>NC_056732.1:666491326-666653826 GCF_019279795.1 Protopterus annectens
ACAATAGAGAAGTACAGATAAGTCCCAGCAATGAAAGGGGGATGGTGGGAGGGTAACCTGGACTGCAACAGTAAATACACTCGAACATCTACATTTATGGTAGGTACACAACTGTACTATGTTCACCGTGTTTCACTGTTGCAGTCATTACACTTGGGTTGAATCCCAAAGCTGAGGTTGGGCGGCTGAGTCTAAATAGGATTAGGAGTGGCTATGAGGCCCTGCAGAATTGCAGTGGCAAAGCCAGCTCTGGATTTAGAGTAAAGAGGCAAGTGATAGTGCTTCGTAAAAGTGTGTACTGAACTCCAAGTTGCGGCCTCCAAAATTTCCTTGGTTGGTACTCCTCTGAGAAAAGCTGCTGATGTGGCTGCTACCCTGGTTGAATGTGGCCTAATATTCTTAGGCATTGACTTGCCATGCTGTGCATAGCAGAAACGAATGCAGTGTCCTATCCATTTTGAAATAGTCTGTCTTGAAATAGCCTTTCCTTGTGATCCTGCAGCGTATGCCACAAAAAGTTGCTCAGTTTTTCTGAACGCTTTTGTTTTGTCCAAGTAGAAGCGTAGCTGCCTGTGTATGTCCAAAGAGTGCAGAAGTCTCTCCCCTTTATTCTGGGGATTTGGATAAAAGGTTGGTAAATGAATGGTTTGGTTAAGAGCCACACTGGATACTACCTTTGGCATAAATGTTGGGATTGTCCTTAGAGAAACCCTATCCAGATGAAAAATGATAAAAGGCTCCATTGCCATTAATGCCTGTAACTCTGAGACTCTTCTTGCTGAAGTTATTGCTAAGAGCAGAGCAGTTTTCCATGATAAGAGTTTTATCTCAGCTGTATTGGCTGGCTCAAAAGGAGGCAGTGTGAGCTTTTCCAAGACAAAGTTGAGGTCCCATGTTGGTGTTGGTGCTCTCCTTGGGGGTCTTATATTTTTTGCCCCTCTGAGGTATTGTCTTAGTAGTGGATGAGACAAAATAGGAGGTTCCATATTGTAATGAGCTGAAATGGCAGAGGCATGGATCTTAATTGATGAGAAGGATATGTCTTTGTCCAGCATCTCAGTTAGGTATTGTAAAATCTGAGGAATATTAGGAGCAAGCGGTTCAAGTCCTTGTGCCTGGTTCCAAGCACAGAATCTCTTTCATTTTTCTGCATAAGATTTCCTGGTGCTGGGCCTCCCAGCTTCCAAAATGACATCCATAACTGCTGTGGAGAGAGGTGTGTTCTGAGTGACTATATTATTTGCCATGCAGCCAGATTTAAGGTTCTGAGTTGGCTGTGCAGGATCTGATTGTTTTGCTGGGTCAGCAGATGAGGAATTTGAGCTAAAGTCCAGGCTGGCCCTTGAGACAAGCTCTTTAGGATTGGGTACCAATGCTGGCGTGGCCAGTCTGAAGCAATCAGAATCATTTTTGGCTTCTCTTGCCTGACTTTTAGGAGCAACTTGGGGAGTAGAGGTAGTGGTGGATAGGCATAAACTGTTAGGCTTTTTCAGCTGAATGATAGAGCATACACCTTCCATGCTTGTGAGTGATAAGTCCTTGTGCAGAATCTTTGTAGTTGGCAGTTGTGAGGGGAGGCAAATAGATCTATATCTGGGCATCCCCACTTCTTTGTTATCATGCTGAAGACTTGTGGATCTAGTTTCCACTCGTGAGGGTCCATGAGGTTTCTGCTTAGTTCATCTGCCAGAGTATTTTTCTTTCCTGGCAGGAATTGTGCCTGCAGATGTACTTGATAGGCCAGTGCTGTGTTCCACAAAGTCATGGCTTGCCTGCAGAGGGGGTAGGAATGTGTGCCTCCTTGCTTGTTTATGTACCACATGACTGTAGTATTGTCTGTCTTTAGTAATAGTTGTCCTGGATGTAGTAGATCCTTGAAGGCTGTCAGGGCATTCTGGACAGCTAGCATCTCTTTTTGATTGATATGAAGATGCATTTGGTCTGTGGGCCACTTGCCCTGTATACATTTTCCTGCCATGTGTGCTCCCCAGGCATAATCCGATGCATCTGTTGTTAGTGTCTGCCTGGCTGTGGGTAAAGTGAAAGGCTGTCCCTTGTTGTGGTGACAGGCCAGTGCCCACCTTCGAAACTCTTGTTGCAGGCAGGGAATGAGAGTAATTATTGTTTCCAGGCTGTGGCAATGTTGAGCCCAAATACTTTTTAGATACCATTGTAGCTTCCTCATATGCAGTCTTGCATATGGAATTAGCAGGATGCAGGATGCCATGAAGCCCAAAGCCTGCAGAATTTTTCTTGCAGGTAGCTGGGTCTTTGTTGCCATCATTTGAAAGTAATGAGTCAGTTGCCTTTGTTTGTCTGGCGTGAGATAAGCCATCTGGGCAGTTGTATTTAAGCTTGCACCCAGGAATATTATCTCTTGAGAGGGCACTAGTTTTGATTTCTTTTCGTTTACTGTGTACCCTAGGCAAATTAGTAATCTTTTTACAAACGCCAGATGCTGTAGTAGAATGTCCTTGCTGTCTGCTTGAATAAGGCAGTCGTCCAAGTAGGGATATATTTGAATTTCTTTTTGTCTGCAAAATGCAATTACTGGTGCCAGGCATTTTGTGAAGACCCTGGGCACAGTAGATAAGCCAAAGGGCAGTGCAGAGAATTGGTAATGCATTGAGCCAGCTATGAATCTGAAGTATTTTCTGCAAGATTGTCTGATTGGGATATAGCCAAAGGGCAGTGCAGAGAATTGGTAATGCATTGAGCCAGCTATGAATCTGAGGTATCTTCTGCAAGATTGTCTGATTGGGATATGCAGGTATGCCTCTTTGAGGTCCAAGGTAACTAGCCAAGCCTTCTTGCCCAGCATGGGTAGAAGTTGCTGCAGTGTCAACATTTTGAATTTTGGAACATCCAGGAAAATATTTAGAGTAGACAGGTCCAGTATTGGTCTCCAAGCTTTGTCCTTTCTGGTACCAAGAAAAGTCTTGAGTAAAATCCTTGTCCCTGCTCTTGCTGTGGTACTTTTTGGATAGCCCTCATGTCCATGAGAGCAGAAATTTGTTTTTGTGCCTCTGCCCATTGACTGTGTGGCAGGTCTGACATACCTTTTCACCTTGGGAGGGTGTGAAAGTGGAACCTGTAACCCTGGGAAACAATATAATATTCAGTACCCATTTGTCCTGGGTGATAATGTGCCAATTTTGTGAGAAAAGTGCTAGTTTTCCCCCTTAAGGGTGCTGCCAAAAGGTAAGTGCTTGGCATTGGTAGAGGAAAGTCATTGGGACTGTTTTCTATAAGGTTGAGATTTGTCTTCTCCGGCTTTGGGGGCTGAAGCACCCCCTTGCTTAGATCTGCCTCTTGGGCATCTGTATCTGCCTCTTTGTGGCCTGTCTGATACTGGAAAGGACCAATTTTTAGAAGGCCAGTTCCTGCTAAATCTGGGTGGCTGAATCTGTAAGAAATCCTTTACTGTCTGCATTGATTTTGCTTTATCCTCCATTTTCTTTACCACCGCTTCTGCCTTAACACCAAACAAAGTATTATGTTGTAATGGAGCATCCAACAATTTTGCTTTAACATGATCAGGTAAACTTTGTTCTTTTAACCAAGCATGCCTTCCAATGACAGAACCTGTAACTGCGGCTCTGCAAGAAGCCTCTAATGAATCAAAACCACATTGCAAAGTATGCTTTCCCACTTGTTCAGCTGCATGCAATAAATCCTGCATTTCCTTATTTTCAGAAAATTCTGAGCTTGTAAGCATTTTCTGTTTTAGCAAAGACATTAGGTATTGTTGATATTTAAGCATGTGAAACTGGCAGTTTAAAGCCTTTACAGCTAAAGTAGCAGAGGTGTAAACTTTATTCCCCCATCTGTCCAGTGCTCTGGAATCCCTATCAGAGGGAACAGGGTACACTCCTTTGGCCCCTTTGAGACCCTGAGAAATTGTTTCTGGGTCAGCAGCAGGTTTTTTATAAAGAAATGTATGAGAATCTGGGACCCTGTAGTACCTATCTGGCTTAACTGGTGCGGGGGGTAAAGAATCAGGTGTCAAACTGGATTCAGAAAATACATCATCAACAATATCTAGTACAGGGGAAATAGCAAGAGGCCTGTGCTGAGGCAGTAAAAGAAAGTCTCTGAGCCTTTTCTTGGATTCTGAATAATCCTGGCTCTCCCAACAGAAATGCTCCCTCATGGTGTGCAGGATTTCCCCAAAAGAGTAATCCTCAGGAGGAGAGACTGAAGGGATAGATTCTTCAGCATCAGAGTCCTCATAGGGAGGAAGAGAATATCCCTGTTCTGAAGAGGAATCAGAGGAAATAGAAACCTGATCAGAGGAATCATAGTCAGTATCTTGCCTAGGCCTTTTATCAGGAGGGGGATGTTAACCCCTGATGAGAGTAATTAGGTCTTCGGCCATTTTAAGCATCTGTTTCTTTGGCATGGATGACTGTCCAGGTGAATGCTGTACTTGTTTCTTTGTCTTTAAAGGTGTTTTGGACTTTGCCTTGGCTGCTGAAGTGGTCTTGATAGTAAGCTGTGAAGGTCTGAAAACACCCTCAGAAGCCGATGCCTGCTCAGTGGCTCCGGACCCATCTGAGGGAATAGTTTCCATAGGCCGAATACCTTGAGTTTACAGAGGCCTAGTTGTCTCCACGTGGGAGTCGGAGGCAGCCTGTGGCTCTGAGGCAGCAGGTGTCAGGGGCTGGGAAAGCGCCTCACTGAGCACCGGCGAACCGGCGACTGGCCTAGAAGAGGCTTCATCGTCAGTTTTGGACCTCGGATGCCTGTCCTTTTCTTTTATCCTTGCGCTTTTTATGAACTCCGGTCGTCAGTTGTTCCGACGGCATTATATAGTTAAACCTTCGGCCAAAGTAATGTAAAGCAAAATCGAACTGACGCTTAATAGTGCGTTGGTTGAATCCAGTGCAAAACCGACAACTAGCAACGTCGTGGTCAGGGCCTAGGCAAGGAATACAGTAAGAATGGAAATCCTTATGAGGTATTTGTTTCCCACAAGTTTCCCCAACGGGGTAGTTAGCTTTATTGAAGACTTCGGACCTGAAATTCAAATTCGAAAATCTCAGGAGTCGGCCGACCGGCACTTGCAAACTGCTTTTGCTTCAGGCACCGCGCGGCAAGAAAGACTGAAGAAAATGGCATCAGCTGCATCTTTTATACCCCTGGCGCACTGACGTCAGGGAAGAGGCGACAGCAACCGACGCTGGACCAGGACTTTGGAATTCATGCCAACTGCGGGTAGCCTGCCAGCAGGATAACCCAAGTGTAATGACTGCAACAGTGAAACACGATGAACATCCAGGACTGCAACAGTGAATACACTCAAACATCTACATTTATGGCAAGTGTACACAACTATACTATGTTCTTCATGTTCCACTGTTGCAGTCATTACATTTGGGTAGAATCCCAAAGCTATGGTTGGGAAGATGGATTTATACATCATTAGGAGCAGCTATAAGGCCCTGCAGGACAGCAGTGGCAAAGCCAGCTCTGGATTTAGAGAAGAGAGGTAAATGGTAATTTTTGGTGAACGTATGAACTGAGCTCCAGGTAGCAGCTTCTAGAATGTCTCTGGTAGGAACCCCTCTGAGAAAGGCTGCAGAAGTAGATACAGCCCTGGTGGAATGAGACCTGATCCCCTTGGGGATAGGTTTACCATGGTGCATATAGCAGAAACGAATACAATGGCTTATCCATTTGGGAATAGTCTGCTTTGAAATAGCCTTTCCCTCTGCTCCTGCAGCAAATGCCACCAATAGTTGTTCAGATTTTCTTAGAGATTTCGTCCTGTTTAAGTAGAATCTAAGTTGTCTGTGTACATCCAATGAATGCAGTATCCGCTCACCTTTGTTCTGTGGATTGGGGAAGAAAGTTGGCAGATGAATGGTCTGATTATGAGCCACACTGGATACCACCTTAGGCATGAAATATGGATTGGTCCTGACAGCCACCCTGTCCAGATGAAAAATAATGAAAGGCTCCACTGCTATAAGAGCCTGTAATTCTGAAATCCTTCTGGCTGAAGTGACTGCTAAAAGGAAAGCTGTTTTCCAGGAGAGAAATTTTAGGTCTGCAGTAGCAGCTGGCTCAAAAAGAGGGAGAGTGAGTTTTTCCAAAACAAAACTGAGGTCCCATGCAGGAGTTGGTGCTCTCCTGGGAGGTCTTAAATTTTTGGTTCCTCTGAGATACTGCTTTAGCAGAGGATGAGAGAAGAGGGGAGGTTCTGTGTTGTAATGAGCTGAAATGGCAGAGGCATGGATTTTTATGGAAGAAAAAGATAGGCCCTTGTAAAGCATCTCAGTTAAGTATTGCAGAATCTGAGGAATATTGGGCATTACTGTGCCTATTCCTTGTGATTGGTTCCAGGCACAGAATCTTTTCCATTTGTCAGCATAAGATTTTCTAGTACTAGGCCTTCTAGCCTCCAAAATTACATCCATCACAGGTTTGCTGAGGGATGCCAAGGGTGAAATTAGTTGATTAGCCACGCTGCAAGATTCAAAGTTTGGAGCGGAGTGTGCAGAGTTTGGTAGTTTTGCTGAGACAGTAGGTAAGGTGTCTGAGGTAGGTGCCACGGAGGAAGGTGTGACACATTGCGCAGGAGTGGGTACCAGTGTTGGCGAGGCCAGTCTGGAGCAATCAGAATCATTTTTGGTTTGTCTTGTCTGACTTTTAGTAGAACTCTGGAGAGCAGAGGCAGAGGGGGTTTTTCCAGCTGAATGATAGAGCATCCACTTGCCAAGCTTTTTGTGATGAATTCTTGTGCAGAATTTGTCCAACTGATCTATGTCTGGGTTCTCCTCATTTGCGTGTCAACATGTTGAAAACTTGTGGTTATAGTTTCCATTCGTGTGGGTCCATAAGATTTCTGCTTAGTTCGCTGCCAGAGTATTTAGCTTTCCTGGCAGGAATTGAGCTTGTAGTTGTATCTGATAGGTCAAGGCCGTGTTCCACAATGCCATGGCTAGTCTGCAAAAGGGTTAGGAATGTGTACCCCCCTGCTTGTTTATGTACCACATAAATGTGGTGTTGTCTGTCTTTATCATTAGTTGTCCTGGATGAAGGTATTCTTTGAAGGCTGTCAGAGCATTCTGTACAGCTAGCATCTCTTTCTGATTGATATGTAGGTGCATTTGATTTGGGCTCCATTTGCCCTGAATGCACTTCCCTGCCAGATGAGCGATGAGCTCCCAAAGCATAGTCTGATGTGTCTGTTGTTAGGGTTTGGGCAGCAGGGGGTGGAGTGAATGGCAGCCCCTGTTTTGGTGGCAGGCCTCTGCCCACCATAGGAACTCTAGTTGCAGGCAAGGTATAATAGGAATCATTGTTTACAGGCTGTGACAAAGTTGATTCCATAAACTTTTTAAGTATCACTGAAGTTTCCTCATATGCAGTCTTGCATATGGAATTAGAAGAATGCAGGAGGCCATGAACCCCAAGGCTTGCAGAATTTGTCTTGCAGATAGCTGGGTTTTTGTGGCCACCTGTTTGAAGTATGTCATCAGTTGAATTTGCTTTTCTGGCATCAGGTGAGTCATCTGGGCAGTTGTATTCAAGCTTGCACCCAGGTATGCAATTTTTTGAGATGGTACCAGTTGTGATTTATTTTCGTTTATGGTGTACCCTAGACAAGTTAGAACCCTTTTTACAAACATCAGATGCTTTAGAAGAATGTCCTTGTTTTCTGCCTGAATTAGACAATCATCTAGGTATGGATATATTTGAATATTTCTTTGCCTGCAAAATGCAATTACTGGGGCCAGGCACTTTGTGAAGACCCTGGACACAGTAGATGAGCCAAAGGGCAGTGCAGAGAACTGGTAATGCGAGTAGCCTGCTTTGAAGCGGAGGTATCTTCTGCAAGATTCCCTGATTGGGATATGCAGGTAAGCCTCTTTTAAGTCTAGAGTTACCAACCAGGCATCTTTGCCTAGCATAGGTAGTAACTGTTGAAGAGTCAGCATCTTGAATTTTGGAATGTCCAGAAATGTGTTTAGAGTGGATAAATCCAGAAATGGACACCATGATTTGTCTTTTCTGAGTACCAGGAAATGTCTGGAGTAGAAACCTTGTCCCTTTTCCCCTTCTGGTACTGGTTGAATAGCCCCCATGTTCATGAGGGACAGAACTTGTTTCTGGGCCTCTGCCCACTGATTTGGGGGCAGATCTGGCCATCCATTTGGGATTGGCAACGTGTGGAAATGAAATCTGTATCCCTGGGATACTATATTTAAAACCCATTTGTCCTGGGTAATAAGTTGCCAGTTTTGTGCATGAAGTGCTAGTTTTGCCCCCCAAAGGGGCGGCTAAGAGGTAAGTACTTGGTGACTGTAGAGGGAAGTCATTGAGACTGTTTACCATAGAGAGGTACCTTGTTGCTTCCAGTTTGGGAGGTGGAGGCACCCCATTGTTTTGTTCTAAAAGTTCCTTGTGACTGAAACCTGGAGCCTTTGGAATGTCTTGATTTGACCTAAGCAGCTCTCGAGGGGGGACTGGAAAGGACCAGTTCTTAGTAGGCCAGTGCCTACTAAATCTTGTAGGTTGCACTTGTAAGAAATCTTTCACAGTTTGCATAGATTTAGCTTTACCTTCCATCTTTTTTAACACTTCTTCAGCCTTATTACCAAAGAGACGGTCCTGTTGTAAAGGAGCATCCAACAATTTTGCTTTAACATGGTCAGGCAGAGTTTGCTCCTTGAGCCATGCATGCCTTCTTAACACAGACCCAGTTACGGCAGCCCTGCAAGAGGCCTCCAAGGAATCAAAACCACATTGCAAAGTATGTTTTCCAACTTGTTCAGCTGAATGCAATAAATCCTGCAATTCTTTATTTTCCAGTCAGAGATTAAAGATTAACATCATTTTCTGTTTACGTAGTCCCTTGATATGCTGTTGATATTTAAGCATATGAAATTGACAGTTTAAAGCCCTGATTGCCAAGGTTGCAGACGTGTAAACCTTCTTACCCCATCTATCCAGCGCCCTGGAATCTCTATCAGAAGGGGTGGGATTTTTAGCAGTAGAGGCCTTAATGCCCTTGGGACCCTGAGAAATGGTTTCAGGATCAGCAATAGGTTTTTTGAAAAGGAATTTGTGGGAGTCAGGAACCCTGTATTATCTGTCTGGCTTACAAGGAGCCAGAGGCAGAGAATCAGGAGTCGTACTAGATTCTGAAAAAACATCATCAACAATGTCTAGAACAGGAGGTATAGCCAAAGGCATATGCTGAGGAAGTAGAAGAAAATCCCTAAGTCTCTTTTTAGATTCAGAGAACTCCTGACTTTCCTAGTGGAAATGTTCCCTTAAGGGATGTAAAGTTTCCCCAAAAGAAAAATCCTCAGGGGGAGAGGCAAAAGAAATGGAATCCTCTGCATCAATCTTCATAAGTAGGAACAGACAAATCCTGTTCATTAGAAGAGTCAGAAGAAATAGAATCCTGTTCAGAAGATTCATAATCAATGTCTTGGCCTCTTAGAAGGAGGGGGTTGGCTACCCCTGATCAGAGTAATTAAATCTTCAGCCATTTTCATCATTTGTTTTTTAGGCATAGGGGCCTGCACATGTGGCCCAGGCGTTGGTTTTTTAGACATAGATTTAGATTTTGGCCTTAGTTTTGAAGATGGCATCGGTCTACTATACAAATCTGTAGGCTTGAAAACACCCTCAGAAGCCGGTGCCTGCACAGCGGCTCTGGACCCATCTAAGGTAGAGACATCTGTGGGTTCCATAATTGAAGTATCTCGCGGCATACCGGACTCCAAATGTGTCTCAGTAGAGGCCTGCAAATCAGACGTAGTGGGTATCAGGGGCTGCGAAAGCACCTCACTGAGTACCGGCGAACCGGTGACTGGCTTAGGAGAAGCGTCATCGTCAGTTTTGGACCTCGACGGTCTGTCTCTGTCTTTTTCTTCTCATTTTTTTAGGTATTCCGGTAGTCGGATTGCTAACCGACGACATTTCTGGATAATTAAATCTTGAGCCAAAATATTTAAAAGCAAAAATATACCGACATTTAATCATGCGTTGATTAAATTTAGCACAAAACTAACAGCAAGGCACATTGTGGTCAGGGCCTAGGCAAGGAATACAGTACAAATGAAAATCCTTATGAGGTATTTGCTTCCCACAAGTAATGCAATTATTAACTTCTACTGACATAGGTAAGGAGCAAGAAAAAGTTTCCCCAATGGGGTACTTAGCTTTTAGTTGAAGACTTTGGTTCTGAAACTCGAAAACGAAAATTTCAGGAGTCGGCCGACTGGCACTTGCAAATTGCTTCTGCTTTGGGCACCTCACAGCAAGAAAGACTGATGTAATGGTGTAAGCTGCATGTTTTATACCCCTGATGACCTGACGTCATGGAAGAAGGGACAGCAACTGACGCAGGACCCAAGACTTTGTTAACAAGGCCGACTGAAGGCAACCTGCCAGCAGATTACCCAAATGTTATGACTGCAACAGTGAAACACGAAGGACATCAGCACGTTAGAGTGATTCATAGACATACTCTACCACACTACTGTGGAGAAGGGAAGGTGGAACAGAATGAGCTGTTTTACAGCATTCAGCCACTGCACTCTATGTCAGCAACAGGCAGGGAGCATTGAGACAGGAAAGTAATATGTGTGTACATGTGTGTGCATGTGTGCGCGTGTGCGTGTGTGTGTGTGTGTGTGTGTGTGTGTGTGTGTGTGTGTGTGTGTGTGTGTGTGTGTGTGTGTGTGTGTGTACACGTATGCAAGTGTGTTTGTAGGAGCCTGTACAAAACAGTTGCTCGGTTATTAGGTTGAATACTTGCATCACTGTTCCAAGCGCATTAAGAATCACAGTCAGTGACATACAGATGGCCTCTTACATGAATAACTAGTGATAGCTCCACAGAGCTACAGGACCACATCACTGTTGCTCTATTACTACCATGGAACTAATGTCTTTGAATCCTAACCAGGTGTATAACGGTTTGGTGTTTTGGAGTGGGGTAAGAGGAACGCAAATAGGAAATAGGTACACTAAAGACTCTCAACCCAGTCTGGAGTCATTAACGGCATGTCCTGTTTACCTAATCTAATCCACTTCTTACAATTTCCACACTTATAGGTACCTGGTATCCTATTAAACCTTGCACAGTTAGATGCTCCTTCCAAGTACTGTTTAATTGTCTTACATTTCTTATATACTATCTGTGGGCCAGTACCCAGAATATCTGTGCACCCATCAAAACAGCAGAAAATATTCCAATTCTTCTCTAAAATCAATTTTAAATGTTTCGCCTTACCATCATAAGTCGTCACAAAGGCACTGTGGAAGTCCTTATCTACACCTCTTTTATTTCTAAAACAAATGTCGTCCCTACTGTTCCCTTCTGTTCTAAGTAAGGGTTGGAACTGTCTTTGTCTCCTTTTTACCTCCACTTCCTGTTGGACCTTGTTAACCATACAGACAGGGTATTCCCTAGTTGTAAACATATCTGCTAGTATTACTGCTTGAGTTTGGTAAATTTGTTCTTCAGACACCAGTCCCGACAATCTCACATATTGACCTTTAATTATAGCTTTCTTCTGGTGTGCTGGGTGGGCTACTAGTGTAGTGGAGAACACTTTTACAGTACGTAGGTTTCCTGTAAATATTACTATTACATTTACCCATCTTTACAGCTTTAGTAACCTCCACATCCAAACAGTTGATTTTATTTTCATCAAAAGAATGGGTACATTTTAAGAATGTAGTAGTGCTATTTAAATGAGAAACAAAGGAATTAAAGTCACTGGATGTGTGTTTCCAAATAAAAACATCATCCAGGTATCATAAATAAAATTCCCAAGGAGGAGGTGTAAACTTTTCAAAAACAAACCGTTTCCCAATGTAGCATTACTATATTTGCAAAAATGGGGGCACATACTGCCCCATCGCAACACCCTTTCTTTGTAAAAAGTATTGGCCATCAAAATATACAAAGTTGTTTTTATAAAACAAACTCCATTAAGGTAACAATAACACTCACTTTGTTATTGTTCAGCTGGGTAAATTCAGAGAGAAATTCTTGGAACCAATGTAATCCAACTTCATGAGGGATCACGCTGAACAAATTGATAACATCAATTGTAGCAAAAGCATTTCCATTCACAAACGTTACGTTCTTAAGTTTTAACAACAGGTCCCATGAACCTTTACATATATGAAACCACCAATCTAACACATCCTTCAATTTGATGTCAATATATTTGGCTAGAAGATGTGTTTTAGATTTGGCAGCATTGACTATGGGTCTCATAGGGGGGATCTTTTAGGTCTTTGTGAATTTTTGGAAGTCCGAAAATAGAAGGGGCTACCGGGTACTGGCAGTATAAAATAGCCGACTCATCACAACTTATCTGCTCCTAATCTAACAAATCCTGCAATGTCAAATCTATTTTAGAGTAAGAAATATTAATGCTGTTAATGAATGTTACCTCATAATATTCACTACAAAAAATAATTCATGCATCTTGTCCAAGTATGTTTCATAGTCCATAACCACCACTCCACCCCCCTTTATCTGGTTTCATCACCCTGTTTTAGATGCGTTTCTGATGAAGTCATTGCTATAATCCTAATGGAAGCGCTCAAACTTTTTATTAAACAACTTGTGGATATTGACTGGTTGGTCGTGCTGGTTTTCCCTGTTCTTTTTGGCTTTCTACAGTTCAAATGCTTACAGATGTACACGATACAGTCTACATTGAACCATTACATTATAATGACCATGAAACAGTGGTACACTTTGCAGCTAGCTGAGCTATGACAAAAGGCAAATTATCATTCCAGGGATAAAAATTCAAAGGGGGATACTCCATGGTGACTCTGTCACCACTGCTGTTTTGTCTTGCCCTTAACCCATTAAGCTATTTACTTAACGGACTGGACTATGGTTACAATTTGGCTCTCAGAAAACATTCTTGTTCAAAGACTTTTGATCTACTTTTTGTGGATGACTTAAAACTGTACAGTTCATTAGATGAGGAGTTGAAAGCACAACTACGAATGGTTAAAACTTTTTCAAATTGTATAAGAATTATATTTAGTCTTGATAAATATGCAACAGCAATATTTAAAGTAAAAAAGCTGCAGCAGCACCAAGAAAATATCAACCTGGGACAGGAATGTGATATAAATGAACATGAGCAGGAGAGAATGTATAAATATTAGGGAATAAATGAAGGATCGACAATAAAATATGAACAAATGTGAATAAAGATCAGTAAGGAATACTTCAGAAGACTAAAACTAATATTGAAAACTGCTTTGACACATAGGAATAAAGTCCAAGTTATAAATCAATTTGCTCTTCCTGTTCTAACTTACAGTTTTAGGGTAATCAACTGGGTCCCAAAATTATTGGAGCAGGTGGACAGTAAAAAATAATGTTTCATCCTTATCAAATGATATACAAAAATCACTGTGTACCAAGATTATATATTCCTCACACTGAAGGAGGATGGGCCTCCTCAAAATTTATTACACATATAGCTCTGCAATCATGGGACTACACACAAATCTGCGGAACACATCAAATCCATACAGCTTACAAGTTTTAAAACACGAGGAGAAGAAGTCTAAGATAACATCTCTAATTAGTTTAGCAAAAGCATTTCAGTGCCAAGTGGGAATGAAAATCAATCCAGAGATAGATAAAAATCAGACAGCAATTGAATGCGTCCAAAAACGAAAGAAAGGATAGAAGGAAAAGGATCACATGACAAGGAACGAAATATGGAAAAGTCATTAATATAGGTGTTAAGTAAAAATTCATAAATATAGGTGCTAAGTACATAGATCTCCTGGAATAATCTCATGCTGATCAAGATTTGAGTTAGGAATGGTTAAGGAGAGGTGAACTGAAACCAAACGATGAAAGGTTAGTAATGGCGGTCCAGGACAGTGGACTATGTAAATGCTGGTTTACAAATTCCATTGAATATGTAGGAGAAAAAGACAAATGCAGGCTCTGTTAAAAAAAAAAAAATAGAAACAGTCGCACATCTTGTTGCTGGACGTGATACACACAAGGCAGAAGGCTTGTACACTGAGGGGCACAATACTGCTGCAAGACGACTGCACCGGGGATTGTGCAAACATTACAATATAGAACAGAGGAGCAGAACCACAAAGCATTATAGAGAATGAAGTAATGTGCATCACATGGGATCTTATCAAGAGTTAAAAAAAAAAGATGCAAACCAGCTGTAGTAGCATAAATTATTGAAATTGCTACATGTAATAATTACAATGGCTTACAGAGAGCCCCAAAATCAAAAAATATAAGGATTTACAGGCAGAAATGAGAGCAATATGGACGAAATATACCCATGCAATTCCAATAGTAGCAGGAGCCACATGTCTAATAAGGAATTTATAGTCGTACTTAGATATGCTACCAGTACATGTAATCCACATGAATTACAGAAAGAGGCAATTCTAGGCACATTGCTGGTGCTGAGAAGATCACTCTTGGCTAGCATCAAAAAACAATACTAATTTCATGAACTCTAATCGTATCCTGACTTAGGAATGGGGTTCATTCTCATCAAGGTATTAGAAACTCAAAAGACTTGAAGAAATTAATTCTACCCATGCACAGGACGCTAAGGATCTGGGCATGGAGCCTGTGCTAAAATTTCAGCCAAAGTATCAGGGATATGGCTGCCTACATCATCTCGGCAGAAATGAATGAATGATAACGAAGAGGAAATTCTCTGATGTACAACTAGAAAGAATCTCTCCCAGTTTATGAAGGCAGCTAGAGGCTGACAATATGAGGTTTACCCAATGGCCATTAGGAAGTCCCCTGACAGAGCTACCAGGAACTAGACATCAAGGTAAGGGAACATATGAAGCCCATTCTCTTGCATTGCCTCCACCACAATGCCAGGCACCTCGGTACATATTCTGGGCGTAAAGGACAGGGAAAACAACAAAACTGTGTATTGAAACTGAAACATTCTTAGAATGAACTGAAGAAAACGTTTACGTAAACTTCAGTTACAATATCTAGTGAAACTATCTAAGCACCTGGAGAGTACCCATATGGAATATATTGGCTGGGCCTGTTGAAGTCAATGAGGTCCAGGACAGCATGGACGTCTATTGTCTCTTTTAGAATAAGGACGAATCAGAGGCAGAACTTGTTTTCTTTCTCAGAAAGCAGGAGCAGGCTTATGGTCCCTTTGTGGAGTACAGCTGGGACTTCTACCAACAGCTGCATGAAGATGGGATTGATCCCTAAATAGAGTTTTTCCCTGTGTATGGGGAGGGGATTGTAGCCCCTAAAGTTAGTCTAACATAGACTATCTGTAACCATATGTGGTATCAATAGCTATAGTGATAGCTCACCAAGCAATGCAAACTAAGGGAAATAGCCTTTCACAGGCAGCCATGAAAGGTACTTTTCACTATGACAGTACTATCACTGGAATAATCCTGATAGCCAGGATATGCAGTGGGTAGAAAGAACAGTTGTGTAAAATCTTACCATAACCATAGGATGTCCTTTTCTTCTATGTTGCAGTATTGTTTATACAGGCGATCCTCCTCCTTGGGTGACCCGACATCCGGCCAGTATACAAGAGCTTTTAAGTACTGCTAGTATGCGAGATGTCTCAAGAATGGCTTAGGAGTATGTTGGTCATAAAAGTAACGTCCGCATGTACAATCCTCAGAACTGAATGCCCCTGGGGGAACGCCAGCCTAAGGAAACAAGAAGGTTATCAGACATCCAGAACAGAAGCAAGTACCAGGGGAAGGTGGGAGGGATAGAATACGCAACATGGAAGAGAAAGACATCTATGGTTATAGTAAGATTTTACATAACTATTCTACGTCCTTCCATTCTAATGTTGTAGTACTCTTTACATGAGGGAGAGTACCAAAAGCCAAGGAAGAAGGACCAGAACAGCTCCCCAGAAAACCATGAAGAATGGCTAGCAAAACCAGCTCTAGATCTGGAGATGCCATCCAATTTGTAATACATGGTGAAGGTATGTACAGAAGTCCATGCAGTTGCTTCCAAAATGGAAGTAGCATCCAAACCCTTAAAGAAGGCACTTGAAGAGGCCACAGCTCTACTAGAATTAGCCTTAACAGTAAAAGGGAGGCTCTTCCCATGGAAACCATGACAAAAATAAATAGACCTCAAAATCCAAGAAGAAATAGTCTGCTTGGAAGAGTCTAAAGGCCCTGTACCTTCATGGAAGCAAAGGTTGCTCCCCATCCTAGGTCAGAGGCATTTGTAAACAACTCTCGAGTAGGAAGAAGAAGATGCAAAGGAAAGCCTGGGTTCAGGGAAATTTGCTGAATCCACCAAAGAAGTTCCTTTTTGAGACAACAGAAGAGGAGCTGCATCCAAAATGATCTCAGGTACGACTGCAACTTCCTCATGGGAAGTCTGGCCAGAGGTAGCATGTAGCATGGGAATGGTGGATGCCACATAACCCAGGAGCTCAAGAAACTTCCTGGCTGTAAGAGAAGGAAGACGGAGAAAACTCTGGAAGTAAGAAATGAGAAACTGACCTTTTGGAGGAGGCAGAGATGCCAGCATGTTATCTGTCTGCAACCTGCACCCTAAGAAGATGTGGTCCTGAGAGATTTCCCTAAATGTGATCTCTTCCACTGGTGAATCTGTGCCATTAGACTTTTCCTCAGGGGAAGCACATTCAAGGGGGGATGGAATTTGAGTGGAATAAGCCAAAGATTCATCCTCAGAAGAGCCCTCATCCTCGGATGACTCCAGCACCCTAACTCTCTTGAATGAATAAGAAGTTAAAGGAGAAACAGGATCAGCTGAAGGAGACTTAAGAACCATGAGTGCATTAAGCAAACCTTGAGGAAAAGTTTCCCAACTTGATTTTGGAGTCTCAGTTGCAGAAATGTGCTTTGCTTTCTACTTCTTTATTAACCTGACATCAGTCTGATGGAAAGTGGAGGAAGTTGATGTAGTCCTGCATGCAAAAACATTAGTTGGAATATTCTCCCTGACTAGTATCGGAGAGATACCCCTAGGGCCTTATGAAATAATGAGCCTTGGTTTTCCCCTGACCGTCCAATGTGGATGTCTGCATAGCCTCTGAGGACGTGCCTAAACAAATTTCTTGATTGTATCCGATGTGGTACCTGCCAAGGAACCCAACCTCCAGATGGATCTCCAGGTCTTCATTGACCTCAAGACAGACATCAGAGATAGAAGGCACAGCTGAAGATTCGGGCCCTGGCTTCTTGGCCTTCCTCTTACAAACAGGCTTAACAGAAGTCCCGGATGCACCTTCCATAACGTCTCTAGCTAGTCACTTCAGTCACTGGTTTTCTAAATAAATCCTTAGGGATGAAAAATAGCTACAGAGGGTCTTAGGGATCAATACCTGGCAAATAGAGCAAGACATATGGTTGTGCATAGGCCCCAAACAAAAGACACACAGGTTGTGGCTATCCTTGAGTGGACTCTGTCTCCGACATTGGCACTTGACTTTCCTGGATGACATAAAACCCTCAACAGAAAGCAGCAGAAAAAGAAAAAAAAAACAATGGGGCACTTATCTGAGACGTAGACCAGCAGCAAATAACTCAAGTGAACAGATCTGACTATCAAAGATGGAGTTCGGACTGCGGCAGAGAAGTTTTGAAGATTGTATGTGCAGATGTCTCTTTTACAGCCAACGTCCTCCTAAGCCAGTTATGCGATGTCTCACATAGTAGCAGTACTTAAAAACTCTTACATATTGGCCGGATGTCGGGTCGCCCAAGGAAGAGGATCCCCCATGCAAAGAATACTGCAACATTAGAATAGAAGGATATCTGGGGGAGGCTACCTTGACTGTAACCTAGGGGAGCCTTACTCACCCCCTGAGAGTGTTGTTTCTTCTTCATGAGACATTGGGTAAGTCTAGAAAACAGGTGAAAGTTGGGACAACTTCAGAGAGATCCTGTACAGTGGTCAACCTGTTTCCTGTTTTAGAGATTTTCAACACATCTTGAGAATTCTGACCAAAAAGAAATTTGACATAGAAACATATAATCAGAGTAGCCTATCTTAGCTCATCTTTACAGAAAAGTCACACACCTGCGCCTGCTAACCTGGCCATAGCATCAGCACAGTTAAATTTACTAGTGGGCTACAAAACCCACACTGAATGTTGCCATAAGTGTCACAGTTTCAACTCTCACCCTTATAACTTACTGGACATGAAGAATGGTTGCCATAATGCTGTGTTGGTATTTTCTATTCCCAACTGACTTCATCGTATGGTAAAGGGAAACATTACATAATCTTGGATGACATGACATAACGAATCTGTCACATTTTTATAATTATGGATATTTATTTTCATTATTTGGATCCCTGACCTGGTATTAGCTCCCCCAATTGCAGGTTCCAGGCATAGACTTTCAAACATAACCAGATATGACACTGCCTTCTTGGCCAGGTGGAGTTTATAATTACAGTTATTTAAGTATTTCTGAGCACTTGAGAAATTCAAGTCTTCCAATCTTATGATTTTTCTAGAAAATAATCTCTACCTTTTCAAGTTCTTTCAGGCAGCTTTAGTGAAAGGCTGCAAAAAGTAAGACTACTTCAAAAATGGCTCAGATCAGTGGGATATAAAGCTGTACAATGATCTACCTGAAGTAACTAAACAAGCTGTTTAGAATTCAATGGGCTACAGACTCTGGCACACGAACACCAGTCAAAGCTTAATTTGTTTGATTTGAATTATCTGATTTAAATGACTTGAAATAAAACTATATTTTTTTACTCTCTTCTCCCAACATCCAGTTGTATTTCTAAAATTCTAAGGAACCAAGAAGAAACATTGCAGTGTGGAGGGTGTGATGTTCACTTCCTAAATTATGCTATGCACTTAGTTCATTTAATAAAAATAAAACTGTAAAATATAACTTTAAAACACGTGCTACAAAATAATCAAACAGAAAACAGTAGGTAGTCCACAGTTGAGTTAAAAATGGAATATCCTTTATTGAAACACACAAACAAGCGATTGTAGTTGAGTATAATGAAAAGCATCAAAAACATTCCTTATTTATGTATAATCAGGTCGTTAGGAGCAAGAGAGTAGTTACAGAGGATGGTTCTGCTAAGAGCAATAAAAGTATTAAAATCATTCCCTTAGCCCTTTAGCCAATTCCGCCTTCCCCCTCAATACCATAGTGCAATCAGAGAGTGTGCTACCTAAAACTGAATCTAGAAAGCTAGAGACAAATTACAATTTAATACCGAAACTAACTAAAAATGACTGACTAATAAAAAGAAATACCAATAGGCATCTACCAGAATAAATATTAATAAATATACAGCTTTTAACAAAGATTGCTTTCATACCAAATTAATACTTTGTGGTTTGTGTGTCAAAAACAAATCCTAATATGAATGAACATCTGTAACTGAAAACTTAAGTTGGATGAAAAAACATAAAAATACTTGCTATGCTGGAAATACAGCGGTAAATGTTAAGAAATAAAGCCCTAAGGACAAGGGAATATGTTAGTGTGTGACATCTAAGAAAACACTTTGTTCGAGTGTGTAAGAGCGCACTCGAGAGTAATTGCAACCTTTAAAACAGAAAAAAAAAGAAACAAAAAAAAAAGACTAGGCCCATGCACATTGTGTGCACTATCAGACTTTCACTGCCTAAAAAGAAAAAGTGTAACAAAATTGTTCAGTTTAAAATCTAAAGTAGAATTTAATGTGGAGCCATCAAAAATGATTAATGTGCACATGAGCCACCTAAAGTATGTCCTTTTAAGTTAGTGCTAAAAGTAAACAGTGCTTGATATTTGTTTTTAAACACAATATAAGCAAGTAATGTCCACATGAATCAGTTCCATATCAGTCTTTTAATAGTCTTTCAAACACTGGGGCAGTGTTCTAAGATCTAATATGCTTTTTATGGAGCAATAATAAAGCCCCAGTTTTCTAAAAGAGTTCAGTTTCAGCTACCACAGTAGTTCACATTTTTCTAAAAGATTAGGGATGTCTCCTTCCCGTTACACATAGTCAATAATTTAACATTTAAAGGCAATTTAAATCAAAGTCTAAATAAGATGAGACTGGCTACGTGGTTACGCCTTTACAAGAAGCCTATGTTGAATAATATGGATAAAACCCTGACGGCTGAATGGTTTGATACCTTAACCAATGCTAGCTACAACCTCATAAGACTGCTCCTTAAAAATAACCTGACTACACATGAGGCAACTAAAGCTGTAATCTCAAAACTGGAGGTGGCTACATTAAATGAGAACCACAAAGACCTGGATGCTAGGTTTGATTCTCAGAGAGAGAGAGTAAAAGGCTTTGAACAATCCATTAAAGAACGTAAGCTGAAGATGATGAAATGGTATCAGGATGACATGGATGACCCTGAGAGACTTAAAACAAGAATAAAGACAGAGGACTTTTTTTTAACTACAACAACTATAGATGTGGTAACAGAAGATTCATCAGAGACTACAAAAGGTACCACCAATGTGATAGCAGACCCCAACAGGTTTTTCAAGAGGGATATCGACACACAGAGGCATGACACAGATGGAACAAGTTCCTCCACCACCACTACCTTCACAGATACCTTTGGCTGCCAGCACACGTCAGAGGTCTAACGAGGGGCAGGGGCAGCTAGATCAGAACCACACCCAGAATCACAGAATGGACCAGACCCATCAGAGAAAGATATTGGAGGCACACCTGAACCACATCCAGAACCAACACCAGATCCAGAACTGACAGGACAACCGAGACCACAAACAGCAATACTACCAACAGCAGCATCTGGAATGCTGAGACCCACACCACCAACAACATGACCAGTACTAATACCATTACCAGAACCAATGTCAGAGCCCAAGATGAGGACAATACTACCAGATTCACCAGGAAGACTACTACTACAATCCTGAGACTCCAGAGTGCACAAAAGGAGTTTCAACAATCCCTAACCCCAGCCAGAGTCTCTCTAGAAGGCTGGAGAACCAAGCAGTGGACAAGGGTGAGGGAAATGAAATACTTGGGGAAACCAACCATGTTATTAACTTACCCCGCTGTTTGAAATCATTCCAAAAAGAGCTTACTGACATTGAGATTAGTGTGCTTTCAAAGGGATTAACTTTTGTACCCCACTGCAGGTCTGACACAGCACAGGTACTGATTGATTTAAAATCCTATGTCATAAAATTGAATCTTAAAGTTCTTTACCATGGCAAATATGTTACCATTGAGAAAAAGCCTATTGAAGAAACAATTAAAAGGCCCAGTAATGCTCTCCCTTACACCAAACTTTAGCAGCCTTTGAAGTCAAATGTGAAATGGACATCAGGAAAGTACTGCAAAAGCCAGCAGGGAGAAAGTTCTACAACCTTAACAAAGGTGAGAAAAATGCATTATTAGAGTTAAGCAGAGCCAAGCCTCGATGGGTTATGGAGGCTGACAAGGGAAGAGGTACTGTTGTTACTGATACCAGCAGCTATAACCAGAGGATAGAAGAAATGCTGAGTGACACAAACTATTAGTCTTTAACTTTAGAAGAGATTAAGGCATCATTCAGCAACTGGTACACAGCTTTGACTGCACTTTATGATGATGGTTTGTTAACAGATAAGTTGTTTGATTATTTACAGACACCTTCCCCCCGCTTGCCTAAATTCTTTGGAATCCCTAATCCACATAAAAATAGAGAAAACCCTCCATACAGACCAGTGGTAGGAAACCGGGGGGGTGGGGTGTCCCTGACTGAAGCTACTGCCCATCTACCTGGACTTTTTGTTACAACCTCTGGCTGAAAAGAACATCTCACACATAAAAGACTCTAATGATTTTTTTTTAAGGAAAATAAAAAATGTTACAGTTGATGCTGACAGTACTTTATTAACAACATATGCTGAATCATTATATACTGTACTTGCATGTAGTTATTGTATTGAAACAGTGATTGATTCTTACAGGAAAAACAACAATGGCACACCAACACAACATGAAAGAACAGGTCAACTTTTGGATATGGTGCTTAGGTACAATTTCTTTACTTTTAATGGAAATTACTATAAACAAACGATTGGTATAGTCATGGCGGCAGCTATGATCCCTAACCTAGGCAACATAGCCCTAGGTGAATGGGAGAAGGATTATGTTTATAACAGAAAATACATGCAACACATCACGGTGTATCTGAGCTTTAGTGACAATATTTTTATTGTGTGGAAAGGAGATAGTGCTAAATTAGAAGACTTTATCAGCTATCTGAATCAAATCATCAGTGTTCTGTGTTTCGCCTCTTCCCACAGCTTCACCTTGGCAGTCTTCTTAGATATGCAGATTACTAAAGACTTGGACCAAGGTAAAACTGACACACATCTTTACAGAAAACTTACCAGAGTAAACCTCCTGCTAGATGAGTATCCATCCCACCAGGATGAAATATAATGATGTTAAGTCCCAGGGCTATAGGTTGGCTAGGATTACCACAAAAATGGAACCCTTCCTTAAGAACTTAAATGAATTTGAAAATGACTTTTTGGTGAGGGGATATGAAAGCAATGTGTTAAGAAGCATTTTGGAACCTATTGTAAAAAACTGAAAGCATGCCAGCCCAGCCAGATAGAATTCTATGTGATTTGTAAATATTAATATAATCCACAGGCTGGTGTTACAAATGTATAAGATAACTATATGTTGGGAGGTTGGCATAATGGTCAAGGTGTTCACCTTACAAGCAGAAGGTGCATGGTTTGATTCTCACATGGGGTAAATGGCTAGGCTTAAAATGGCCCACAAAGGCAGTTAGCCTAGTACAAACCAATGAATCGTATATTTAAACTGTATGTTGTACTGAGCTTTAAAAATGTAACCACAGTGCACCCTGCTGGAAAAAAGCTGATAAAGTAAAGCATTTTATGACTCTTTGATCTCAGGGCTTGGAGATGGGATGTCTCTGGATGAAGGAATTATTTCTATTGTCTTAGGACAAGAGTTAACTGCTAGATATTTTACATATATAATGTCTTTTACAGCTGTGGCTTCCTGCAGGTGCACATTACAAAAACGAAATGTAAATTTTGAGTTTCTGTTAGCCTGGGAAGTTAAATCAGAACTGTTAAAAATGATGTAATCTAAAATGAGTCAGCAGTGATACAGAAACAATTTAAGACTTTCTTAGAGAGAGAGAGAATGACATCATTTTGCATTTGTCTTCAGACCTGACATCATCAGCACACTGCCTTTGCTCTGTATGTATGCAAGTTATTTAGAACATTGTTTCTCTTAGAAATAGATAGAAAATAGTAAGATTAGACTAGCTGTTTTCTATATTTATGTCAGACTATTCTACAGTATTATTTTAAGCATTTTCCTGTGATGTCTGAACTCTTGACTAGAACTGTGTTTAACTGAGGAGATTTGTCTTGTGTTTTTATTATTTATTATTAAATATTTTTAAACCTTTCAACTCTGGCTGTTTTGTATAGAGATGATTTAAGCTCTAGCATACATTGCATGTATACAGTGATATTGTCCAAGCCACTCCAATAAGCTTTGCTGTCCGTCATACTTACTAATTCGATAATAATAATATTGCACAGTAGAATTGGACACCCTTTGGTAAGGGCCTTATTAGTAGCTGACATTAGTGGTTGGTGGCAGTGATTTCTACCTTACAGCTTGGGCAGAGAAGAGGGCATTAGCTGGAAAACCTGTGCCAGCCTTCCCCAGGAGTGTCTGTGTGTTTGTATATAACTCGTATCTTAAAGTGTGTGTGTGTCAGCTACTTGGGCAGGGACACGAAGCACTGGATGGACAGAGAGGGTGCTGGAGGTTTTAGCTTGATCACTAGGCTAAGACCTGTACCCTACAGCTGTGCCAGTGGGGAGTCTTATTTATTATTTATTTCCAGTTTGATGACTGGGGAGGTCCACTGGGCTCAAGGAGCCCATTTTCAGTGGTGGCCCGGGGAGAAAAGCTCCATAAAACATAGTAGACATAGTAATAGTTAAGCAAGTGGTACATGTTATAAAGTTAAACATAAGTAAAGTAAAATAGCAACATAGTATAATATACAATGCGTATTTACATGTTTATACATTAGAGAACAGTAGTACAGAATCATCATAGTACTGAGGTTTTAAATAATCTGAGAATGGTATTAAAGTCACATTTGTAAGAAAGCAGTAAGTAAGAGTGTTCTCCTACTGGGTAAGGTGGAAAGATACTTTACTTGTATGGATGTATGCATGTATTAGGCAGGATTAGGTAGGTAGAGTATAATTGCATTTCCTGTTATTGGAGAGGTAAGAATGGAGCTGGATTTTGAACTGATCAAAGTTTTCAGAAATTCTTAGTGAAGGAGGAAGAGAGTTCCATTTCTTGGCTAAGGAAAATGATAGAAGACCTGGGGGACAATTTAGTTTGTGTACAGAAATTAGATTTTGGTGAGCAGATCTTAGAGATCTATGAAGGGTTTATAGTGGTAAGATGTTTGTTAGTGCAGGGCACTTAGTAGGCTTAAAAATAAGCTTGTGGGCTGTAGTGAGTTGGAGGTAGTCGAGGTGGTTGGGAAGTTCTAGTCATTGCAGCTGGTGGAGAGGTATGCAGTGGTGGGTAGAGTACTTGGCGAACTTTGACATTTTGTTGTAACAGGTTTCGAGTTTAGAAGAGATAGAGGAAGATAGATTGGTAAGTAGGGGGGCAGCATACATCAGAGATGGTAGTAAGTAGGTAGTGGCGAGGGTCTGACTTGTGGAAGGGGAGAGAAAGTGGGAGTTTCTATACAGCATGCCAAATTTCTGATGTGTTTTCTTAATATTTAGCTGAATACGGGTATCGAATTAGGTGTTCATCAATAGTGACCCTAAGAGGTTTAGCAAAAGGAACAACTTCTATAGTGGAGTTTGCATAACTGATAATATTGAAGGAGGTTTTGTCAACAGGGTGAGATTTAGAGGGAGAGAATAGCAGAATTTTAGATTTGGTGGCATTTAGAGAGAGGTGATTTTGAAGCATCCAGTTCTCAGTAGTAGAAAAAGCAGCCTGAGTTTTTGCTTGGAGTTCGGGAAGGTTAGGAGCAGAGCAAACTAGAGCCGAGTCATCTGCGTATTGAACTATCTTAGTGTTAGGAATGGTTGCGTGGAATTCATTAAGAAAGATATTAAAGAGCATTGGGCCGAGTATGGATCCCTGGGGTACTCCAGTTGGGGCTGGAAGGAAGGCTGAGGTGCCAGTTTTTCATTTCACAGCCTGAGATCGGTCAGAAAGGTAGCTGCTGAACCAGCTAAGGGTGTTGTGTGAGAGAGTAAGATTGGAAAGGTGGTTTAGGAGGTGGGAATGGGAGATAGTATCAAACGCCTTGAATAAGTCAAGAAGAACTGTGGATATTAGTTCTCCAGAGTCACGGGTGTGGTTTACTAAGTCTAGGAAAGACAGAAGAGCAGTTGTGCTGTCGCCAGGACTGAATTCATGTTGAGTTGGGGTGAGGAGTTGGTTATTTGTAAAGAAAGGCATGAGCTGGAGGTGGATGCATTTTTCAAGTATCTTTGAAATGGGTGAGAGAATGGCTATGGACCGGAAGTTGGAGATGCTATTATTTTTGCCTCCTTTGTGGAGGGGTAGGATAAAGGCTGCACACCACAGTTTGGGGACAGAAGATTCCTGTATGGATCTGTTAATGAGAATGCTAATGGGGATGGTGATGCCGACTGCTGCAAGATTTAGAAAGAGTGAGGACATGTTGTCAGGGGCATTGGAGCAAGGCTTAAGCTTAGACAGAAGGTTTTTATGTATGAGGTGGAAATGGGTTTGAGATGAAAGATGAGAGAAGAGATAGGGATGGTTGGTTGGGGAGGGGGTTTGACTTGGGTGGAGGAGTTGTTGTTTGGGAAGGTCTTGGTGAGTTCTGCTATTTAGATGAGTCTTATTGGGGATCTGGAGAGAAAGGGAGAAAGCAGCCCCAGACTGACTGTGATCTCTGTGTGCTCTTAAGGGAAATTGTACTTTACTGTGTCTGTACTTGTTATCCTTCCCAATGTGGACACCCCTCATTGGTGTTAGTGAGGACTGAGGCAACTTGATTACCGAGCCAGTGCACAGGCTTCACATATTAATTGTTTGGTAATGGTGGGATATCCACATCAAATATTAATTGTTTGATTGTGGTGAGTTAGCCACATCACATACTAATTGGCCTGTAGTGGTGTGGACATTGAACTCCTGTAGCTTGTGTACAGTGATCATTGAAGGTTTTTCTTTTACTCTAAATCAGCCACACAATGAGTATTCAGAGTTCAGATCACAATTGTTTTATTTCTTTTGTTAGCTTAGTTAGTCAGGGAGCGCAGGCATGCATGTCAGCAGTGGAGTATGAAAAGCTAACAAGGAGCCAGTTGACTGAGATGTGCCAGGCTAAGGGACTGGTGCATGGAAACCTGACTAAGGCAGACATGACTGCAGCTTTGGTCACAGCTGCATCAGAAAAGAGGAATCAGGAGGACGATCAGACTGGCCGTGGAGATGTACAACATTCAGAGAATGCACAGCTCAACCTTTCTGCAGAGGACTTAAAAATCCATCTAGAGCTAAAGAGACTTAATTTGGAGGCCAGGCATTTTGGAAACGGAAGCAGAAGAGAGACTGAGACATCTAAAGGCTGAGGAGAATAAGAAACTGCTACACCTAGAAGCTGAGGAGCAGGAGAGGCAGAGGCAGCATGAAAAGGAGATGCTGACACTTCACCAGAGTCATGGAGGTAATGGGGAAGGGGAGTAACCAGACCCCAGAAGCACAAAAGGTCAGTAAATTTCTTCTGCAGTTTACACAGGGGGATACTTTTTATAGCTTCATTCATATGTTTGAGAAGGTACATGAACAGTATGATGTTGACCAAAGGCTCTGGGTATGGTTCCTGACCCCCTTAACTCCATGGTAAAGCTGTACCTGTGCTGTCTAAATTAACTGATAGTGATTTTTTTGATTATACTGCTGTTAAGAATTGTTTGCTACAATTTTTTAAGCTAACACCTGAAACTTACAGGAAAAAGTTTTGTGAGCATAGATGCAAGGCAGATGAAAGTGTGTGTGAATATGTTGCTGAACTGAGCACTTATTTTCATAGGTGGGTGAGTGGATGTCAGGTCACCACTTTTGAAGGGCTGGCAGACATTTTGGTGAAGGAACAACTCTTAGCACTTTGCCTGAGGACATGATGATCTGGTTAGCTGATAGACAATGTGCTACTTCAGATGAGTTGGGAAAGAAAGGAGACCTATACCTAGCAAGCAGGGCATCCCTGCACAAGAAAGGGATCCCCAGTACTGCTCATGGGTCTAAAGGAACCCATGGTGGGCAGCCCAGACTGCCCCAACAGAATCTACCAGTAGCAGGGGAAGCCACTAGTCCAGGTATATGTCCAGGACCTAGGATTAAATGTTTTGAATGCAACCAGTGGGGCCATGTGGTACATAGATGTTCACGGAGGCAAGGTGGGGAACAAAAGATGAGGGAGCCAGTTAAGCGTGGAAGACAAAATGCCAATAGTAGGTTATCTCAAGACAACCGAAGTACCAAACTACCATCCTGCAGATGTCCTGATAGGGAAAGATTTTGATGAGGCAGTACCATGTGTTTATGCAGTTACACACAGTCAGGCTTCGAGACAAGCATGTGGGTCTGGTAGCCTGGGAGAGACCCAGTCAGACTGCATATTTGCAGCCAGGACTGGTGAGGTGGTTGCTTCAGGGAGGGAGGTACCCTGTAGCAGTGAGACTGGAGGTGAGCCACAGCTGCTTGTGGGTACTGAAGCTCCCTTGGACAGAGTGGCTGCAAAGATAGAGGTGAGCAGTAGTACCCAGGCTGACAGTGAGGCACTGCTGTCAGAGGATGCCAGACTTCCTGTGGAAGGGGAGCTGGGAAAGGTTACAAAGAGAGAGTTGAAACAGGCTTAGCTCTCAGACCCTACACTGCAAGGCCTGAGGCAGGTAGCCAGGGAGGCACCTGATTCTCAAGGGAAGGGGGAATCTGTATGCTGGGACAAGGAGTTAACTGTACAGAGAGTGGACCCCTGAGGGAGGGCTAGAAGGTGAGAGAATACAGCAGTTGGTATTGCCTAGAACCTACCGTCTGGCACTTCTAGCCATTGCCCATGATATTCCCTTTGCAGGTCATATGGACATAAAACATACAAACAGATGTATTATGCAGAACTTCTATTGGCCTGGAATTTCCAGAGATGTAACAGGGTACTGCAGGACCTGTGAGCAGCACCCAAAGGTAAGCAAGGCAGGAGACAAGGTGAGAGCTCCTTTGAGGTATTTGCCTGTGATTAAGGAGCCATTTCTGAGGGTAGCTATGGATATTGTGGGGCCTCCAATTATCCTAAGTTCCACAGGGAAAAAAGTATATCCTAGTGGTATTAGATTATGCTACAAGATTCCCCGAGGCAGTGGTTTTGTCCTCCACTGAGGGGGAGAGGTGGCAAATACTTTGTTAGAGATTTTCAGCAGGCTATGTTTCTCAAAAGAAATACTGACTGACAGAGGTGCCAATTTTATGTCAGCCCTACTGGCCTGCCTGTGGAAGTAATGTGGGATGAAGCACCTGAAGACCACCCCCTACCATCCCCAGACTAATGGTGTTGTTGAGAGTTAAACTCTACAATCAAGTCCATGCTACGGGCATTTGCAGACCAGTTTAAGAGGGAGTGGGACAAATATTTGCCCCATCTGTTTGCTTACAGAGAGGTTCCCCAGGAATCCAGGGGTTTTTCACCCTTTGAGTTGCTGTATGGGCATAGGGTGAGGGGACCTCTAGATTTAATTCATAATGAGTGGGAAAGTGAGTGTGAATTTCACAAGGGGTATGTTGGGGCATATGGCCTAAACCTCAGGACAAGGCTCAGGGAACTCATGGGCTTGGCCCAGGAGAACCTGGCAGAAGCCCAACAACAGAAAAGGGTCTGGTATGACAGGAATGCTCAAGGTAGAGAGTATGCTGTAGGACAGCAGGTAATGGTTCTCATTCCTGTCAGACACAACAAGCTGCAAGCAGCCTGGGAGGGACCCTACAAGGTGGTAAGAAAGTTAAGTGATGTTAACTACATGGTAGAACTGCTAGGCAGGAGGCAGGGGCACAAATTGTACCATGTTAACATGAAGAAAGCTTACCATGATAGGGAGGCCCTTGTGCTGAGTATTTGCAGTGGATTGCAGGAGGAGTCTGAGGGAGATCTGGTGATTGATCTCCTCAGTGAGGCTCGGACTGACACCTCCGTGGAAAGGGTAGCAATGTCCCAGCATCTATCTCCTACCCAGGTTCGAGAAATCCGAGCAGTGTTACAGGAGTTTGGGGACATGTTCACTGGGAAACCAGGGTGCACCCACCTGCTGCATCACCAGGTGGATACAGGACCCCAAAGGCCTATTAGGCAGGCCCCTTATAGGGTGCCTGAGAGAGTCAAACAGACTCTGAGGGAGGAGATACAAAAGATATTGGAACTAGGGGTAATTCAAGAGTCCAACAGCCCATGGGCCTCCCCTGTGGTGCCAGTGCCAAAGAAGGATGGGAGCACCAGGTTCTGTGTGGACTACAGGAAATTAAATGGGCACACATAGTCAAATGCTTACCCCAAGCCTAGGTTGGATGAAGCCCTAGAGTAGCTAGGTGGGGCTAAGTACCTTACCACTACTGATCTTACCAAGGGTTACTGGCAGGTGCCATTGACTCCCAGTGCTAGAGAGAGGTCAGCCTTTGTGACTCCTTTTGGCTTGTATGAGTTCACAAAGATGCCCTTTGGGATGAAAAATGCCCCAGCGACTTTCCAGAGGCTGTTAGATTATCTCCTAGCAGGAGAAGGAGGGTTTGCCTTGGTTACCTAGATGATATTGCCATCTACAGCCATTCCTGGCAAGAGCACCTTCAACATGTCAGGGAGGTGCTGGGCAGACTACAGAGGGCAGGGTTGACCATTAAGCCGAGCAAATGTCTGGTGGGTATGGCAGAGGTCTCCTACCTGGAACATAGACTGGGGAGTGGTAAGATCAGGCCAGAACCTGCCAAAGTGGAAGCCATTCAGACATGACCTGCACCTGTTACCAAAAAGCAGGTGAGGGCATTCTTAGGGACAGCAGGGTACTACAGAACATTTGTCCCTGGTTATAGTACCATAGCCGCTCTCCTCACAGACCTGACAAGGAAAAACAGGCCAGATAAGGTAGTGTGGACAACAGCATGTGAGCAGGCATTCCAGAAGCTTAAAGAAGCTTTGGGAGGACCCCCTGTGTAAGCCAGAACAGATTAAAGCAAATAATTTGTTGTGCAGGTGGATGCTTCCAACCATGGGGTGGGGGCTGTACTTAGCCAGATTTCTTTAGAGGGAGAAGAGGACCCAGTGGTTTATCTCAGTTGTAGGCTCCAATCCAGGGAGGAATGCTATGCAGCTGTAGAAAAGGAATGTCTAGCAATAGTGTGGGCACTGCAGAAACTTCGGCCTTATCTGTATGGAAGGAAATTCACTGTAGTTACAGATCATAATCCCCTAACATGGTTACACCAAGCCAGCCAGCAAAATGCTAAGTTGCAAAAATGAAGCCTAGGGTTGCAAGCTTATGATATGTCAGTGCAACACCACAGTGGGATTAGCAATGCCAATGCAGATGGGCTCCCAAGACGGGGAATGGGGTAAAGTATAGTCAGACCTAACCCTCTTAAGCAACGTTTCTCAAGGGTCACTTGAATAGCAAGCTTGGGTTCTCAGGGAGGGGAAAAATGTGAAAAACCAAAAGGCTGCAAGCCCAGCAAGATAGAATCTTGTAAATAATTCTATGTGATTTGTAAATATTAATATAAGTCACAGACTGATTTTACAAATGAAAAAGAGAACTATATGTTATAATTAAACTATATGTTGTACTGAGCTTCAAAAATGTAACCACTGTGCACCCTGCTGAAAGAAAGCTGATAAACTAAAGCATTTTATGACTGTTTGATCTCAGGGCTCAGAAACAGGATGTCTGGATGAATAAATTATTTCTATTGTCTTAGGACAAGAGTTAATTGCTAGATTTTACATATATGATGTCTTTTATGGCTGTTGCTTCCTGCAGGTGCACATTAAAAAAAGAAGTGTACATTTTGAGTTTCTGTTAGCCTGGGAAGCTAAATCAAAACTGTTAAGAATGAAAATGAGTCAGCAGTGATGTATTATCAATTTACGATTTTCTCAGAGAGACAGAATCAGAACATTTGCATTTGTCTTCAGAACTGACAACATCACCAGCATTCTGCCTTTGCTCTGTATCTATGTAAGTTATTTAGAACATTGTTTCTCTTAGAAAATAGTAAGATTAGACTAGCTGTCTTTTATATTTATGTCAGACTATTCTACAGTGTTATTTTAAGCATTTTCCTGTGATTTCTGGACTAGCACTGTGTTGAAGTGAGATTTGCATTTTTATTAATTATTATTAAACATTTTTAAACCTTTCAAATGTGGCTGTTTTGTGCAGAGATAATTTAAGCACTAGAGTATATCACATGTATACAGAGACACTGTCCAAGCCACTCCAATAAGCCTTCCTGTTCGTCATACTTACTAACTGGATAATAATAATATTGCACAGTAAAACTGGACACCCTTTGGTAAGGGCCTTATTAGTAGCGGATATTAGTGGTTGGTGGCAGTGATTTCTACTTTATAGCCTGGTCAGAGAAGAGGGCATAGCTGGAGAACCAGTGCCAGCCTTCCCCAGGAGTGTCTGTGTGTTTGTATACAAGTCATATCTCAAAGTGTGTGTGTCAACTACTTGGGCAGGGACACGAAGCATTGGTTGGACAGAGAAGGTGCTGGAAGCTTTAGGTTAACCACTAGTCTGAGACCTGTACCCTACAGCAGTGAAGTGGGGAGTCTTATTGGGGATCTGGAGAGAAAGGAAGAAACCAGCCCCAGACTGATTGTGATCTCTGTGTGCTCTTAAGGGAAATTGTACTTTACTGTGTGTGTACTTGTTATCCTTCCCAATGTGGACGCCCCTCACTGGTGTTAGTGGTGAGGATTGAGGCTCCTTGATTACTGGGCCAGCGCATGGGCATAACTGAACTAAAAAGTACAAATGCACCAGCACTTAACAGGCCCTACAGGAGGGCATTAAAGAAATCTAGGGACAATAAACCTAAAGACAGTTGTATCTTAACGTTTACTGTTGACTACTACAGCATCATTAATGTTATTAGACAGAATTGGGCCATAATTACTGAAAGCTCATATTTAATGGAAATCCTCGGAGAAGCTCCATCCTTTGTGTATAGTAAAGCCAGGAACATCAGGCATTGGGTTGAAAGTAGGCTACAGGATACATGCACCAATAAGTGTGAAGCCAACTGTGTCTTTTGTTATCACATACAGAAGGGAGATATGTTTTTCTGCCCTTATTTAAACAAAATTATTAAAACCAATGCAGAAAGTGCCTGCAACTCAATGCAAGTGGTTTACAGGGCTTGCTGCAATGACTGTGAAGCATTTTATGTGGGGAAACCGCTCAACAGACTTAAAAGAAGGACTTTTGGGCATCTTTCTGAAATTAGAGCTAAGTGCAAGAATAATGCAATGGCTCGGCACCTGCAGCTACACAAAAGACACACTGGCTTTAAATTTCAAATTATTGACCATGTGGACCTTTTGGAAATGGAAGAAGACATCCGTAAGCTTTTAGAAAAATGTGAACTACTGAGGAAGCTGAAACTAGATTCTTTTAGAAAACTGGGGCCAATTATTATTACTCCATGAAAAGCATAGTAGATCTCCGAAAACTGCCCCACTGTTTAAAAGACTGATATGGGACTGATTTATGTGGACATTACTTACTTATATTGTGTTTAAAAACAGATATCAAACACTGTTTACTTCTTTTAGCACTAACTTACAGTGTTATAAAGGACATACTTTAGATAGCTCATGTATATATTAATCATTTTTTATGGCTCCACATTAGATGCACTTTATTAAATTGAACACTTTTGTTACACTTTTTCCTTTTAAGCAGTGAAAGTATGACAGTGCACACAATGTATATATATAATGAAAACTTCCGACTCTGCCACGTAACAATTTTTGACTTTTTATTATAAAACAAAACAAAACAGAAGGTAAGCGCTTTCGCGTATGCTACCATACGCTTCATCAGACAATTTAAAAATGTTAACATCAATGAATTTATAGGGAGGCTTAGCCTATCAGCAGATAAATTAAATTAATCAATTAGCCACAGAAAAACATTTAAAACTGGGCTGAAACATTTAGTATTTAAAAAGGAAGCTGCACTTAAAAACTGAGTGATTTAAAAGTTAAAAACAGATCAAAGTAAAACGTCATGTGTATATACATATATAGAAAATAAAAATGAATAATAATAAAAATAATAACATATATTCTACATAATGCTTCAAAGAAAACTTGTTTCAATAAACATTGCAACATAGTAGTTAACTCTTAAATAAAATATAAAGCTGTAAATGCAGATGCATTCAGTAGTACATCAAAAGCCAGAATGGCATTTCTTAGTTCTGAAATATATTATAGAGTATAACCAAGCTAAATGTTTGTATGTTTATATATAAAACTTCAGGGTGTAAATCAATCGGAGAACTTCTGAAACTGTGCAATTCATTTAAAGTGTATTGATATAAATATATCAATATATTTTGTATTACTCAAAAGCTTAAAAATGATCTCACTAATATATACTAAAATGCAGTTAAATTAAATATTAAATATATGTATAAATATGAAACTCATTATCAAAACACCATATAAATAAATAAATAGATGAATAAATAAATGAATAAATAATTTTAATACAGTACAAATATATTTATATTTGGTTAAAAATATATAAATATGTATAAATGTGGATAAATGTGAATAATTAGTAATTGTAATATCCATTATAAATTTCTTAAAATAAAATCTTTTATACATGAAATAATGAACTTTGAATAGGTGCCAAGCAACTATGTATTGAATGAATCAATATAAAAACAGACTAAAAAAAAATAAGCATATATAAATGTTAAATGAAAAAATATATTTTTTCATTATTGACCATAAATAATATTTTTCATTGTTTTTTCATTGTTTAACCATGGATAATAGTTAGAGGCTACTGAACAGATTTATCCATTTCTAAAATAAATTCATCTTCGATTATTTAGAAAGGATCTAATACTAATATAGTTGTTCAGACCTGGCAAGTAATGGCCCCTTAGTCTAAGTATCCATTTGAGTTCATTTAATTCTAACTGGTTAGTATAGTCACCACCTCGTTCTGTAACTTCTACCACTTGCAGCACCCTGAATACAAAAGAATGCGATGGATTGGAAATCACATGTTTAGCCAAAGCATTCAACTCGTTTTTCTTTCTTATATCATATTGATGGTTATATATCCTGTTCTTAAGTTTCCTGTGAAGCATTTTATGTGGGGAAACCGCTCAACAGACTTAAAAGAAGGACTTTTGGGCATCTTTCTGAAATTAGAGCTAAGTGCAAGAATAATGCACTGGCTCGGCACCTGCAGCTACACAAAAGACACACTGGCTTTAAATTTCAAATTATTGACCATGTGGACCTTTTGGAAATGGAAGAAGACATCCGTAAGCTTTTAGAAAAATGTGAACTACTGAGGAAGCTGAAACTAGATTCTTTTAGAAAACTGGGGCTTAATTATTATTACTCCATGAAAAGCATAGTAGATCTCCGAAAACTGCCCCACTGTTTAAAAGACTGACATGGGACTGATTTATGTGGACATTACTTACTTATATTGTGTTTAAAAACAAATATCAAACACTGTTTACTTCTTTTAGCACTAACTTACAGTGTTATAAAGGACATACTTTAGATAGCTCATGTATATATTAATCATTTTTTATGGCTCCACATTAGATGCACTTTATTAAATTGAACACTTTTGTTACACTTTTTCCTTTTAAGCAGTGAAAGTCTGATAGTGCACACAATGTGCATGGGCCTAGTCTTTTTCTTTTTTTCTGTTTTAAAGGTTGCAATTACTCTTGAGTGCACTCTTACACACTCAAACTAAGTGTTTTCTTAGTTAGATGTTACACTTTAACAGATTCCCCATGGCCTTAGGGCTCTATTATTAACATTTATCACTGCATTTCCAGCTTAGCAATTATTTTTGTTTTTTTCATCCAACTCAGGTTTTCAAGTTATATATTTATATACATGTTCATTCATATTAGGATTTGATTTTGACACACAAACCTGATGAAGTACTTGTTGTTGTGTCTTTCGGCTTATCCTAGTTAGGGGTCGCCACAGCGGAACTCCGGTCTGCTAATATTTGGTAGAGGATTTTTACATGCCGAGTTACCAGCCCTGACGCACAACCTTCAACAAAGGCACGCCCATTCACGTATGCCTCCACAGAGAAGACGCTCTAGCTGAGAATCGAAGGGACAACGTCTTGCTGTGAGGCGACAACGCTACTTGATACAAAACATCTTTGTTAAAAACTGTATATTTATTAGTATTTATACTGGTAGATGTCTACTGGTATTTCTTTTTGTTAGTCAGTCAGCCATTTTTTTGTTAGTTTGTTTCTTAATGTTTCTTAATTTTGTTGATTAGTTGGTTAGCCTTTACAAAACGTTAATAAACTGGTCTTAGATTGTAATTTGTCTGTAGCTTTCTAGATTCAATTTTAGGTAGCAGTCTCTGATTACATTGTGGTGTTAAGGGGAAGGGTACCTGGCTAAACGAATGACTTTAATGCTTTTATTGCTCTTAACAAAACCACCCACTGTAAGTACTCCATTGCTCCAAACAACCGATTATACATAAATAAGGAAAGTTTTTGATGCTTCTCATTATACTCAACTACGATCGCTTGTTTGTGTGTTTCAATAAAGGATATTCCATTTTTAACTCAGCTGTTGACTGCCTATTTTCTACTTGATTATTTTGTAGCACGTATTTTACAGTTATATTTTACAGTTCGATTTTTCTTAAGTGAACCAAGTGCATAACATAATTTAAAAAGCAAGCATCATACCCTCCACACTGCAAAGTTTCTTCATGGTTTGTTTTGGACCCAGTATAGGTTGCATACTGGGTTTTTCTTAGACTTTGAGGGATACAACGGATTTCTCTTTTTATAAAATTTAAATGGTTGCCTATCACTGTCCCAAGATCTTCAATTATAACATTGTTTCTCGACTCCTTTTTTAAAGCCTAATACACACTTTTAAACCTAACAATGACCGGGAGCTTTTTAAGCTTAGCCATACATCCCAGATTACTGGTACCAGTGGGAGCAGGGGCTTGATAGAGGAAACTACAATCAGGGGCCTGGGAGAGGAACCATTTACACGGTACTTGCGTCCATTACAGACACAGGTGCCAAACCAGAAGTGAATTTCTGGCTCCCATTCCAGTTGATCAAGTTACACTTGAATTGGGTTAGGAAGGAACTCTGCTTCTCATGGATGGGGAGTCTATTCCAGAGAACCTTTCAGTCCAACATTACATGTCTGTCTTTTCGTCTTTTCCCGGTTAGAGGTCGCCATAGCAGAAATCCGGTCCGCTAATGATTGGCAGTAGATTTTTATGGTGCCGAGTTGCCAGCCCGACGCCCAACCGTCAGTGAAGGCACGCCCATTCATGCATGTCTTTCGGAGGCCACTCGAGCATGGGGAGGACATGCAGACTCCACACAGAAGGCACTCCAGCCGAGAATCTAACAGAAGAAACTCTTGCTGTGAGGCAACAATGCTACCGATGTAACACCGTGGCTTCCAGTCCAACATTACATAAATTGTTCAATTTATGCCTTCCCTTAAACCTCACTCCTCCTCCTGAATATTATTCTGCAAGTATTCTTCCCACAAATTCCATTTATTTCTGTACAAGTTGCTCTTTCCCTTTTCGAAAGATCCCACTTCCAGTTCTTTTATCTCTTTTACAATATTCATGGTTTACATTTTGATTTCCATTGTCTAGTAATTCCTTTTTTGGCAGCCAATACAATTAAACTTACCAAGGCCTTACCATATCTAGGCAATTCAAATCCTGTATCCCAGCACAAAATAATCATTTTCTTAATTACAGCCATTTTCTCCCCCAATATTTCTGACAGCATATTCCATATTGAATTTTTAAAACCTGCCATCTTATCACACTCCCAAAAAACATGTTCCTAGTTCCCTCTTTCTTCCCCATCAAACCTTCAACATTTGCTAACAACCTGAGGAAAAATTTCTGAAATCTGCTTGGGATATAAAAATACCTATGTAAACATTATGCTACACCTCTTGATAATGTTGATGTTGTCTGCTGTTGTCCCTAGATCTTTAACAGCAGCATTTTTTAGCACTTGAGTATTTATATTTTGCAGTCATAACCTATGTCCCTTTTTTCAAGTTTCATGATATTACATTTAATGATATTAGAAGTTGGGCAATTACTTTTGCACCAGCTGCACATTTTTATATCACTTTGGAGAATGTCTTTATCTGCACCTTTTCAGGAACTTCTCCAGGGTTTTCCCTCATTACAGATTCAAGCAGGTCTACCAGCATTTTATAGCCTGGTCTAAGGATAACCAAAATTTAGACAAGTGAGAAACTGATGCATGACTGAAGATCCAAAGTGGTGAAGGAGAATGTTTTCTTGTTTATACTGTCTAAACCTCTGGACTTCATAACAGGTAAAGTACAGTTTTGTACCTACCATAAATGTAGATGTCCGATAGATATGCAACTGCAGTCCTGACATATGGGTTGTCCTGCCTCAGGCAGCCCTTCGGTCGGCCGGATTCCAAAGTCTGGGTCCGGCGTCGGCTGATGTCGCCTCTTCCCAGACGTCAGAGCGGCTGGGGTATAAAAGCATCAGCCGACGCCATCTTCTTCAGTGTTTCTTGCCCCAGATGCCAGGTGCCCTCCAAGGAAGGCTAAATTTAGAGAATGGATAAAAATTCCAGACATGCACAACAGTAATAAACAGATACACCATAACAGATATCCCCAGCTAATTTGAAAAAGGGGGAGTGGACCCAAAAAAAGAGAAATACAGAGGGGTAGGAGGGAGGGAAAACCTGACTGCAGTTGCATATCTATCGGACATCTACATTTATGGTAGGTAAAAAATTGTACTATGTCCTTCAAGAATGCAACTGCAGTCCTGACATATGGGTTGAATACCATAGCCAAGCTGGGGGTGGTAGGATCTAAGATAAGGATGGTGTAGCTAAAATGCCCTGCAGGACTGCAGAAGCAAAGCCTGCTCGGGATCTGGAATATAAAGGCAGGTTGTAATGTTTGGAAAATGTATGCACGGAGCTCCATGTAGCAGCTTCTAGAATGTCCTTTGTAGCCACCCCTCTTAGAAAGGCTGTGGAGGTGGCTGTAGCTCTGGTGGAGTGTGGCCTAATATTGGCTGGCACACCTTTTCCATGGAAAGAGTAGCAGAATCTGATGCAGTTTCCAATCCATTTTGAAATTGTTTGTTTGGAAATTGCCTTTCCTTGTACTCCTGCAGCGTAAGCTACAAAAAGTTGGTCAGATTTTCTGTTGGCCTTTGTTCTGTCCAAGTAGTAGTGCAATTGCCTGTGTATGTCCAAAGTGTGCAGAAGCTTTTCTCCTTTATTTTGAGGATTGGGAAATAAAGTAGGCAGGTGAATTGCTTGATTTAGAGAAACCCTGGATATCACTTTTGGCATGAATGAAGGATTGGTTCTTAAAGAGACTCTATCCTGATGGAAAATGAGAAATGGAGGTACTGCCATGAGGGCCTGTATCTCCGAGACTCTTCTTGCTGAAGTAATTGCCAACAGGAAAACTGTTTTCCAGGAGAGAAATTGCAATTCTGAAGATGCTGCTGGCTCAAAAGGAGGAAGAGTTAATTTTTCCAAGACGAAGTTGAGGTCCCATGTAGGCACTGGTGGTTTTCTTGGAGGTTTGATATTCTTTATCCCTCTTAGAAACTGTCTTAGCAAAGGATGTGAAAACACAGGTGGATCACAGTTGTATTTTGCTGAAATTGCTGAAGCGTGTATTTTTATGGAAGAATATGAAAGGCCATTGTGAAGCATTTCTGCCAAGTATTCTAGTATCTGTGGGATGCTCATTACTGATGCATCCTGACCCTTGTTGGCATTCCAGATGTTGAATCTCTTCCATTTGGCTGAATAAGTTTTTCTGGTGGAAGGCCTGTGTGCTTCCAGTAAGATCTCTTGAACTTTTTTGGAGAGAGAGATATGGGGAGAAGTCATGGAACCCTCCAAGCTGTCAGTTGCAATGTTTTCAGGTTGGGATGAACAGTCCTGTAATTGTGCTGAGTTATAAGCAGAGGCCATTGAGGCAGGAGTCACGGCTTGGTGCGAGTTATGCTCCTTAGTAATGGATACCAGTGCTGTCTTGGCCAGCCTGGAGCTATCAAAATGCCTTTCGGTTGTTCTGCTTTGATCTTCAGTAACACCTTGGTCATTAATGGTGGAGGTGGAAATGCATAGATTGTTAGAGAATTCCAGCTGAAGGAGAGAGCATCCATTCTCCAGGCTTGAGGATGGTGTGCCCTTGAGCAGAACTTCTTCAGATGATGATTGAGGTGTGAGGCAAAGAGATCTATGTCCGGCCTTCCCCATGCATGAGTTATTTGTGAAAAAATGTCTGGATGTAACATCCATTTGTGCGGGTCCATAATGTTTCTGCTTAGACTGTCCGCCAGAACATTGTCCTTGCCTGGGACAAACTGGGATTGCAACTGTATGTTCAGTTTCAGGGACTTTTCCCAAAGAGTCATTGTTAGTCTGCAGAGGGGGTAAGAATGGGTGCCTCCCTGTTTGTTTATGTACCACATAACAGTGGTGTTGTCTGTCTTTATTAGCAGATGACCTTGCTGAAGAAATTTTCCAAAGGCCTCGATTGCATGAATCACTGCCAACATCTCTTTTTGATTGATGCGCAGATGCAATTCTCGGGGTGCCCATTGCCCTTGAATGCATCTGCCCTCCATGTGCGCCCCCCACCCATGATCTGAGGCGTCTGTTGTAATGGTTTGGCTTGTTGGAGGATTGTTGAAAGACATGCCTTTGTTTAGCTGGCTTGCTTGTGCCCACCACAAAAATTCCTTTTGTAGACATGGAATGAGTGGAATAATTGCTTCTAAGTTGTGGCTGTGTTGAGACCATAAACTTTTTAGGTACCATTGTAGTTTTCTCATGTGTAGTCTTGCCAGTGGAATCAGAAGAATGCAAGATGCCATGAAACCCAGGGCCTGCAGGATTTTCCTTGCAGTCATCTGGGTGTGCTTTGCTAGGCTTTTGAAGTAATCTGGTAATTGTTCTTGTTTTCCTTCTGTGAGGAAAGCCATTTGTGAGTTTGTGTCCAGTTTGGCTCCTAGAAAAATTATTTGTTGGGATGGCAGTAGTCTTGATTTTTGAATGTTGACTGTGTATCCCAAAGCCTGTAGTAAGTGAATGACATAGTCCAAGTTTCTTATCAAGGCTTGCTTCCTGTCCGCTTGTATAAGGCAGTCGTCCAGGTAAGGGTATATTTGTATTCCCTGAAGTCTGCAATGTGCAATTACTGATGCCAGGCATTTCGTGAATACTCTGGGTGCAGTAGATAAGCCAAAAGGCAATGCTGAGAATTGATAATGCTCTGACCCTGCAAGAAATCTGAGGTATCTTCTGCAGCTGTGTCTGATTGGGGCATGCAGGTATGCCTCCTTGAGGTCCAGAGTAACCAGCCAAGACCCCTTTGCCCAGCATGGGAAGAAGTTGCTGTAACGTCAGCATTTTGAATTTTGGCACAATAAGAAAAGTGTTTAGAGCGGACAAGTCCAGTATAGGTCTCCATTGCTTTTCTTTTCTTGGAACAAGGAACAGTCTTGAGTAGAATCCCTGGCCTTGTTCCTGAGGAGGAACCTTTTCTATTGCTTTGATTTGTAGCAACTTTGAAACTTGTATGAGTGCCTCTGCCCTTTGATTTTGTGGCAGGTTTGGCATGCCTTGTCTTGTTGGTAAGGTATGGAAGTGGAACCTGTAACCTTTGTCTATTATATCCAAAATCCATCTGTCCTTTGTAAAAACGTGCCAATTTTTTGAAAATAAAGATAATTTTCCGCCTAAAGGTGCTTCTCTTTGAGCCTTGGTCATGTGTCAAAGTCAAGTCATTGTGATTGTCCCTGTGGAGCAGTAGAAGTCCCTGCGTCACTTCTCTGATTAGTTGGTTGCCATTGGCGGCCCCTGTAGGAGCCTCGGTATTGCCCTCTACCTCGAGCATGCCTGTTTTTTCCCCTTTGCAACTTGTCAGTGTCTGGAAAGGACCAATTCTTCAAGGCCAATTCCTACTGAACCTTGGTGGCTGAACCTGGAGGAAATCTTTGACTGTTTGTACTGATTTAGCCTTTCCCTCAATTGATTTCAACACACCCTGTGCATTAGCACCAAATAGCTTGTCTTTTCCAGAGGTGCATCTAGAAGCTTTACTTTAACATGATCTGGCAATGTCTGTTCTTTCAACCAAGCATGTCTACGTATGACGGCCCCTGTCATAGCTGCCCTACATGAAGCTTCCAATGTATCATAACCACACTGAAGAAAATGATTGCTAACCTGCTGAATATTATGAACCAAATCCTGCAAGGCCTTTCTATTTAAAGGCTCAGGAGAGGCTAACTTTTTCTGCAAATCATCCATCAAGAAATCCTGATACTGAAACATATGAAAAAGACAGTTAAGTGCCCTCATGGCAAGGGTGGATGAGGTATAAACTTTTACCCCACCTCCAGGGACCTAGATTCCCTGTCTGCGGGCAAAGGATTTTTGGCCGTGGAAGTGGCCACTCCTTTGGGCCCCTGAGAAATAGTTTCTAGATCAACAGAGTGGGCCTTAAAGAGATGTTTATGAGTTTCAGGAACCCTGTAATATCTGTCTGGCTTGACAGGAGCAGGAGGGAGAGAATCAGGAGAAGTACTGGAGTCTGAGAACACATCATCCAATACATCTAACACTGGGGGTATAGCTAAAGGCCTGTGCTGGGGTAACTTAAGGAAGGTCCAAAGCCTTTTCCTGGAGTCCGAGAAGTCCTGGCCCTGCCACTGAAAATGCTCTCTCATGGAGTGGAGAATTTCCCCGAAAGAAATATCCTCAGGAGGAGAGGCAGAGGGAATGGATTCATCAGCATCAGAGTCCTCGTAGGCCGGGAAGGATTCTTCCTGGGAATCTGAATGGCCTGACTCACCAGAGGCTTCATCTGAGGAAAGTGTATCTGCCTGCTCAACCCTAGGCCTTTTGTCTGAAGGCGGCTGAGAACCTCTGTCTGGATGAGCCTGAGAGCCCCTGATTAAAGAAATTAGATCTGCAGCTAAAGTCATGATCTGTTTATCAGAAGTGGGACCCTGTGAAAAAGATTTAGGAGGGTGAGACTTAGCCTGGCTGGCAGTCTTAGCACGTGTGTAGGCCTTGATGGACATAGACACAGGAGGCCTAGCTGCCCCACGTGCTGGAGTAACTTTGTCCACCGGTATGGTGTCAGGCAAATCTTGGGCTTCGGTTTCAGGAGGAAAATCAACAACCGGCACCGGGGTAGCCTCCGGGACCGAAGTGAGCGGTAAAGCGGTGTCGTCGGCCTGGAGCGGTCGAATTACTGCCTCCGAAGAGACCGATGCACTTGCGGTAGGCTTTAGCGTAGTGTCGGTGGAAGTCGCAGGCCGCGAATGTCGGTCCCGGTCCTTCCGTTTTTTGGAAATATGTGCTGTCGGTAGTTCCGACGGCATGATATAGGAGTAATTTTCCCCAAAAAAGTCTTCAGCAAATTCTGCCCTGCGCCTAAGTGTGCGCTTATTGAAGCAAGCACAGGCAGCACAGGCCGAGACGTCATGGTCTGGGCCGAGGCAGGGAAGGCAGTAAAAATGGAAGTCCTTATGAGGTATTTGTTTACCACAAGACAAGCAATTATTAACTTTTGCAGTTTTATCTGACATCGGCTGAGGCAAGAAAAGGTTCCCAACGGGGTACTTAGCTTTTTGATGACTTCAGATCTGAAAACACAGGAGCTGGCCGACTGGCACTTGCAAACTGCTTCTGCTTTGGGCACCGCGCGGCAAGAAAGACTGAAGAAGATGGCGTCGGCTGATGCATTTATACCCCAGCCACTCTGACGTCGGGGAAGAGGCGACATCAGCCGACGCCGGACCCAGACTTTGGAATCCGTCCGACCGAAGGGCTGCCTGAGGCAGGACAACCCATATGTCAGGACTGCAGTTGCATTCTTGAAGGACATCAAAGATGGAATAGGGTGGTGGTTTCTGAGACCTAACCTAGACCAAAGAGATTATGGGAGAATCTATTCAGAGATGATTAGACAACATGTCACTTCATTCTGCCAGAGGCAAAAAGAACACATCTGCAATCTCAGCAGTAGGGGCAGCTGAAACCAGATGCTTCTAGGATGCAAAGACAGCATCCTTAAATATGACTTCCCTAAGTTATGACTCTGGGTTTCTCAACTGTTCACTCTGACAGCAACTGCAATAATTTCTGGGGAGAAGGTAGAGGGACAAAAGGTCAATTCATGGCAGACTCTATGAGCCCGACAGACTCTCAAACAGAAGCAGTTCACCAGGAAGAAGCTACAGGAAGGAGTGGCCTGAGTATCCTTTGTTTCCAACATAACATCAGGATACTCAGACACCCTTGCCACTAGGACAATGACACTCTCCTACCCCAAACTCACAAGAAGGATGGCCTGGACTCGCCAAAAGTGCAGCGTGATGAGTAAACGGAAAGTGGGCATCTGGTATCAGGAATGCAGTCTGAACACTCAGGACAGTGCACTGCATGCCAGAGACAGAGCCTGGTTGTACAGTGTGAGGCCCAGTACATGCACCCACCCATGTTGGCTACAGGGTGAGCACTCAAACAGGAGTACACATGTCAATAAAAGAAGACAGGAGAAGGCTCAATGTCTGAGCCACCTTCATGGGATAACCTGGAAAATGAAGGTCTTGTACAGTATTCTCAACCCTATCCATCAAGTTTTCTTTGATTTAGGGGGAGGATAAAGATTAAGATACCCCCGATCACAGTCTGTCCACCTTCACGGAGGGCCTCAAATGATTAAGCCATACAAGATGGTTATGTTCATATAAGATCTAGACCATCTAGAACAGGAAGGTTGGTGATGAATCTGTGGGATGCATTCCCAATGAGCTTACCAACAGTGAACCTAAGCATCTTTGGTATCCACCACATCAGCCAATTATCAGCCAATTAAGGGTCAGTGGCTGATTCCTCACTGATAAAGGGAAAGCTGATGAGGAATGCAAGGACAGCTCATGGATAGACTTTACAGAGAGATGATTTGGTCACTAACTGATCTCCAAATCCTTTATTCTTCTCCCATTTGTTTAACATGGACCTGAGGAAGTGTGACAGAAATCCCCCCTCGTCTCCTTTTAATGGCCAGTCTAGATTGTTACCATCTTGGGCCATAACAATAGGCTCAAACATTTCATATCATCTTTTGTGGGTGGGTGGGTGGACTGAACATTTGTTACCAGTGACAATACTTCATACAGTGCAAGTTACAACAGTGGTGATGTAGATTCTGGTTTGGAAGCAGCTGACCAAAGTAACACTTTGAAGTTTTATGTTGTTTAGGCACTGCTATTTACGAACATTCAAAAGATGTACGTTACGATTGAGTTCTGAAGTGTACAGACATCAAGGCAGACTTAGGAAGTGCAGGAGCTGTCAGTGGTTTCTTAGTCCAGGATGTGATATCATAACAGGGATCAGGCAAAATCAAGTGCAGCCTCATGTAAAACTAGTATACACATTACAGAAATGTGCTGAGCTGGGAATATTAAGCAAGAGGCAAGTACACCTTTCTAGTCCAGCAGGTGACATTATGTGTCTACCATGAGCATATGCTCTACCAAAGGTGCGTAAAGAGAAAGTTCAGAAATGTGTGAAACAGGTGATATCAAGAAATTCCTAGCTAGTTACCCACTGCTGAAGGCAAACATTAAATCAGCTATAGGATAGCCTGGGAGTCATGCGTCAGTTGCTCTGTACAATTAAATTAATAACAAGTTGAAAGTAATATTAAAGAAGTGAAATTTGAAACAAATCCTGACTAAAAAGATTGATGGTGTTCTGTCAAATAAGATTGCTGGAGAGAGAAGGCATGTGAAAACTGGAGAGAGACACAAGAAGAATGAGGGGGACATGCAACTCTGAAGACAGAAGTGAAGAGTTTCCATTCCCCTCTACCAAAGGACCTAAATGAGTGTTAACAATGGACATTAAAGGGGTTACACACAGTCTGGAAGTGAAGCTGAACTAGGGAAGTTAACTGGACTGTTTGATGTGCTTCTCAAACATCTAAAGTTGGTTGGTTCCTTCTATTAAAAGTGTGCTGCACTACAGTCTTACTGTAATGAGAAAAATGTAAACATTTAAGACAAATTCTAGCTACCTGAAAGGGCCAGTTTTGTATAATGTCAGAAATTACAATAGGCATTACTTGGTAAGAAGATTTTCATAAAATGTGGAGAGGCCACAAAAGCACCTCACAAAGAGGTTCCTAGGCCTTAAACACATGTCCTTCACAGACAGACTCAAAAAACTCCAGCTATTCTCTGTCTTATATAATCTACTAAGAGGCGATCTCTGCTCGACTTACAAAGCCATGTCGGACCCAGCTCTGTTAGAAATGCTACATCTAAAGAAATCCCAATCCCTCCGCAGCACACGCTTCAGAGACCTCAACCTCATTACTACAATCAACATTGCATGCTGGAGGGACAGGTTCATAACCCAGAGGCTGCCCATGCTCTGGAATAGACTTCCCATACATGTCAAGCAGAGCACCTCACTAGCCCTCTTCAAGTCAAATCTTGATAAGTGGATACGAAATAGAAAGTTCACCCCGGGGACCACTCCAGTGGCTCTACTTGATAGAGGCAGTGGGCACTAATGGCGGGCGGCACAATACCAGGGCACTTCTACGGGCTAGGCTTGTAAAGGCCCCAGGGCCATTAGCCTAGTACACACCTATGAGCCTATAAACAATTGCTATTTGATGAGAAATACAATAAACACTAGTGGAGAAGACAAAAAAAAAATACTTCAATGGCCCCACTGTCAAATCATGACTGCTGCTAGGAACAATGTAGACAGTTTTAGAAAGAAAACGATGTAGGGTCATGACTGCTCTGCCTCATTCATACCGAATCCTACAGTATCTGACATTTGTGCAACAGCAATGACAGGCTAAGCTCTGGTTCCTCTCTGAAACAATGGATGGCTACAGTTATCTTAATTGCTTCTACTAAATAGAATATTGTTTTATCTCTCCTAAAACCTATGATTTTTTTTGAGAAAATGTGGAAACAACAGCAGTTTTCAACATTACAGACTTCTTTAACTTCAGAAAATGCAGACAGATGTTGTCCCCTTTATGCCTTCACTTTAAAAAAAATCAATAGTATTAATGTTTAAAAACGGTCTCAGATTACTTTTTGCTCTGTACCTGATTCTGGATATGATATGAAGCAATGGGTGGGTAACCAGAAACATAAAGAAACACATCATTCCCAAGCATTACGGTGCACAATAGTGCTGTCAACCCCTACCAGAGAGGGTGAAACCTATAAAATACCAAAACAACTACAAATCCCAGTAGTAAGTGGTGGAAGTAGTACAAATGAAGAATAAAAAAAACAGAACTGTAAAAAATTACAGTATTTCCTTTTCACTGTATGTGACAGAAGATTCACTTTGCAAAGGATTCATGTAACAGAGGTCTAAGTGCAAAATTCATTTCTGTTGTCTGGTAAACCATTCAGTCTTCAGCTACCTGCTTTATCTCAAGGTCATTGGGGAAACAAGCCTTATCCTAGCACTTACCAGGCATAAGGAAAAGAAACTCATCCATGAAAGGAGGCCAATCCATTATGGAATACACGTGCATATTCATTTATATGGCTCACACACCTATTTGCAGGATTGCTAAGTCATCCATATGATGTTTCTGGGATATGGTAGGACACCACTGCACTAGGAAAGAATTGACAAAGACAAAGAGAAGATGTGCAGACAAAAGCCACCCCATTCAAGAAATGGACTAAAGAGCAAAGCAAAAGAAATAAATCTATAGGATACAACTTGACTCCTATGCCTATAAAGGGTTAAAACAGGAATACAAAAGCAAAAGGATCTCAAAATGTTCACTTCCTTTCTTGGCAGCCTTTTACAGCCTCAGCCCTAACTGGAGATAATTAATCTATATGCTTATACATAAGGGCTACACTCCTGTAGAAAGTTCTGGCAGGGTTGAATGCTGGGAAGGAGAGATGTATACAAGTTATTATTTTGGACACATGAAGGACACAGCATCATAGGGTGCTTTACCTTCTCTATGGAAAAATGGTTAACAGCATGCCATATATTACTATGGAGAAACAACCTCACAATTCTGACAAATGGGTTGTCTCAAATGCTGCATGGAAAATTTTGCTGTATGTGGAGTAAGTATGCCCTTAAAAAGGGTGTTTCGTGTTTCAACACACATTACGGAATACAATCTGTTTGGAAACCACAGAACACTGAAACTGTAATGATTAAAAAGCACATAGCAAACAAGACCACAGCAATTGCATGAACACTAACAGTGAACTACAGCTATATAACAAGCCGCACTTTGAAGATTCAAATAGACATCCTTTACTGTGGGTCCATTTTTGCCCTTCTGCCTGACAGTCATCAAAAGCTTTACCAAACTGGACTTGAGTCCATTCATTCCCTTGTGGTGGGTGTCATCCTCAAACCCACAAAGGCAACAGCTATCAGGGGGTGGGGGTAGGGGGAATATTATTAAGGTAGCCATGACGTTTGCTTGTGCCCTCAGCAACCTCTTGGCTATTAGGGCATTTCTATATGTCCTAATGCCTGTCCTGGGAGGGTGGAACACAGTCTGCATCACAGTGGAGGAGTTACCTCATCTTCCCTTGCAGAAGTACATGTTCCTCATGTTCCTGTGCAGTTGATCAATGAATGCTACTGCCATACAGCTGCTTAATGCACAGTATACAAGTCCCAGATCACATGTTCTGCCCCTTTTGCTGAAGGGTTACAGTTGAATCCAGCGGAGTCCACTCTCCCTCCCTTTCCAGAATGAGCTACTAGTCAAACTCGGGTTGCCTAAGCCTTAGCTGGGGCTTTATCCCAACTATCATAATAAAAAAAGACCTCCTGGGTCTCAAAAGTTCAGTTTCTTCTACAGTGAGACCTTTACATCTATAAGATTTACAGAGAAGCTGTGTGCAGTTTCGGCCATCTAAGAGTAAACAATCTAGCCTGCACTTTTCTTTCATAATTTGAGGTTGTATACATTTAACTCAACATCACAATATCTCATAACATCCACCATGAAAAATATTACTGCATTTTTACAGGATAAAAAACATTAATGAAACCAGGCTGTACTGAACAGGAGGGGTGACAATACTGCAATTTCAGCTCCAATCTGTGACAGTTTTTTCTGCTCTGCATAAGGCAATTACTGTAAGTTTGTTACTGGTCCCGAATGGAATCCATTTTTTTTTTTTACATGAGCATCCCTCATCTGCCTTCTTGGTCATACCAACATCATAAATGGACACCTGCTAACGCAAAGTGTGGGACCATGAATGAACAAGAATTTCTATGATTCAACAGTCTATAATTAGATACGACACAACCATATTTGTAGCAAAGATGAAAAGATTAAAGGCTCTAAGAAAAAAAACATCCATACATCATCTGTCATGTGAGAGCATTACAAACTTGCTACTGGCATACTGCTAGCTTAGCTGTGCTCAGCAGTCATCTGGTTTTCATTTGTCACTGCAGTGACTCTCTGATATAAACATGTTATTAGGTCAAAGAAACACCACGTGCAAATGTATCTAAATGCAAGTCAGCTCTGGAAAAGTTTTTCTGTTCACCCCCAGAATATTTTTTTTTAACTACATTTTTTTGCTCTTCTTTTATCACAAAAGAAAAACAAAAAGAAACCTGAGCTTCCATGTCAACTGTTAGAAATAATTTGGTCCTTTTTTCTGCCATGAGTACAAAGCCAAGGTTTTACAATGAATGTGTTAAATTGTAGATGCATAAACAAATTATACATACCTTGACCTGAACTATATATTGCTTTTACCGATTTTTTCACCTTCTGTAGTGCAGTTCTGTCCTGGTCTAATGCCTACAATATAAGAGAGAGACAGAATGTATTATGATATACTTTATGTGTACTATGTTTTATGCAAGAAACATTAAAGCCAGTCACAATATTCTATTACTCTGTTATAACCTGAATGCACATTAACTACTAAATTCTGTTTTGTAAATCATATTAGCTTTAACCCATAAATGTTGTTTAGAGACATTACCAAGTTGAAGCAACATATTTGATGGCTGAAGTGCAAACTGGAGATTCCCTCAGCACATACTGTCAAGCATTAAATTTAAGAACCACTACTTGTGAATATTGGGACTGTATGTTCCTTAAATGACATCATGCTCACTTCTCTATTAAGTTATCCCAGGAAAAATGTCTTTGCACAAATGGCTTCTTCATGGCTGGAATTATAAACAGCAGACTTTACTATTGAGCTATACTGCACAAAACGATTGTGGAAAAGTTCTTTTAACTTTCTGAAAATATTTAAATCCATATATTTTTACTTTTTGAGCTTTTGTTTGTGACAGATTTCTAGCTGACAACCTCTCTTCAACACCAACATTCTGTACATCCCCAACCCAATGTACAGTCAACTGGAACAAATGATTCTGACAGCTATCATACATAGATATTACTTTACTGATACTTTCCCTACAGTACAACGAAAAACAGTGTGCGATGGACAAGTTTGTCTTCGACATACCTTTTCCATATTACATCTCTGAAGTACAATTATCCCCTTCTCTATACGACTATTGAACAACCTGCTCTTTTCTTGATGTGGTAGTGCAGATAAAGTACAGTTTTGTACCTACCATAAATGTAGATGTTCGAGGATCCACATTGCTGCAGTCCTTACTATTGGGTAGTCCGCTGTCCAGTCGGCCCGAATACCAGAGTATATGGCTGACGTCGGTCAGGGCGCATTAGACTGGCGTCAATCGCGTCAGGGGTAATCGCATGACCCGCGTCATATCCTCAGTCTTTTCTTGCCCCAGATGTCAGAAGACCCTAAAAGACAAGGCCCAAAATACCTGCACCAAAATATGTACAATATATACAGAAATATATACAAAATATCAACATATAACCTCACCTACACAACCACCCCTAAACACAGAGGGAAGGAGGAGGGGTATTGGAGACTGCAATGTGGATCCTCGAACATCTACATTTATGGTAGGTACAAAACTGTACTATGTTCTTCGCTCCACATTGCTGCAGTCCTAGAATCCCAAAGCAGAGGTAAGGGAGGCTGGCAAATCATAAAGAAGCAGGAGCTGACAACATGCCTTGCAAAATAGCTGTGGCAAAACCAGCCCTAGACTTAGAGTAGAGAGGAAGGTGATAATGCTTAGAGAAAGTATGCACTGAACTCCATGTAGCTGCCTCCAAAATATCCTTAGTTGCCACCCCCCTTAGAAATGCTGTTGAAGTGGCAGTAGCCCTAGTGGAATGAGGCCTAATCCCAGCTGGAATCTCCTTGCCATGATGGGAATAACAAAATGAAATGCAAAACCCAATCCACTAGAAATAGTTTGCTTAGACACAGGCTTGCCCTGAGAACTCAAAGCAAAAGAAACAAACAACTGCTGAGACTGCCTGAAGTCCTTAGTCCTGCTTAAATAATAACGCAACTGCCTATGTACATCTAAAGTGTGCAAAATCTTTTCCCCTTTATTTTGGGGATCTGCATAGAAAGTGGGCAATGAATAGTTTGGTTTAAAGCCACACTAGAAACCACCTTAGGCATAAAGGAAGGATTAGTACGTAATGATACCCTATCCTTATGGAAAATCAGAAAGGGCTCTACTGCCATAAGGGCCTGCAACTCAGAAACCCTTCTTGCAGAAGTAATAGCCAACAAAAAGCAGTCTTCCATGACAAATATTTCAAATCAGCAGTACCCGTGGCTCAAAAGGTTGTAGAGTAAGTTTTCCAACACAAAATTGAGATCCCAAGCAGGAGTAGGAGCTCTACGTGGGGTCTTATATTCTTTGCCCTCTGAGAAACTGCTTGAACAAAGGATGCGAAAACAATGGTGGGTCACAATCATAGTGAGCTGAAATTGCTGCAGCATGAATCTTAATGGAAGAGAAGGACAAACCTTTGTCCAATAACTCAGTAAGATATTGAAGAGCCACACTCAAATTAGGCTCAGAAATATCCAAATTCCTTGCTGCACTCCAAAATAAAAATCTCTTCCATTTTTCTGCGACACTTTCCTTGTACTAGGTCTTCTAGCTTCCATAATCACATTTAAAACTTGTTGAGGAAGTTGAGACCGGCTGTCTCTCAAAACAGAATATGCCATGCTGTTAGATGAAGAGAGCTTGACATTGAGCAGGTGGCCTTCTCTCTGAGACAACAGGTGCGGAATCAAGGGTAAAGGCCATGGAGGCTTCTTTACGAGACTCCTCAGTAATGGGTACCAGTGCTGCCGAGGCCAATCTGGAGCTATTAAAATCATCCTTGGCTTGTCTTGTCTGACCTTTAGAAGCACCTTTGGAAGAAGAGGAGGAGGTGGAAGCATACACATGAAGATTTTCCCAACTGAAAGAGAGAGCATCCACTTTCCAAGCTGTGTGATGTAACCTCTTTGTGCAAAACTTTGGCAGCTGGTGGTTTAGTGGAGAAGCGAACAGATCTATGTCTGGAGTTCCCCAGGACACTGTCAACCTTTGAAATACATGAAGATCCAGTTTCCACTCGTGGGGATCCATGATTTGTCTGCTTAACACATCTGCTAAGGAGTTCTGTGCCGGCTCCGCAGAAACCTTGCCTGAAGAGTTAGTTGCAAGCTGAGCGCAGTCTCCCAAAAATCATTGCTTGCCTGCACAATGGGTAAGAATGTGTTCCCCTTGTTTGTTGATGTACCACATGACAGTTGTGTTGTCTGTTAGAATCAACACCTGCCCTGGAAGAAGTAACTCCTTGAAAGCCATTAATGCAAACTGGACTGCTAACATCTCCTTCATGTTGATATGTAGATGCTGTAGTCTGGCAGGCCACTTGTCTTGTATCCACTTTCCATTTAGATGAGCTCCCCAAGCAATGTCCGAGGCATCTGTCGTTAAAATCTGACTGCCTCTGGCCGGGTCACAGAGAGTCCCTTGTTTAGGTGACATTCCTGAGCCCACCACAAAAATTCTTTTGAAGGCAAGGTATTATTTGAATGACAGTGTCCAAATCCTGGCAGTGCTGTGTCCATACATTTTGAGATACCATTGTAGCTTCCTCATATGCAGTTTGGCATTGGGAAGCACCAGAATACAAGATGCCATGAACCCTAATGCTTGAAGGACTGTCCTTGCAGTCAGCACGGACTGATGAGATAGTTGATGGAAGTAATGTGATAGACTCTTTTGTTTGTCCGGGGTTAAAAGGCCATCTGGGCTGCTGTATTCAGTCTCACACCCAGAAAGCACATGTCTTGAGAGGGTACTAGACTGGACTTTATTTCGTTCACAGAATACCCTAGGCATCTTAGCACTGCTATAACATATTCCAGATGCTGTAGAAGGTCTTCCTTTTCTTGAGCCAGAATCAGGCAGTCGTCCAAGTAAGGATAGATTTTAATTCCTTGTAGCCTGAAGTAAGCTATCACTGGAGCCAGAACCTTTGTGAATACTCTGGGCGCAGTAGATAAGCCAAAGGGCAATGCAGAGAACTGATAATGAGAATTTCCAGCTCGAAACGTAGATACTTCCTGCAACTTAGCCTTATAGGCACATGAAGATAAGCCTCCTTGAGATCTAAAGTTACCATCCAGTGATCTTTGCCCAGCAGAGGTAAAAGCTGTTGTAACGTCAACATCTTGAACTTTGGAATGTCCAGATAAGTGTTGAGGAGAGATAAATCCAAAATTGGTCTCCACGTGTTCCCCTTCTTTGGTACTAGGAACAGGCGAGAATAAAATCCTAGGCCCCTTTCTGATACAGGGACTGGCTGAATGGCCCGCATCTGGAGTAACTGAGAAATTTCCTTGTGAGCCTCTTTTCTTTGTGGAGGAGGTACGTCTTGCATGCCTTTGAAAGGGAGTAATGTATGGAAATAAAACCTGTAACCGTGGTGAATGATATCCAACACCCATCTGTCTTGAGTAATTAAATCCCAATTTTCTTTGAAAAGAGACAGTCTTCCTCCCAAAGGAGCTGCCAGACGAGAATCTTCTGGCAGCTGAAAAGGCAGGTCATTGGGTCTGTTTACGAAAGGACTGACCCCTGCCCTCACCAGAAGTCTGAGCAGGTGAGCTCCCTGTTCTAGGCCTAAAAGAACTTTGAGCTCTGCCCCTACCACGTCTAGACCTACCCCTAGACTGGGAGTCATAAGCAGGGTATGTCCACCCCTTAGCAGGCCAATTTCTACTAAAGTGGCTGCACCTGTAAAAATCTTTAACAGTTTCCATAGACTTAGCTTTGTCCTCCATTTTCTTTAAAACTGCTTCCACAGGCGAACCACACAACACATCAGACTGTAAAGGAGCATCCAAAATCCTTGTCTTAACATGCTCAGCTAAATTCTGATCCCTCAACCAGGCATGCCTGCGAAGAACAGAACTAGTAGCAGCCACCCTCGAAGAGGCCTGTACAGCAGCAAAACCACATTGCAAAGAATGCTTACCTACTTGTTCAGACACATGAACTAAATCCAGCAACTCTTTACACTCAATACCTTCCGCTAAAGCATCCACCTTAGATTTCAATTGTGAAAGGAGATAATTTTGATATTTTAGCATGTGAAACTGACAATTCAAGCTCTCATGGCTAGAGTGGAAGAAGTATACACTTTCTTTCCCCACCTATCCAAAGCCCTTGCCTCTTTATCAGTGGGAACAGGATTTTTAACCACAGAGGCCTTAACACCTTTAGGCCCCTGAGAAACAGTTTCTGGATCCGCCCTAGGACTCTTAAACAAATACTTATGAGCCGCACCCTATAGTACCTATCAGGTTTAACAGGAGCAGGAGGCAAAGAGTCAGGGTTCAGGGAAGCCTCTGCAAAACATCTTCCACCACATTCAACACAGGAGGTATAGCTAAGGGCCTATGTTGGGGTAAAAATAAGAATTCCCTAAGCCTTTTCCTGGAATCAGAGTAATCTTGGCCTTCCCATTTAAAGTGTTCTCTCATGGAATGCAGTCTCTGAAAATGAGAAATCCTCAGGAGGAGAAGCTAGGAGTGGAATCATCCACATCAGAATCAGAATAAGGTGGAAACTCCTGCAAATCTTCCGCGAGACTCTGAAGAAACTCTGAATACTGATCCAAACACTGAAACTCAGGTTCCACCCTAGGCCTCTTATCAGGAGGGGCATAGAACCTCTAATCATAGTAATCAAATCTTCTGCCATTTTAAGCATATGTTTCTTAGGCACAGAACCTGAAGTGCTAGGAGAAGCCCCCACTGAAGCTAAACTTGGCCTACCTCTCAAAGAAGTTTTGGCAACAGAAGGAGAGGCTCTAACTACCTTGGGAAGAGAGGAAGAACAGTTACCTGAGAAGCCCCTCAGCCTGGCCTACCTCCTGAGAAGGCACATCCTGTAACAGTAAAGTCTCTGCCTGAGACTCCAAAGAAACTCCTGGCAATACCTCTGGCTCCACTGAGCCTTCTAAAAAACCGACGTCCGGGACTGCGGTTCATCAACCCTATTTGTCCTTGCGCTTCTTGGGAGCATCCGGCGGCATTTTATACAAACACTAACCTGGCACAGTCTAACCTCCTCTTAATAGTGCGTTTGTTAAACCTAGCACAAGAGCGATCCAACAACGTCGTGCTCAGGCCCTAAACAAGGTATACACAAGGTATGGTAATCCCTATGAGGTATCTGTTTCCCAAGAAATACAGTTATTCACTTTTCTGACATCCGGTTAAATACTGAGGCAAGAAAAACCAAAATGTTCCCCAACGGGGACTGCCAACACTCTGATTCGGTCTTGAAAAACTCTTTTCGAAATATTTCAGAACGCCCCAACCTGCACTAAAAAAAACTGCTTCTGCATCGGACCATCAAAAAAAAAAAGACTGAGTATCGTGTCGTGTCATCGCGTACTGTCCAGCGATTGCGTCTGTCGCGCCCGTCAACCCTGACCCTGGCGTTTCTATCTCGACTGGACGACGACTGGACAGCGGACTACCCAACAGTAAGGACTGCAGCAATGTGGAACGAAGAACATCACCTTACCTCTGCAGGTGCAGGAATGCAGGGCTTCCAATACAAATGCATTTTAACTGCAGTTGAAATGCAATCTCATTCATGCCACAAAAGGTACTGACACCAGAGTGTCAAACTATGGTGGGGACATCTTCCTTTGTCTTATACCAATGGGAATATTGCAGCTAACCAAAGCAGGAATAGATCTCAGTACTTTTTTAGCTAAACTGTTTGTCCTGGTGAGGGTCTTGGTGGTAGCAAGTAGTTATACATCTCCAAGTATAGCCAGCTGCATCACATTCATAAACCAAAGTAATGTGCTTAGCAAAATGATAGACTGGGATGAGCAAGTCCATCCTTGCCCACCAAGAGAAACGAAACCACAGGCTTTCATTTTGCAAGGCATCTTAGATTTGTGACTGGCTACTAGATATATCGCTTTAACTATAATGCTCTGCCAACTCATTTCCTCTCCAGATCCTAGATGTGCCACTCACAACCAAAACACTCACACACCACATCACTGGTGATATTCCAGAATAGGTTTGTCATTGGACAAGAGAAGGATAACAGATATATTGATTTCAATGGACTTGCTCATTCAGAGCTATCATTATGGTAAGTACATAACTTCAGTATCTGGTATAAAATGTAAAGGTCCATATTTGTCAACCAATAGGAAAGATATTCCTGGGTGGCCACCACGGGAATATGCTCTGATCACTGTTGCTCCAAATGAAGAGCAAAACTTGGGGCATAGGAACACAGGGACAATACTAGGTAAGCAATTACGGGGACCGTAAGATGCCCAGCCATAAACACCTTTAAGCAGACACACTTTTCAAGCACTTAGTAACACTTACCTCATAACTGCAATTTTCATTAAAACTTCAATTCCTCATAAACTTTATTCCTCTGTCATCAAATATTGATGGTGTCCACATAGCTCTATTGAAAGAACCAACCCCATACCACCTGCAGTGCAGAAAGTATCTATACTGCAATGCCAAGACAACAGTAGTCAACTGAAATGTGCCTAACATATATATATAACTTTCCTGCTGATTTACTGCACTTTTAGACACCCCAACAGATGTACCTGTCACAAAGCCAAAAATGACCTTACTTACTAGATGTTTCCTTGACAAACGTTGTATCTTCAAGAAGCCAAAAGCTCACAGTTCCATCTGAAGAAAGCAGAATCCCTTTATGTTTAGTTTATCAGTCTATCTTAATGCTCTCCCTCCTGACAAAACTTGAATATTGCACTTTTTTTGTCTGGAAATCACAGCTCAATGGCATACAGGGAAGAAAGCACTGACTATGCTGCAAATGACCAGAGTTTGATTAGTGGCTTGAGTGCCTGTAGGCGCTGTATGGGGAAGATGGAAATGAGCCGCCCCTGCTGGCTCTCCCATGCCAGGGGAAGGGAGGCGGTTCTTGCTTGCTACATGGGTGAAACGTGACTTACAGAAGTTCTGGACCACTTTAGCCTGGGCTGTCATAGTGCATTCACACTATGCAGCTGATGGAAAACTGGCACGAAGAGGCATGCTTCCCATCTGGAGGCAGAATTTGTGGGATCAGAAGACAGCAGTAGGCTACTCCCTCAGGTCCAGCAACCTATCCCACTTCCTACCACTATACTTCCTCCAAGGAATGGGGGGGTGGGGGGGGGGGCTGATAAGAATTCTCATACAGAAATAAAAGGGCTGTAAAGCTCTCGCCTAGCCTAGTTACATGGCACTCCCATTATGCAAGAATTAATAAACAGCTGAAGGCACAGGAAACATTGTGCAGAGTCCTGGGGGAAGCAAAAAAAAAAAAAAGACCTGGAAATCACATTCAGTTATGGTGTCTTGAGAAAGTATTCAGTGAAATTCGCATAACAACTGTACATAAATAATCTAAGGATATGTGTGTGTGTGTGTGTGTGTGTGTGTGTGTGTGTGTGTGTGTGTGTGTGTGTGTGTCTCCGTGTGTGTGTGTGTGTGTGTGTGTGTGTGTGTGTGTGTGTGTGTGTGTGTGTGTGTGTGTGTGTGTGTGTCCGTGTGTGTGTGTGTGTGTGTGTGTGTGTGTGTGTGTGTGTGTGTGTGTCCATGTGTGTGTGTGTGTCCGTGTGTGTGTGTGTGTGTGTGTGTGTGTGTGTGTGTGTGTGTGTGTGTGTGTCTGAAAAATACCTGAAAGGCAGTCACTGGTCTAGATGAATGTGATGCAGGCTCAGCGGACTATGTCTTAATCTATTTCCTGTAACAGAACTTCATACAGTCAGTAAGCCAATGAAACTTAGGAACCCAACATTTTATTGGAAAGTGAGACAAAAAAGGTTGTGAATCTTTCATAACTGATTTAGTTCTGTTTAAATTAAATGAGCTGTCTGTGGACATCACCTCACCCTCAATAGCCAAACTGTCGGACTCTGAGCAAGTCACTTAATCAGACACCGCAACTGGATTGAATCTGAAAAAGGTCCATGGAGATCAGTACTCTACCCTACAAAAAATACAAGTAAAATAAAATAAAATAAAAAAATTGGTAATAGATGTTAACTTTGTTAAAATAGTTAGGAAAGAATACAAACGTACTGATGGCCTCATTAAGGCTGGTCTCAGTACCTACCTTAGATATTAAGGAAAGATTAGTCAGCATTTTCATTCTGTCCTTACAGAAAACCAGGTGGGGAAGCTTGACACATAAGGATTGCATTTCAGAGACTGTTTAAAGACAGGTACTCAAACTTGCGTTGCCATGGGGGCACAAATGGGAAGAGTTAACTTCTCTAAACTTAAATACAAATCCCAGGGAGGGACAGGATCCTTGACAGGACATCAGATCTGGAAAGTATTTTGCAAGAAATCAAACATTTAAGGAAACCAAAGAGAAAGTGTAGGATCCTTAATGGAAGCTGAATATGACAGCAGAGTGGACTTTTACAGAACAGTTATTTAAGGCCTGTACAAAAAAATCTAGGAAAGGCATTCTAAAACTGCAGAGAGTGGAGCTGTAAAGGTTCCATCGCTTGGAAGTAGCCCAAACAGAAAAAGGTGTTCATCTACTTTTGTACATTTTTCTATTAGGCTGAAGGTCAGAAATAAGAATTTGGACCACTCATGGTGAGCATTAAGAGTCCTTGGCCATTACCAGAAATGGCGTAACGATGCAGTTAAATGAAGGACATGAAGGTCTACATGGGTCAACAGGGTCCTGAGGGGCCTCAGACAGGCTTCTCCAGAAGATGAAGCCTTAGTCCAGGTAGCTACACTTGTTGATGGCAGAATGCAGCTGTGAAAATGGCCCCAGATCTCTTCTGTCTGGGTTTCTGAATTAACTTCAAAATAAGAAGAAATGGAAAGGGAAGCATAAAAGGACTCCCTGACCAATACCAAATGCAGACATTTTACTCGCTAATCTATCCACATGGGAGTCGTCCCCAAGGATGCTGTAATCCAGAAATGGCCTGCTGGACATTGTGTTTTTTCCAGTGAGTAATGAAAACTCCAAAATCACACTTAAAAGTAGGATTATTGAATTGTGAAGTACACACTTTTCTCTCTGGTATCCATAGTGCGTTTTTGGGTTCCCCAGAATATGACTGGCTACCAGAAACTGACCTTCTGACACAGCTCATTCCCATACCTTATTGTTTCACAACAGAAGGGCAGGAGTGAGTTCTCTCTTGCTTATTTATACACCACATTAGTGTGGCTGGTAACTGCGTCTTGGGAAAGGAAGTCATACAATGCCAGCGGAATGAGAAGGACCATCCTCACCTCCAGAATACTGAAGTGCAGATTGCTTTCCTACTGTGACCATACACTTCTTACTGTCTGCCTTTGATTATGCTCCTTCCCCCACTCTACGCCAGAGGAGTCCATGGTGGCTGCCATTACAAGGATAGGAAATCAAAATGTTCTGCCACAGTAAGATTTGGTATATACAGGCACCAATGTAAGTGACACTGGCATGCCCTGCAAATCTTTATCTGATGAGACATGGAATCTAATAACTGAGAGTACTGCAACTTGGGAATTCACTGGAGGATCCTCATGTATAACCTGGCATGAGGGAGCATGTAAACTTTAGCTACCACAAGACCCAGAACTCTGAGACTGAAAGCTGTTGTGACTGAGTGAGGCTGAAAAACCTGGGACACCACAGACTATAGAGGATGAATCTTGTCTTGAGGAAGACGTACTTGGAAAGGACACTGTATCCAAGGTACAGATTATGAAAGTTGGATCTGCAAGGTATCAAAATGGGATGCTGTAGTGTTCACTGTTACTGCCAAGGATTGAAAAAGACTCAGAGCCTCCTGAGCTGTAATGTGTCTGTCTAAAATTGGTTTGGCTTGTAGCCAGTTAACCAGGTAAGGAAACACCTTCACCTCTTCTAGCACTTAGTTCATTGCAACAGTGGACATGCATATGATAAACACCATAAGGACTGAGGTGAGACCAAATGGAAAAGTATAGAACTGATAATGACTTGCTCCTACCCAGAAGTACAGAAATCTCTTTGACCCCCTTGGCTATCTTGATGTGCATAAGATGTCTTGGAGGTACAAAAAGCACATTATATTTCTTATTGAGAAGGGCAATACTAACATAGATAAAACGCTACGTCAGAGCTGTAGCGACATCAACTGGAGCCCTGGGTGATGCCTCAATTGATGCTGCAAACTGAGGGGAAAAAAAAAAGTCCTCGAGTTATGACTAAGATGTGCACATGCACACAGACATACACACAGCACATACACTCTCTCTCACTCAAATGGCGAGTAATGATTCCATGCTAAAACCATACACTTTGCAAACAATCTTTGAAATCATTTTAATGATACTGTTTGCAGCCTTCTAGTAGCAAGCAACAATCGTCACTTGCAACCCATAACACAAATCAGACCACTGACTGAATGAATTGCCTTCAAGCATCTGTAAATGATATCATGGCTGCTTAAATTAATAAAAAGACTGATTGCAAGGAATAATCATCATGGCTTCTACAGTGCCGATTGTGCTCCCTAAGAGATTGCATCTTCTTCATCCCCAGCCTAGCTATGGATTTACACGAAGTACAAAACAGTATGCAGTCATTCCCTTTTGGTAAAGACAACTTAAAGTTTTCATATATATCCTATTCAGCATACATATCTTAACCTCACTTGACTATTATAAATCCTGGGTGGGGGTACTGCATTCTCAAATGATCTTTTTACTTGACATTCACATTCAAAAGGTCTGCAAAAAAAAAAAAAAAAACTTACAGAACAATACATTTAATTTTATGTACTACTTCAAGTGCAATGGATATTTTGATACTACCTTTACAGTTCTTTGATAAGGCCCTGGATGAAAGCAAAACAGTTCATACTGCCTAGCTCAACCTAGACAAGGCCTTTGATACAATCACTCACTCAGACATCACTGAGAAACTCAACCTGCTGGGAATTAACCCTTATGTCACTACATTGGTTGTCCACTGGCTCACAAACAGAATACATACAGTCAAAATTGGGGATGCCAACACTACTAACAGACCTGTTACCAGTGGTCTTCCATCTGTGCTGGGCCCCCTACTGCTTGGCATCTATTTTTCAGAAGTTCAGGTGAAAATAGATGGCCTATGGCTTACCAAGTTTGCTGATGACTGCAAACTGGGTCCAGTCATCGAATCCCCCAAAGATGCCAACATACTACAAAATAGGCTTACACAGACAAATGATTGGTGTCAAAGCCTCTGACTTAAACTAAACGCAAAAAAAATGCATCATCATCATCCCATTCTGCAAAGGAGAAACCCTTTCTAATTACAAGATTAATAATATCCCCCTAAGATCAAACCCAGCAGCAAGAGATTTAGGAATGGAAGTTGATAGCATCCTTAACTTTGATCATCAGATGTCCACAGTAGTAAGGAAGGCCTTCTATGTTGCATACCTCATAAGCAAAGGTACATCATCCAAAGCTAAGGAGGTTATAACTCCCCTATACTCTGCTCTCATCAGACCAATAATAAAGTACAATGATCCTTTCTGTGTGTACCTCACCAGGCATCTGCAGCAACTGGAGAGACCTCAGACGCTTCTCACCAAGAAAATTCAGGGCCTACAACACACAACCTACATGGACAGACTGAAGGCCCTATCACTTTACTCAGTATCGTACAGACTGCTTAGAGGCGATTTGTGCCTGGCCTACAGGGGATTCTCAGACACTGCCTTGATGAAACTGCTGCATATCCGCTAATCCAACGGGACAAGATTCACTTGTAGCTCAACATAACGCATCTGAGATACTTCAGGTGCAGTTAACATTGGGCAAGACAGCGATTCAGGTTGTAGCCTACTACAGGTCATCAACCATGTCCCAAGACTTACACTCCATGTTCCTAAGCACCCTGGAGAATATTAGGGTCCAACCTAACACTCTCATACTGGACAAATTCAACTACCCCTCCATTAATTTGGAAAACTTCTCATGTACCAATTCAAGTGCCCAATGTTTCCTGGAATTCATTAATTCCAATGCCCTGTACCAGCTTATTTCTGTTGGTACTAGTATCTCAATATTGAATAGTGACAGAATTTTTGAAGTACCAGGACATGTAGACTGTAATTTAGATGGGGGGTTATGTTGGTATGTATGGCATGCGGCATGTCCAGCATTCTATGTAAGTATGACTACCCGATAAACCAACATTAAAAGAACATTTATACAGCATTAAAAAAAAAATAAAAATAACAACTTGTACAAACAAACATTCCATTAATTGTTTTTTTTTTTAAAATTTTTTTTTTTCAGTGTTGGAAATTTGCTGACCTGATTTAGTTTTGTGATTTTAAGAATTTTTACAAAAAAAACATTATGGAACAGGTCAGGTGAATTCTGATAAATTCCTGGTTTAAATGAAAAAATAAAAAAAATAAATGTTTTTAAAATATTAGAAAGTTAGAAATAAAGAAATAAATATATATATATTATAAATATTATTAATTAAATTTTTAATTTTTTTAATTTATTTTAAAAATAAAAATTAAAAAATTAATTGTATATTAATAAACTAAATTTGTGTTTTTTGTGTATTAAAATGTGTATGTTGATTTTGCAGTTGTATTTGAATGGTTGTATTTTATGATGAAGTTAATTGAAGAAGCGTGTATTAAAAGTGAGTATATACTATTGTTGGTATTACTTTATTTGGTGACATCCATTGCTTGTTTCTCTTTCATGGTCTACACCTTATGTGAACTGGTGCTTGTTGGAGTTACTTTTTCTTGTTTGTTTTTTTTTTTTATTGTTACTTTCTTGGTGTGGCATTTGTCTATACACCTTGTCTGTACAACCTTACTTATGTAAATACTATTCTCGTGAATACTTTGCTGGATATCCAGGCTTCTATGCTTACAGGGATACTGCAGGCTAGATATCAGGCTTAGATTTGAAGATTCTTATAACCAAATGACATCATCAGACAGTGTGGACGACGAGGGTTGATCTGGATGACATGCAAAGTGGAGCGATTGGCATGTGGAGCAAGGAGAGGAAATCGGAATTAAAGTCCGTAATGAGCAGCAAATCCGTGGTCGTTTGAATTTATTACATGGAATAGAGAGAACTTCGGAGCTTATTTAGTATAGAGGTGCCAGTAATTTTGGTCGGTGATTTTGAAATAACAGTTATTTTATTTTTTGTTTTAGTTGATTAGATTATTAGTTATTACAATTAATAATTTTTCAAAATGTTTAATTGGAGTCAATTTTTAAGGTTTATTGTGTTTGGAATCAAATGGGGCTCAAAGTGTTTGGAAACTTCATGCTAATGACAAGACATTGATTAAGATATTGTTCAAGGACTTTGACATTCAGACTTCAAGCGGATAACAACAAAGAGAGATGTACTGTAAGAGGGAAATGTTAAGAAAAAAATGGACTTGTTGAAGAGATAATTAATCTGTTGAAAAATGTTATTATAAATATAATATCTTATGTTGAGTTGTGTTAATGTTTGTGCTACAGTTTCAATACAGAAAGCACTTCAAACTGTGATCAATTGTTGAGACATATATAATAAACATTACTGATAAATACTTATTAAATATAACAAAAGGGGAATAATTCTCTGGTAAGAAACATAGCAATATTACAGCTGGGGACTCCAAGATGCTAATCAGCTTAAGTGTTAGTGGGTTTAATTGAGTGACGGCATAGTTAAGTAGTGTAAGTAGTGGGTGTGATGATAAAATTCTTAGTTGAAGCAATAAAGGTAAAACTGTTATTAATAGTGGCAGGACAGCAAAGTAAGCATGGTAGCAGCTATGGCCTTCCTAATGTGGTACAGTAAAAAGGGTAGTGTTAAAAAGTTACAAAGGCACAAAACCAGGGGTAAACAAGTAGCAAAAAAAGTAAAAAGGCCAAAGAGGATGGAAAAAAATGGCAAAGTACAAAATTAAACCAAAAACAGTGAAAAGTTTCAAATTTTTCAAAAAATTAAGAAGTAGGTTTACTGATGGTTTCATTTTTAAGCCATTTTAACAGATTTAAGAGAACATGTTTTTGTTTTTTGAGTTTAATTTATGAGAAATATGGTTTTCAATTTTGTGCCATTTTTATAAGCTAATTACAGCTGTGTACAGTTGTTGATGTTAAGAAATTTGTAGAATTTTTAAAAGCTATTATATGATGCATGATATACCTGAAAATAATAAAAAGCAATGTAAAAATATGAATAAAATAAGTGAAAATTAAACAAAGAGAAATGAAAATGTTTGAAAATATACATTAAATTAATTAAAAAGATAAAAAAAAAATAATGAAAAAAGTATAAAAGAGTAAAAGAAAATAGAAATAAAAATAATAGAGAAAATAAAAAAAAGAAAAGAAATGCAAAAGAATATAAAAAAAAGTTAAGTCGAATTTATATAAGAAGAACAAAGTTTGAAATGTAGAATAATGGAAAAATAAATGTCTGGGTAAAAGAATAAAAAAAGTTTTTGAAGTTGTTAAGGTCAGTGAAAAAAAATTATATTGAATCACATATGTAAGAAGTCATGTAAAGATTTTACATACATAAGATATACCTTAATTGTTCAAGTCACCACATGTGAATAGTTGGTGATTTTTGATCATATAAAATCCCATTCAATTTGGAAAGATTGGAATTGTGACCTAGGAGGTCAAGTCCACATTCTCTAGTACCCTATTTTATGTCATAGTAGGATTTTTTTCCTGGATAGGACCATCCCATATTAAAAATTTCATTTGATCTTAGAGTTTCGAAGTGTTTTCTAAAGAAGTTAGTAATTTTAATTTTGGAGCATATTAAATTTACATAAGATTTTTTTTTTTACTAATTATGTCACAAATTAATAACATGTTTTTTTATAAATTGTGTGTATTTACAACTTGGATGTATTTGAAAAATGAAAAATATTATTTAACGAAGAATATTTAAAGTTTTGGTTTATCAACTAGCATCAAAATTAAATAATTTTTTCATAAAGGAATTATACTATAAGGAAAAGATTAATTGTGGGGTCACTAGCTGCCCCATCATTATACAGTCAGTGGCCTGTATTAATATTTTTTTTATTATTTTATATTAAAATAAATTTACTAAAAAATTTTTTTTCTTATGTATTAATGATGATTTAATTTTATAATTGGAAATGAGGTTTAAATAGTAACTTTTTTTTAATAATTAAAATAGTTATTGATTTTTTAAAAATCTCACCATACCAATATATAATATGATTTAATAGATTTAAAATTATGGGTTTTGGAAATAAGTTAAGTTAAATAATTTTTTAGATGTATCAATATACTCACAAATTTAAACAATAGAAACCTGGAATAATCATAAAAGCAACCATCCTAGACATATTATTAAAAATATATATAGAGCCAAATCTATAATGAAGAGTTAAAATGTACACAATTAAAAAGAATAAATAGTGGAATTGAAATTTTAATATCTTTATTGACATGGAGCATATTAATACCATAAATGACCTTAATTAAGGAAGAAAAATGAAATTGATTCACATAATAATAAGAAATTTATTATATTAAATATAACAAATTAATTTTTTATGAACATAATAATTGTATAATTTTTAAAAAAAAAAGGAATGTGTAGGTTCATTGACATGAATAGGTGGTAAATGACAAAAAAAATTTGTTTTTCAGTAACAGGAAGAGTGCAAAAGGAAATCATTTGACATGATGGTTTTAGGTGGTAAAACAAATTTTGTGTTTAGGAATTCTCACAACATTAAAAGCATGCTGGAAAAAAAAATACATTTATATCTAAAATATTATGTACATAAGAATTTATGAGATTTATTTCTATTAATAAAAAGAAAAGACATATTGTAGTGGTTGATGTTGGTAAGCAAATAAATATGACAGCTTTTTATAAGTACCAGGATATGTGTGTTAATTTTAAATATTTTTTAGTTATGTTTATATGTAGATATGCTAATTTAGCGTTTATGTTTGTATTGTAATGCCATGTACAAAAAATTAAAGAATATGTAATTATTATGTACAATTTAATATAAAGATGTGAAGCATTGGGCAATTTGTATAAGAGTATTTTTTGTTTAAATTTTTGCAACAAAACATAAACATTTTATGAATTTTTTAATAATTTGGTTTAATAAGAATTTTTTTAAATGTTTTATGACATTATGGATATAGAAGTTTAATTTTTTTAAATGTTAAATGTACAAAAGTATAGAAAGTTAAAAATATTTTTAAAATTTTTTAAACAAATAGGTTTTAAAATAATATTTTTAACGGAATTTTTAAATTAATCCCTTAATAAAATGTATTGATAATAAAACATTAATTTTACTAAAATTTATTGTAATGTATTTTTTAAAGAATGTTTTGATTGGCGTGTATTAATTAATTTCATTCTTACCCCCACTAGAGGTAGCAACATCCTTGACCTGGTCTTTACTAACATGGGCGACCGTTGCTCTACACCAACAGTCAACTCCTCCCTGGTTAGATCAGACCACAAACTAATCACCTTGGAAATCCACATCCCTCCCACCCCCATGCAAAGGTAGCCACCATGAAAAACTTCTCCAAAGCTAATTTTGGGCTCCTAAAAACAGAGGTGGCTAACTGCACGGCACCCATGCAAATGGAGAATAGTTGCATGACTACCGAATCATACACCAATGCACTGTACGAACACGTACACAAATGCATGGATCTCGCCATACCCAACAGAACCAAGACGCTCTCTTCCAAAAAAAGAAAGTCAATCCGGTGGTCCTCTGCCATAAACAAACTCTACAACAGAAAAAGGAAATTGATGTGGAATAAGGTAAAGTCCCAAGACTGGAAAAACTCCATTATCAGCCTCAACAAAAAGTTGAGATCACTCATCAAATCCTCTAAAGCTAGCTATGAAAACAGAATTGCAGCAAATAGTAAAGACAACCACAAGGCCTTCTATAGTTATGTAAAGAATCTCCACGGCAATACCCAGATTTGCTCTGAGCTACTGCACAATGGTACCTCTTATACCAAGCCAACAGATATTGCCAATATACTGGTCGAAAGATTCAGTGCAAACTTTACCCCCCCCCCCCCAAAGGACCAATCACAATACCAGTAAATTGCCAGACACTCAGTATTACTGCTGCACAGGTTAAAACAGCACTGTCCAAGGCCAAGAATACAGCTTCTATGGGATCTGACAATATCCCTGGCTGTGTTCTACATGAACTACAGAGTGAACAGGCACCTCACTTGTGTGCCCTGTTCAATCGCAGCCTCATCTCAGGCTTTGTCCCTACCGAATGGCACACTGCTACAGTCATACCTCTCCACAAAGGAGGAGCGACTACAGACCCTAGGAACTATCGCCCCATTAGCGAGTCTGATATGCAAAGCTATAGAACACATAATCATGGACCTAATAAACAAGGATATAAGGAATCTCCAAACTCTGGATCCTACACAGTTTGGTTTTGTGAAGGGTAGATCATGCCTGCTCAACTTGGTCAACTTCTTTGAGACAGTCACCAGAGCTGTGGATGAAGGCAAGGTGGTTCATACAGCCTACCTTGATCTGGCCAAGGCCTTTGATACTATTCCTCACTCAGGAATCATTGTTTATTAAGTCCATGATGATGTGTTCTATAGATTTGCATATCAGACTTCTCAGGCTAATGGGGCAATAGATCCCGGGGTATGTAGTCACTCCTCCCTTGTGGAGAGGGATGACTGTAGCAGTGCGCCATTCAATAAGGACAAAGCCTGAGGTGAGGCTGTGATTGAACAGGGCACACAGGTGAGGTGCCAGTTCACTCTGTAGTTCATGTAGAACACAATCCGGGCATATTGTCAGGTCCCATAGGAGCTGTATTCTTGGCCTCAGACAATGTTTTAACCTGTGCAGCAGTAATACTGGGTGCCTGGCAATCTACTGGTATTGTGATTGGTCCTTTGTGGGGGGGGGGGGGTGAGAGTAAAGTTGGCACTGAGTCTGTCAATCGGTATACTGGCAATATCCTTTGGCTCGGTATAGGAGGTACTATTGTGCAGTAGCTTAGATCAAATCTGGGTACTGCCGTGGAGATTGTTTACATAACTATAGAAGGCCTTGTGGTTGTCTTTATCTGTTGCAATTCTGTTTTCATAGCTAGCTTTAGAAGATTTGATGAAGGATTTCAACCTTTTGTTGAGGCTGATAAGGGAGTTTTTTCAGTCTTGGGACTTCACCTTATTCCGCATCAGTTTCCTCCTTCTGTTGTAGAGTTTGTTTATGGCAGGGGGCCAACAGATTGGCTTCCTTTTTTTGGAGGAGAGCGTCTTGGTTCTATTGGATATGGTGAGATCCATGCATTTGTGTACATGTTCGTACAGTGCATTGGTGTGTGATTTGGCAGTCATGCAAATATTCTCCATTTGCATGGGTGCCGTGAAGTTAGTCACCTCTGTTTTTCGGAGCCAAAGTTAGCTTTGGAGAAGTTTTTCATGGTGGTTACCTTTGTGGGGGTGGGGGGTGGGAGGGATGTGGATTTCCACAGTGATTACTTTGTGCTCGGATCTAACCAGGGAGGAGTTCACTACTGGGTGGATGGCCTAATGGTTAAGGTGTTTGCCTTAGAAACACAAGGTGCAAAGTTTCAGTCTCACAAGGGATAATTAGCTAAGCTTAAAATGGCTCCCAAGGGCAGTTAGCTTAGTACTAATCTATGAACAAAAAATGTTACAACTGCTTTATAACAATGAGGAATGTAGCAGTCAAGCAGTACTCTTCACACATGTGTAAGAACAAAATGAGTTTTACCAGCAAGTCAAAAGGCCGCTTTTAACTGCCAACAATGACAACAAAACACTGCCAAGAAAATGTCATTTAACATAAACTGGTTATTAACTCTGGCGAGATGTTTTTGTGAAAGTCTTTTTTAACTTTCTTAATAGAAGTGCAACCTATCTTAAAAGAAGAAAGCAAATAAATAAAATTAATAAAACAGCTGGCTATCCTAAAAGGAGAATTCAGACAGATAAAAATCGATACACCACTTCATTAATTTGAAAATGTTTGAGGTGTGGTTTGTGACGTCTTCATCTGCTGTAAGAGAACAATACCCCAAAACTTTAAAAAAAAATTTGTTTTTCAGGATATCTTGAACTTTTCTGTATTACTAACAACTCTGTATCAAAGCAAGTGATTATTATTTCTAATTTGTTATATCCTAAAACATCCTGAAAGGGGGCTTCCATGGGTAGCAATATTTTGTTTTACTGTCATTACCTTTACCTCCCTGACGTCATTTTAGAGAGACAGAGAGAAATACCTATGATAACAGTATCATATGCTATGGTTCTCTTACAACAGTACTGTGACTGCCTATTTGTAACTGTTAGCATCAATCCATACTTTTCATTACTTCATAGGTAGGTACTAGGCTATCTGCCCGAGGGCATTTATAAGCCTAGCCAGAGTGTGTCGGCTTTTGCCGCCCAACTGATTAATTAACTGAGCCACTGTCAAGCAGAGCCAATGAAGTGATCCCAGGGTTGTATTTTCTGTCACCCATCCACTCGTCAAGGTTTCTCTTGAAGAGTGTTAGCGAGGGGCTCTGCCTAATGTAGTTAGGAATTTTGTTCCAAAGCATGGGGAGTCTCTGTGACAGGAATCTATCCCTCCAGCATGTTCTATTTATTGTTGTGGCGAGGTTTAGCGCACTAGAGCGTGTGGCTTGCAGTGACTTGGATTTCTTTAGGTGGAGCATGTCCATCAATTCTGAGTTGGACATGGCTTTGTAAGTCAGGCAGAGATCACCTCTGAGTAAGCAATATGCCACTGAGTACAGACGGAGTTTTTTCAGTCGGGCTGCATAGGACATACGTTTGAGACCAGTAATCCTCTTGGTGAGGCACTTTTTTGGTCTTTCCAGCTGTTGGAAGTGTCTTGTGAGGTACATCCCAAATGGGGCATTGTACTCTATGATGGGTCTAATGAGTGACGAGTAGAGGGGCACTATAACCTCTATTTCTAGATATGAACCCTTTAGTAATTAGATGGGCCACATAGAAGGATTTCCTAACTACTTTGGTAATATGATTGTCATAGGAGAGATTACTATCTACCTGGGTCCCCAGATCTCTTATTACCTCTTCTGTATTAAGGGGGCTGCCACCTATGTGGTAATTCGTGGGTGTTTTTCCCAAATAGGATGACTATGCATTTTTTGGCATTTAGCTTGAGGCCATGACTTTGACACCAGGTGTCCATCTCAGTAAGGCCATTTTGGAGGATGTCCATGTCAGCCAGAGAGTCGGTTATGGCTCCCAGTTTGCAGTCATAGGCAAACATGGTTAGCCACAGTCCTCCTGTGTTTGCCTGTACTTCTGAAAGTATATGCCGAACAGTAGTGGTCCCAGGACCGAGCCTTTCGGGACACCACTTGTGACTAGTTTAGAGTCAGACCTGTAGCCTGCTATTCTTACCCTGTGAGTTCTGTCTGTAAGACAGTTGGCAACCCATCTCGTGACGTAGGGGTTTATGTTCAGACTGGTGAGTTTTTCTGTGATACCCGAGTGGGGAATGGTGTTGAAAGCCTTGTTGAGGTCAAGGTAGGCTGTGTGAACCACCTTTACCTCTTCTATGGCCTTGGTGACTGTCTTGAAGAAGTCAACCAGGTTTAGTAGGCATGATCTGCCTTTAACAAAGCCGAACTGGGTCAGGTCAAGTGTGTGGAGTTTCCCAATGTCTTTGTTAATGAGTTCCATGATGATGCACTCCATAGCCTTGTAGACCAGGCCAGTCAGGCTTATGCGGCGATAGTTACCAGGGTCAGTTGTGGCCCCTCCTTTGTGGAGCGGAATAACAGTTGTTGTGCGCCATTCTACGGGCACGTAGCCTGTGGAGAGGCTAAGGTTGAACACCGTGTTTAGGTGGGGGGGGGGGTTAGTTCGTTCTGTAGTTTGTGCAAGATGCAGCCTGGGACAACATCTGACCCCAGTGACGCTGTGTTTTTGGCTTTTGAAAGAGCTGTTTTCACCTGTGCGTCTGTGATTTCTGGGACACTACACTTTTCCGGTATTGTTGTGGGCCCTTTTGGGGGTGAGAGGGGGGTGAAGTTTGCAATGAATCTATCTGCCAGGATGTTGGCAATATCAGTAGGTTCAGTAAATTTTGTGCTATTTTGCACTAGCTCAGTGCATATCTGCGAGTTGCCACTTAGATTATTAACATAGCTAAAGAAGGTTTTGTTGTCATCTTTTGAATCCTTCGCTATGTTTCTTTCGAAGTTAGCCTTCGATGATTTTATGAGGATCTTAGTTTCTTACTGCTACTGACTGATCAGGGATGTCTTTCCTTCTTGGGATTTGCTTTTTTTCTGAACTAGTTTCCTCCTTCTGTTGTATAGCCTGTTTATGGCAGGGGTCCACCAGACTGGTTTCCCTCTGAGGATGTCATTTCCTTTGATTTTTATCACTGGACATCTCTGATACAGCATTTTGACGAATGTTTGAAAGATACTCTTCAAAAGATGAGTTAACTGTTCTTTATAAAGTAACAAGTACAGATCAGTGTTAAAGTTTGAGAATATTATTTATTTATTTATTTCAGTTTGATGACCGGGGAGGTCCACTGGACTCAGGAGCCCATTTTCACTGGAGGCCTGGGGAGAAAAGCTCCACATTACATAGTAAACATTATGATACAATAAATTAAAATACAAGCTTTAAAGATACAATTACATCATAAATCAGAGACATGATGTGGTACATTGGTTACATTAGATCTGAATCATGGGATGACAAGAGTATTTCAGTGGTTACATAGTATCTGAGTCTTGTGATGGCAGTTTAAGTAAAATGTTAGGGAGGGAGAAAAAGGAGACTAAACTATTTACAATATGTACATTTATGCATACAAGATAACATTGTTAGATTAACTAGTATCCAGGGTAAGCTAAGGTGTTTAGAAATAGGAGTATAGAAATATAATTTAGAGTATAGAGAAGAGTAGGCTAGGTAGGGAAAGTGCAATTACACTTCCAATTGGAGGAGAGGTGGGAATGTAGTTGGGATTTGAAGTTATCAAAGTTTTCTGTGGTTCTTAATGGAGGAGGGAAAGAATTCCATTTTTTGGCTAAGCAAAAAGACAGGAGAAGCTGTCCAGCAGGGCGGTTTGGTTTGTAGACAGTGATTAGGTTTGGGTGAGCAGATCTAAGTGGCCTGTGAGGGGTGCATGGTTGTAGGATGTTGGATAGTGCAGGACATTTAGAAGGATTAAATAATAGCCTGTGGGCAGTAGTAAGTTGGAGATAGTCTAGATAGTTGGGGAGTTCTAGGCAGTTTAGTAAGTGGAGGGCAGAGCAAAGGTGGGAGGAGTATTTGGCTTTGATGGCAAATTTTGAAATTTTATTATGACAACTTTCCATTTTGGAAGAGATGGAGGCAGATAAGTTAGTTAGTAGAGGAGTGCCATACATTAGTGAGGCAATTAGGTAGTGGAGAGAGTTTGTCTTGTAGAAGGAGAGAGACAGTGGATGTTTCTGTATAGCAAGCCAAGTTTTTGATGTGTTTTCTTTATGTTTAGGTGAATATGGGTGTCAAATTTTAGGTGTTCATCTATAGTTACCCCCAAGTAGTTTGGCGAACGGAACAATTTCTATGGTAGAATTGTGGCTTCTAATTTGGAAAGAGTTTTTGTCATGAGGGGAGGATTTAGAGGGAGACAATAGTAATATTTTGGATTTGTCAGCATTTAGAGATAGGTGGTTTTGTAGCATCCAGTTCTCAGTGGTGAAGAAGGCAGTTTGAGTCTTTATTTGAAGCTCGGGGAGGTAAGTGGCACAGCAGATTAAAGGAGAGTCATCTGCATATTGTACGATTTTGGTATTTGGGATGGCAGAGTGGAAACCATTGATAAAGATGTTAAACAGCATTGGGCCAAGAATGGATCCTTAGGGAACCCTGGGGGTGGGAAAGAAATTTGAGGTTCCCTTTCTGCACTTTATGGCTTTAGAACTGTCAGATAGGTAACGTGAGAACCAGGATAGGGTATTGTGGGAGAGGTTAAGGTTAGCAAGGTGGCTTAGGAGATGAGTATGGGAGACTGAACTGAAAGCCTTGGAGAGATCTAATAAAACTATAGATACTATTTTTCCAGAGTCACTGGCATGGTTGACTATACCTAGGAATGAGAGAAGAGCAGTTATAGTGCTATGGCCAGGACGGAAACCATGTTGGGTTTGAGAGATAAGGTGGTTTTTGGTTAGGAAAGGCATTAGTTGGTTGTGAATGCAATTTTTCCAATATTTTTGATATTGGGGAGAGGATGGCTATGGGGCGAAAGTTTGAGATATTATTATTTTTGCCACCTTTGTGGACAGGATGAATAAAGGCTGCATGCCACAGCTTGAGGACATAACATTCCTGTATGGATCTGTTGATTAGGATGCTAATGGGGAGGGTGATTCCGTCTGCAGCAATTTTTAAGAAGTGAAACAGGATGTTATCTAGGGCATTGGAGCATGGTTTTAGTTTGCAAAGAAGTTTTTTTATGTAGGAAGTAGAAATAGGTTTGAGTTCAAAAGTTGGGGGAGAGTTGGTTTTAGAGGCTGGGGAAGAGTGACTGACCTGTGTGTACGGGTTATTACTTGGGAAGGTCCTGGTTAGTTCAGCTATAGAGTTAGTAAAGAAGGAGTTAAATAGAGAGGCGATTTCTGGATCAGACTTAGTAGTGTCAGGGCAGGGGTTGTTTTTGGTACCTGGGTTGAGAAGTGAGTTAATGGAGTTCCAGAATTGTTTGGGGTTTTTGAAGTGGTTGGCCTGAAGTTTCATATAGTGAGATTGTTTGTCTTTGATTATATGTCTTTTAGTAAGGTTGCGGAGTTGCTTATATTTAAGAAGGGTTTCAAAGTCTGTTTATTGTGCTGGTAAAGTTTCCAGCATTTATCTCTTTGATGCATAAGTTTTTTGGTTTCCTTAGTTAACCATGGGGCAGAGTTGGATTTTATTCTTATTGTTTGTGGTGGAGCTAGGGAATTGAGTTAAAGTAATCAACGGCATTGTTTAGAGGAAGTGTGTTTAGAGTGTTCCAGTTTGTTTGTTTGAGGTTGTTAGAGAAAGTTACGGGGTTGAAGTTTGTAAGGTTATGTGTATGTATGTATTGGTGCTGGTGAGGTGAAGAGTAGGTTGCTATTAAAGCTAGAATTAGAGCCTTTTGCTGTTAAACTTCCTTTCCAAACTCAGTGATTTGTCTCAACAAAACACTGTACAAAAGCAAAAATCCTGTAGCAAAACACCAAGAAAAGACATCCACTTTTATACAGAAAATGCAGTGCAGAAAAAAATTCAAAATCAAACACATAAAGGAATTCAGAGGACGATTAAAACATTTTCTTTGTGGCACTCAGTTTGATTAATGGGAAAGGCAACTATTTTAATAAGAAAAAAAGAAAGTGAGTTTTGTTTTCTTGTTCATTTGCATCTGAAAACTAAGCTTGAAAGCCATGCTTTTGTTCAGACTCCAGGCTACACTGTTTACCTGAGGTGTGATACTGTGACTGATAAGGCACACTTAAATGCCATTGTTTAAAAGGAGTTGTTTTCTTAATGGCTCTGTAGTTGGAATAAGTGTTGTTGTGTCTTTTGGCTTTTCCCGGTTAGGGGTCGCCATAGCGGAACTCCGGTCTGCTAATGATTGGCAGTAGATTTTTTTTTTACGTGCCGAGTTGCCAGCCCTGACGCACAACCTTCAGCGAAGGTACGCCCATTCACGCATGTCTCCACAAAGAAGACGCTTTAGCTGTGAATCGAACAGGACAACGTCTTACTGTGAGGCGACAACGCTACCGCAGCACCACCACCGCAGTTGTTGTAGTTGGAATAAGTGACAACCTAATTACTCTGCTACTCTCAGTAGCCTTCATGATGTAACAAATGGCAAGACAAATGTAGGAATGAAAGGCAAACAGAAATAAGTTCAGAAATAAAATAAATGGAATAATTGTTAAATTATGCTTTTCTGTATGAGACTTGTTTAGTGCTGAATTACAGGAAAGGAAAATTGATTTTTTTGGAAGGAAAACTTTGACATTTGTGTGGACTTCTCCTTTAACTTGTTCCAGTACAACCTATACCGATAGTCCCTTATCAGTTGTTTATCCACTATAGAAAAAAGGCAGTTTATTTTTCTTGGGAAGGAAGCCTCTTGTTACATCTCTTTGGGACGAGTGAAGATAGAACTGTCACAGATCTTTCTATGGACCTTCAAACAGTGTAGAAACAGCTGTGAGACCGGACAATGAGAATATCAGGGCGTCTACAACCACCACCAACATGAACCCAAAAGAGGTGTTACAGAATATCTGGTGCACTAAAACTTAAGTTACAGCTCATGGAAGCAAAGCACAGTACCTGGAAATGATGAACCTGACTAGTAAAAACAACAGTGCAGACAATATGCAGATCTGCAGCGGGAAATCCATAGCCTGAAGTCATAGTCAGAAAGGATGACAATAAGGAGAAGGACTAGGTCAAGGCAATGCAACATCTTATTTTTGTGGCTATTAGAAGTAGCATATTTTACATATATCAGACAGGAATTTTAAAATGTGGCTCCATCTTCTAAAGAAGCAAATGTGTGCAATTATTTTTTCTTTACTTTATTAATTAGGTTAGTTCCACTTAGCCAAAGACGCATATAGAACAGCTTCACAACACAAAACTTTTAGTTATGTACTCACCATAACTTCAGATGTTTGGGATCCATCTCGCCTACATTCTGACTGATGGGTTCGGAGCCGATCCCTCGGCTCCGACTCGGCACGCTTATGCCAAAGAGCGAAGTCTCTTATTGGCTGAGCTTACTATATCCCAGGATGCACCACTACCATTCCCCCAGATCTAGTTTGTCCGCATACATGCTCACATGCACGCCCTGCTTATATAACATCGTCAGATGAAACAAGATAAAACAGTAGAACTCGAAACCGTTCAATCTCTTCTGATCTCCAAGGCAGGGGGAAGGAGGGTGGGTATTAGGAATGTAGGCGAGATGGATCCCAAACATCTGAAGTTATGGTGAGTACATAACTAAAAGATGTTATGTGATCCTATCTCGCCTACATTTTGACTGATGGGACAGCGTCCCTAGCACCTGAATCCTGGGTGGCTCACTGGAAAACACTCCTGAGTACCGTGGAACCAAATGATGCTCGCCCTTTAGATGCCACATCCAATTTATAATGGGAAATGAAAGTGTGCGGATTTGACCAAGTAGCAGCACAAATCTCCGATATAGCGAGCTTGGAATGAAAAGCTATAGAAGTCGCCATAGCTCTGGTAGAGTGAGCTTTGATAGATGTTGTAAGTTGCTTATTCAAGAAGAATAAGCCTGAGTTATACAATCTCTAATCCATTTGGAGATAGTAGCTTTTGTAATGGTTTTACCCAATTTATTGTCTGAGAAGGACACAAACAATTGGTCTGACTTACGAAATTGCTGAGTCCTGTCTAAATAGAAGCGCAATTGCCTGTGAACATCCAATTTATGGAGAGTGTATTCTGCTTCATTGGAGAATTTTGGGAAGAAAACTGGTAGCTCTAGAGATTGTTGAAGACAGAGATTAGAACAGACCTTTGGGACAAAGGATGGATTAGGCCTAAGTGATACTCTATCCTTGTGGAAAATCAAGTACGGTGGTTTAATAGATAGGGCTTGAAGCTCTGAAACTCTTCTTGCAGAAGTAATTGCAACTAAGAAGGCAGTTTTCCAAGACAGATATTTTAACTCACATGTAGCAGCCGGTTCGAAAGGGGGAGATGTTAATGCACGAAGCACCAAATCAAGATCCCACGGAGGCGCAGGATGAAAAACTGGGGGTCTTAACAGGATCGCACCCTTAATAAAAGTCTTGCATAATCTGCTGCTCATCAATGGAGGATCCATGGATTCGTGGAATTTAGAGATAGCCGCCAGTTGGACTTTAATAGTAGAGACAGAAGATCCTTGATTAAACAGGGATGTTAAGAATTTCAAAACTTCCGGGATCGGAGCAGTGATAGGGTCTAAGCCCCTGAGTTGAGCCCAGATAGCAAACCTCTTCCACTTACTGAGGTACAATTTGTTAGTGGTGGGTTTGTGGGCTGAAGATAAAATGTGAATAACTTCCGGGTCTAATGTGTGACTTCTGACTAAAGTCGGAAGTGGAGGAGCCAGGCTGTCAACTTCAAGGAGTGTAGGGACTGATGCTGTCGTCCCGACTGATGGATTAGCAGATCCGGAGTTAGATCTAACGTCCAAGGATCGTCCACCGCATGTTTCTTCAGGTAGGGAAACCATACCTGACGAGGCCAGTATGGAGCAATCAGTATCATTGTGGACCCCAATTGAGAAGCTTTTTGAATGACTTTGGAGAGAAGTGGTATGGGAGGAAAGGCATAAAGTAGCCCTGTTGGCCATGGTTGTGCTAGAGCATCCATAGCTGCTTGCCCTTGATGTGGAGTCAAGGAGAAGAACCTTTTGCACTTCGTGTTTAGTGGTGTTGCAAATAGATCGCAGCACGGCGTTCCCCATCTCCTGAAAACCTGAGCTGCTACTGTTTCGTTTAGGGACCACTCGTGAGGAGAGAGAATTGTCCTGCTCAATTTGTCTGCCAATATATTTGATTTCCCCGGAATGTGGGTCGCTACCAAGAAATGGTTGGTAGCTACAGCCCATTCCCACACCCTCATGGCCTCTCTGCAAAGGGGGTAAGATCTGGTCCCTCCTTGTTTGTTTAGATACCAGACCACCGACATGTTGTCTGTGTGGATGGCGATGATGCCCTGAGGAAGAAACTTGTGTAAGGCCTGTAGGGACAGAAGTACAGCCCTCATCTCCAACACATTGATGTGGAGAAGAGCTTCGTCTGGAAGCCAGGAGCCCTGAACTAACCTGCCCAGACAATGCCCCCCCCACCCTATCTGGGAGGCATCTGTCGTCAGGGTAACCACTGGAGAGGGAATAACAAAGGGGCTTCCTTGATTTAGATTGGATGTCTGAAGCCACCAGCGAAGGTCCCGTTTGCATGTTTCTGTAATCATGATGGGATGATTGAGGGGAAGGTCCTGAAAGGACCATTGAGTTGACAATAGCCACTGAAGAATTCTCATGTGCAATCTTGCCAGAGGAACTAGAAGAACCGTGGCAGACATTGAACCTAAAACTTGTAGGACCATCCTGGCTGGGGCTTTGGATCTTGAAATCAGAGCTTGAACTTGGCCCTGTAAAGTTTGGATCCTTTCGGCAGGAAGAAAAACGCGCATCAATTTTGAGTCTATCTCTGCTCCTATAAACCTTATGCGTTGAGAGGGCAGCAAGACAGACTTTGACCAATTGAATGTAATCCCCAGGGTAGCACCCAGGGAGATGGTGGCTTCGAGGTTGTCCATTAGTAGATGCCTGGTGGTGGCAGTCAGGAGCCAGTCGTCCAGATAGGGAAACACTTGGAATCCAAGACTCCTCAGGTGAGCAGTCACTACTGCCAAACACACACAAAAGTGAAGAATAGCCGTTAAAACAGCTTTTTATGACAAGAACAGCAAAATTCTGACAGAAAAAAGTTAGTAAAATTACTACTCAGCTCAGCCAGCTCGAGACCACGTCTTCGCAAGTTAGCGGCAAACGAGATCTGGGGGAATGGTAGTGGTGCATCCTGGGATATAGTAAGCTCAGCCAATAAGAGACTTCGCTCTTTGGCATAAGCGTGCCGAGTCGGAGCCGAGGGATCGGCTCCGAACCCATCAGTCAGAATGTAGGCGAGATAGGATCACATAACATCAAGGACAATGGCTGAGCACAAAACTACTACAAGCAGGATCTCTTTGAGATGCTGGCCAAAAAAAAAAAAGTTCAAACTTGTGGGAGAACACACAAACTCCACTTAGACTGAATCTGGTAGGCACAAACATACCCCAAACCCTGAAAACAAGATGCAGAAATATTAAACGGTAATGTGTCTCAATCACATGAGAAGGCCAAACAATGGTAGTTTAAACATATATTTCATACTCACGTCTCTTACTTATAAAAAGGAAACAGATGGTTCTAGTGACTACAAGGACATGATACTCAATCCTAAGAGCAGTATGCTGGGAGTCTGATTTAGCAGGGACTATTCCAAATCCCAAACTGCTCTGGGATAATGGCCTTACAATTGTATCTAGAAGTTTAGTGCACAGCACTACTGGGTTTGAATACCTCTATCTCCATTTGCCTGGTGCATGACTCAGAGCAGGTTACTTAATTAGACAGTGCTCTCAGGTTGTTCCTGAATAGAGGCATAAGTGCTTAGAGGATGCTTTCTGGCCACCCTCCACTCCTCAGTGGAAGATAAAAGATGCTGAAGTTCATGCATGCATCCAACTACCTTCATGTCAACACAATTATAGATGTGTATCTCCTTCGAAGTTGAATTCAGAAGGCAGACACTAACCAGTTGCTTAGTCATCAGAATGACTTTCAGTCTGTTAGAAAGTATGAAAGCTGTCAATATGCTACTCCATACAAGTCACCTTAGGTTAAAAAATAGTTTCTTCATATATAGACAGGCCCAGGTCTAGGAAACAAAGAACTCCTGTCAGAAGCTGTAGTACCTCTCAGAAGCAGTCAGTTTTTGAAAAAAGATCTGAACCATTCTTTAGCATCTGTGAGTGCCACTGAATAAGGATTAGTCCTAAGAAAGGATTTCATCAGCATTCTGGGACAGCTGATGAAAGAAGTAAACCAATTAGAATGATGTAGTATGCTGATTTAATTATCACTGCAGTCTAACTCCAGGGACAGCTAAAGTAAATATATGTTGTCTCAGCTATTAGGATACATTTTTTTAATTTTCTCACAATCTGCATTACTTATGCAACATCCTGGTAATTCTTTTACCCTGATTTTTTTCTGTTTACTTTCCTCTGTAAACTGATACTGCAACAAAATGTTTCACAATTTTCTTTTATCTAAGGGAAATTATTTGTATTTCCTGCAAACAGTCATTAATGAATTATTGGGCTCTTACATTAGGCACTAATGGAGTATATGGTCCTAAAGGTAAAGAGACATGCCTGAAAGTAATAACTGCAAGCCAGAGTAGAAAGTTACTACCCCCCCAAATAAAATCACACATACACGCACCCATTTGCTGCATGAGCCTGCGGTTCATAGTACTGCTTCTTGCTCTGTGTTTTGCTACATCAAGTCTCATTTGGCACAACAAATAATCTGAACTTTGAAAGTGGCAGACTGGAGCCCAGTTCTCCTGCTTGAATGTGCCTACCTGCATGAAGGAAAACTTGATGCTCATTAATGAGTGATAAAATATGTTAATGGGATCTGTAATTCATAATGTCTAATAAATGATTTAGAAGCCACACCACCACCCATCCCCTTACAAATTTCTTGTAGCACTAGGGCTAGGGTAAAATCACTTTATACTCTGCAGTTCACTGTACTAATATAAGCCTTTTATTTTCGTCCTGTTACTTAATGTTCACCACTTCCCTACTAATCCTTTCAGGAGATGAAATTCAATGATTACATTGTTTTTAGAAAGAGATACTGATGGATGGCCCAAATTGTGGCTGAAAAGGGTCTTGGGACCAGACCACCCACTTGTTTAAACAGACTGTCAAGACAGAAAATAAAATATGGCTGACAAAAAAATTGTAGCCACATTTCTAGCACTAAAACTAGAATCAAGCTTCTCCTTGTGATAATCCAACCAAGTCAGGTAGGCTTTATTAAAGGGAGAAGACAAAGATTTCTACCGAATATCTCTCATGGAAGGCATCGCATTTAAACCACTAACATCTTGTCCAGTAAAAGAGCCTTAGACTGAGTTAAAAACTCACTTTTTCAAACACTATAATAAACTAATTAATTAATACAGTCCTTACTCTTTTCAGTTAAAATTTTGTTTCATTTTAAATAAGTTACATGCAGTAAATTCCCAGCAGGAAATAACACTTTCTCAAGCCCTTGGCACTACACTAGGAAAAATGTGAAAACATCCTAGCTTCACCACAGGTTTGATTTTACCACTGTAAGTTTAATATAAGAACCACTTCCAGGTTAAATCATTACTGAGATCTACTGGGAATAAATTATACTTCAACATCTACTATACAATGACTGGCCATTAACATTCAGAATCTAGCATCCTGATTGGTCAGGCCAACCAGCATACCCACTGTAAATTGAGCATATACCAACACCAAAAGTCCGGCCGCTAAGGTATTATTGAGTAGCCAGACATTTTTTTTTAGTTGCTATCTCTTAAAACAAGTATTAGTCTGAAAGACTATAAAGCGTGTTATTATTTAGTGACTTTGTTTCTCATAAAATTTTTTTCCAACAAATCACTGAGGAACAAAGTCACTGAATAATGACAGGTATTTCAGTTTCAGACTTTCTTTCCTTCAGACAATTCACATTTTTTCAAATAAAAGATCGAGAAGTATGTACAAGGCCAGAAAAATACAAGGAAAATCACATCTGTTCTGCAAACTACAACATATCTGATTTTCCTTGCATTTTCCCATCTCTCTCGTACCTCTACACTTTCGGCAGGTTACAGATTTTTTTTCTTTCAAAGAAAATAGCAACAGAGATCATCCTTTCTCTGCTGCTTGCTTGCTAAAGCAGTGACGCACTGTGTAAGCATGGAAACACAATTCTCATATGCTTGTGCAGTACATCACCAAAGGGCAGAATCAGGAAACAATGCGGAAGAACACCACAGTGCCATCATACAAAGACATTACTTAAGAAAAGTAAGTAATTTTTTTCTTAATAATGTCATTGTATAATAGCAATAACCAACTCCTGGGTGTAGTATAGTATAGCAATAACCCACGCCTGGGTGTGGGTAATGCGGGATTTAACCACGGTTGGCGTGGTTTGGTCCCGTGGGACCAAACAAAGACAACCGTGGTTAAATCCCGCATTACCCACACCCAGAAGTGGGTTACTGCTATTATACAATGACATTATTTAAGAAAAGAAATAATTACTTTTCTTAAATAATGGCATTGTATAATGCCTCTTTGCTGTCCTTCCGCAGCTGTCTGGTATTCCGCGGCAGTTCTGATGTACTGCGCATGCCTACGCAGTACATCAGAGCTGTGGGCAAAAGCAACGGAGAACGCAAGATCTCCATTGCTTTTTACTGTTTTGCTATGTTAAATGGGTTTAACATAGCGATACAGCTTTAAAATAAGCAACGGAGATCTCCGTTACTTATTTTAAAGTTGTCTCGCTATGTTAAACCCATTTAATATAGCGAGACAGGTTTTAAAAAAAAAGCAACGGAGATCGCAAGATCTCCTTGCTTTTTACACACTGTGTCGCTATGTTAAAGGAGTTTAACATAGCGAGACAGCTTTAAAAAAAGCAACGGAGATCTGCGTTGCTTTTTAAACCTGTTTCGCTATGTTAAACTCTTTTAACATAGCGAGACAGTGTTTTATACTAACGGAAAAAGTCCGGGTGACTGGACCTTTTTCCGTTAGTATATTGAGGGATTTACAACGGGCACGCTGGTTGGGCTGGCCAATCAGCGTGCACGTTTTAGAGGAAGAATTGTATAATAAAGATTTACCCACAGTTGGCTTTCGCCCTCATGATTAAACCATAACAACTGTGGGTAAATCTTGAATGTACCACACCCAGTCGTTGGATATTGCTATAATATACTTTTTCATTGTGCCAGTGACTTACATATATTTCAAGATATCTTCTGTCATTAGTAACTCCATAACTGTCACTGCAACTAAGGTATAACTTACAGGAACATAGTTGCTAGCCTCTTTCCTTTAACCACTTTGTGAAGAGGGCTCACTTATGTCATCTTTCAGTTTGGCCCAGTGGTACAGAGAGACAGAGGGAAGAGAGACAGACTGTCTATGTGATGCAGGCCCGGATTTAATTAGTGTGTGTGTGTGTGCATATGTGTGTGTGTGTGTGTGTGTGTGTGTGTGTGTGTGTGTGTGTGTGTGTGTGTGTGTGTGTGTGTGTGCCTGTGTGAGAGAGAGAGCAGAGAGAAGGTAGGTAGGTGTGTGTGTTTAACACATCTCTGAACTGTCCAGATTTAGCCTCATAAATTTGGCCTGTTTCTCATAAAATGTACTTATTTATTAACCAGGTAATGTCCGACTGGGCCTGAAGCCCATTTTCAGTTGAGGCCCAGGGAGAAAAGCTCCAAAAATGAAAACAAAAAAAACAACAATAATAATTACTAGCAGAACAAATACAAGTTCATATAACAGTGTGTACATACATATATACCAACACCGATGCAATTGCTTCTACAGTTGTGAGCAACAGTTAATATGAATCCAAATCTAACAATGCAGCAGAGTGAAGATGTGACATATAAGCAATTCAACATAGAGATGAAGGGGAATAAGTGGGAAGGCTAGAAGCAGCAAATTAACGAGTAAAGTTAGGAGGAGTGATGTGCCAAGGGAGCTAGGAAGAATTAGTCTGGAGTATGGCAGGAACAAAGTCAATGACTAGCTAGGTAGTCTTTTAGAAGTTGTTTGAACTCTTGACTGTGACGATTTTTTGCAAAGGGCTGAGGAAGAGTGCTCCAAAGTTTGGCAATTTTGTAAGAATAGAGGGAGTCACCATGATAGTTGTAGGAGTGGGTAACCTTTATCTGAAGTTAATACTAGGTTGGACTAAGTTAGAAAGAGCAGGGCAGTTGCTGGGTTGGTTGTCTATTTTGTGGACCAAAGTAAGTTGACTGAAACATAAAAGGTTAGGGAGTTCTAGCCAGCTGAGTTGGGAGAGAACAGTGCAATGGTGTGTCCTGTGTGGATGATTAGTGCCAAACTTGGCAATTTTGTTGTAACATGATTCTAGGTTAATGAGGACAGTCTTTTGCAGGTTTGTGAATATGTGAGGACCACAGAGGTTTTTTTGATTGTCAGGGAAATATTTTTATCAAATGTTATCATCTATTGTGACACCTAGAAGTTTAGTCTAGTTTGTGGGTTCTATCTTGGTTCCATTCAATGAGAGGATTGTGAGGGGGGGACTAGCATGGTTTGTATTTTTTGTTTCCAAAGACTATTATCTTGGTTTTGTTTGGTTTTATTATGAGTTGATGTTCAGAGGGGTATTTTTCTATGTCCTGAAAGGAAGTTTACATTTTTATTTGAAACTATTGGGGTGAGGGGGCTGAGCAGATGATTGTAGTATCATCAGCGTAATGGACAATGGTGGCTAGATGAGTTGTAGAGCTGAGGTTGTTTGAAAGTATGCTAAAGAGGAGAAGACTAAGTATGGAGCTTTGGGGTACACCAAGAGAGATGGGGAATAGTGGGGAAAGACTGTTCTGCCATTTAGAAGCCTGCTGACGACTGGAAAGATAGCTATGGAATCAGGACAATGATGATGAACTGAGACCATAAGATGAGAGTTTGTTGAGGAGTAGTAGTTGGTGGGATATGGTGTCAAAGGCTTTGGACATGTCGAGAAAGACAGAAGAGACACATGTTAACCTTCATTTAAGAGATGATGAATGGTGTTAGTGAAACTTATTAGGGCAGTGCTAGTACTATGTTTAGGTCTAAAGCAGTGTTGGGAACTGGATAATAGGTTGTGACCAAGGAGGCTGTTAAGGAGTTGATTGTGGATGCATTTTTCTAAGATTTTTGCAAGGGGGAAAGGATGGCTATGGGACGGAAGTTAGCTAGTTCTTTAGAGGGTCCACCTTTGTGGAGGGGAATGATGTGTGATATTTTCCAGAGAAGTGGGAATACTGTCCTGCACCAGAATAATTAATCAAGATAGACATGGGGGAAGGCAATAGAAGGAGCAGCAATTTTTAGAAATTCATTAGTAAGTTGATCAACTGCAAGACATCAGGGTTTTAGCTTGGTTAAGAGGGTTTTTATGTAACTAGTTTGAATGGAAGTAAAAGTGAAGTGGTTGGGATTATCTGAAGTAGGACAGGGAAAATCAAGTGGTAGATTAGGCTGGCTACCCATCAGGGAGGTAACAGTATTTATAAAGTGAGAGTTGATTTGAGTTGCAATTGGGTCAGAGTTGTTTAAGGTGGTTGGTGCAGGAGTTGGGGTGTGTCTGGTGTTGAGGAGATAGTTAATGCTTTGCCAGAATTTTTTTGGGTTGTTTAGGTGTTTCCATTGACAGGTTTGGAAGTAAGCTTGTTTGTCTTTTTTGATTTGTTTCTTGGCTAGATTCCATAGTTGTTGATATATTAAGAGATTTACTTTATCTTTAGTGGTATGGCAAGCCGACCAAGCCCTATCTCTGTGTTTAAGTAGCAGTTTGTTCTCATTGGTTAGCTGAGGTAGGGGCTTGGCATTTTAGCGTATTTTCCTAGTGGGAGCGAGTTTATTAAGTATTTTACGGAAGGTATTGTTGAAATACTGAACAGCCAGGTATAGATGGTCGTTTTTATGTGTTGTCCAGTCACATTGTTGGAGTAGTAGGTTAAAAGTAGAGGGGGAGAAGTATTTTTTGCTACGGATGTATTTTTAAGTAATGTTGTTTTGAGTATGCATATGTTTTCTATATGAAACGTAGGAGAATGTTCGCTGAGGGAGTCGGGAAGGCAACCAGCTAGGTAACTTAGGATGTTATTTTGTTAGTCAATATCCAATCTAATGTTGAATGCTTTTTGGAATGTTTGTGCGAGTTGGACAGTTTATGGTTTGGGTAAAGTTGAAGACGTTTATGAAGTTGGAGGGGTTAGTGGATGAGCAGGAGTGAGCAACATTTTGGGTTTTCTGGCAAATCACAGAAGACTGAATATTAAAAATAAGGACACACACACACACACACACACACATATATATATATATATATATATATATATATATATATATATATGAGTTTCAGACTTCACATCCTTCAGAAAATGCATGCTAGCACAAATCATGTTATTCTAGCAAGTTTTTAAGTTAACAAGAGCAATATTTAAAATCTATCACTATTTTTGGGGCCATTGTATCCCCGTTACTTTAGTCTTTGTCCAAATTTCTTGCACTATGAGATTGTGAGGAATGCATATATCTCAACTGTCCAGATTTGTGTGTCATATTTTGGTCTATTCCTCATAAAAGTTGTGGTTTTCTGGCAAATCACTGATGACTGAAACAAATAAATAATGTCATACATTTGAGTTTCAGATTTAATTTCTTTCATAAAATGCATGGCAAGACAAATGTTCTTATTCTAGCACCGTTCTCAAGAACAAATTTATAATCTGTCCCTATTTTGGGGCCTTTGATCCCCCCCCACCCATTATTGTAGGCTTTGCCCAGATTTCTTATGCTAAGAGGTGAGAGGTATCGTATGTAATGCCCTAGTTGGGGGCAGGTTAGTCTTGACCCTGTAAAGTACAGTTTTGTACCTACCATAAATGTAGATGTTCGAGTGCTAATACAGCTGCAGTCATAACAGATGGGTTCTCCTGCCGTCAGGCGGGTCCTCGGTCGGCCGAATTCCAAAGTCTAGGTCCGGCGTCGGTTGTCGTCGCTTCTTCCCTGACGTCAGTGCGACAGGGGTATAAAAGAACCAGCCGATGCCATTTTCTTCAGTTTTTCTTGCCCCAGATGTCAGGTGCCCCCAGAAGGAAGGCAATACATAAATTTGTGTAATAAAGCAATGCCATATAATCAAAATACAGTAGTGCAATCAAATACATCAAGAATGAATACCCCAATCAGGTTGCATGAGGAGGTGTTAGCCAATAGGCCTGTCCCAAGAGGGGAAGGAGGGAGGGAAACCTGGACTGCAGCTGTATTAGCACTCAAACATCTACATTTATGGTAGGTACAAAACTGTACTATGTTCATCGTGTATACAGCTGCAGTCATAACAGATGGGTAGAATCCCAAAGCTAAGAAAGGGGTGGTAGGCACAAGGTGGAACTAGGAGGAGCCAGAATGCCCTGCAAGACTGCAGTGGCAAAGCCCGCTCTAGATCTGGAGTATAATGGAAGGTGGTAGTGCTTGGAGAAGGTATGCACAGAACTCCAAGTGGCTGCTTCCAAAATATCTTTGGTAGGAACTCCTCTGAGAAAAGCTGCAGAGGTAGCCGTGGCCCTTGTGGAGTGAGATCTGATGCCTGTAGGTACAGTTTTGCCATGAAAAGAATAGAAAAGCATATGCAGTGGGCTATCCATTTTGAGATTGTCTGTTTGGAAATTGGCTTTCCTTGAGCTCCTATAGCATAGGACACAAACAGCTGTTCTGATTTTCTGAAAGGCTTTGTTCTGTCCAAATAATAACGCAGTTGTCTGTGGATGTCCAAGGAATGTAGTAATCTCTCCCCTTTGTTTTGAAGATTAGGATAAAAGGTAGGTAAGTGTATAGCCTGATTCAAAGCTACCCTGGATACCACTTTTGGCATAAAGGACGGGTTGGTTCATAAGGAAACTCTGTCCTGATGGAAGATGATAAAAGGCTGCACAGCCATGAGAGCTTGTAGTTCCTATACCCTACGAGCTGAGGTAATAGCCAGAAGGAAAGCAGTTTTCCAGGACAAATATTGCAAATCTGATGAGGCAGCTGGCTCAAAAGGAGGCAAGGTCAGCTTTTCTAGAATGAAATTGAGATCCCAAGCAGGTATTGGTTGTTTCCTTGGGGGTTTTAGATTCTTAGCCCCTCTGAGGAACTGTCTTAAGAGGGGGTGAGAGAATAAGGGTGGATCAGTGTTGTATTCTGCAGAAATGGCTGAGGCATGGATTTTGATGGAGGAGAATGAAAGTCCACTGCTTAGCAGCTCAGCTAGATACTGTAATATCTGAGGTAAATTCAGTTTTCCAGGATCCTGGCCCTTTTTCTCATTCCAGACACAAAACCGTTTCCATTTTGCGGAGTAAGCTTTTCTAGTAGATGGCCTTCTGGCCTCCAAAATGACATCCTGCACCTCCTTGGAGAGTAGGGTCTGTTGTGATGCTAAGGGATCTTCCATGCGGCTAGATTGAGTGTTTTTAGCTGACTGTGAAGAGTTTTGAAGCTGTGCTGAGTCAGAAGAAGAGACATTAGAGGCAAGGTCCATGGTGGGGAATGCGTCAGGCTCCTCAGGAGTGGGTATCAGTGTTGTCTTGGCCAGTCTGGAGCAATGAGAATCATCCTTGGTCTGTCTGTTCTGGTTTTTAATAGAACTTTGGGCAGCAAAGGAAGATGTGGGAAGGCATAAACTGTCATTGATGTCCAACTGAAAGACAGCGCGTCCACTCTCCAGGCCTTTGGATGAGAAATCCTTGAGCAGAATTTTGTCAATTGGTGATTTTTGTGGGAGGCAAAGAGATCTATGTCTGACCTTCCCCATGCTTGAATTATCTCTGTAAAAACTTGAGGATGCAACTTCCATTCGTGTGGATCTGTCATATTTCTGCTTAGGTTGTCTGCCAGCATGTTTTCCTTGCCTGGCAAGTACTGTGCTTGAAGTTCGATTTGTAAGTCCAGAGCCATGTTCCAAAGTGACATGGCCAGCCTGCATAGGGGGTATGAATGGGTTCCTCCCCGTTTGTTTATGTACCACATTACTGTGGTGTTGTCCGTCCTTATCAATAGTTGACCTGGTTGCAGAAAGTCTTTGAAAGCTATAATAGCATTATTACTGCTAGCATTTCCTTTTGATTGATGTGAAGGTGCTTTTCTTTTTGGGACCATTTGCCCTGAATGCACCGATCTGTCATGTGCGCCCTCCAGGCGTAGTCCGAGGCATCTGTTGTGATGACTTGATTTGCTTGAGGCTTGCTGAATGGGAGACCTGTGTTTGTTTGGCATGCTTGAGCCCACCACAGAAATTTCTTTTGAAGACATGGAATTAGTGGTATTATTGTTTCCAAACTGTGGCTGTGTTGAGACCATAGGTTTTTCAGGTACCATTGAAGTTTCCTCATATGCAGCTTTGCACATGGGATTAGTAAGATGCAAGATGCCATGAATCCCAGAGCCTGCAGGATTTTCCTTGCAGTCAGCCTGGTGCAATTTGCTAGTGTTCTGAAGTATTGAGTTAGTTGCCCCTGCTTCTCTGGCGTGAGGTAGGCCATCTGGGTGTTTGTGTCCAAGTTGGCACCCAGGAAAATTATTTTCCGAGAGGGTATTAGCCTTGATTTCTTTTTGTTGACTGTGTATCTCAGAGAATTCAACAACATTATTACATAAGCCAAATGTTTCAGAAGAATGTGCTTGCTGTCCGCTTGGATCAGGCAGTCGTCCAAATAGGGGTATATTTGTATCCCTTGAAGTCTGCAGCAGGCAATTACTGATGCCAGGCATTTCGTGAATACTCTGGGCGCAGTAGATAAGCCAAAGGGCAATGCAGAGAATTGATAATGGGTTGAACCTGCAAGAAATCTGAGGTATCTTTTGCAATTTTGTCCGATTGGGACATGCAGGTATGCCTCCTTGAGGTCCAATGTTACCAGCCAAGACTCCTTGCCCAGCATGGGAAGTAGCTGCTGTAGAGTGAGCATCTTGAATGTTGGTACGAGTAGAAATGTGTTTAGGATGGATAGGACCAAAATAGGTCTCCAATCTTTTCCCTTCCTTGGTACCAGGAATAGTCTGGAATAAAAACCTTGACCTTGTTCGTGCGTAGGTACCTCTTGAATAGCTTTCAAGTCTATGAGATCTGAAATTTGTCTTTGTGCCTCTGCCCTTTGATTGTGTGGCAGATTTGGCATGCCTCTCATTTTTGGAAGGGTGTGAAAATGGAATCTGTAGCCTCTGTTTATAATGTCCAGGATCCATTTGTCTTTTGTGACAATATGCCAATTTTTTGAAAATAATGCCAGTTTTCCGCCTAAGGGTGCTGCCATTTGAGTCTTGCTTGGCATGCAAAGGGGAAAGTCATTGGGCTTGCTTTCTGAATGGTTGCAAGTTATCCTCACCACCTCTTTGTGTAGGAGCTTGCCATTGTCTGCCTCTAAACGATCCTTGGGATTGCCCTCTGCCCCTCGGGCGCCTGTATCTACCTCTTTGGGGTCTGTCCGTGGCTGGAAAGGACCAATTTTTGGAAGGCCAATTTCTACTGAAAAATGGGGGTTGTACCTGTAGAAAATCATTCACTGTTTGCATTGATTTAGCCTTTTCCTCCATTTTCCTTAATACCTCCTCAGCATTAGCACCAAATAATACATCCTTTTGTAGAGGGGCATCTAGTAATTTAGCTTTGACATGATCTGGTAAGGTTTGTTCCTTGAGCCAGGCATGTCTACGTATGACTGATCCTGTAACAGCAGCTCTACATGAGGCCTCTAGAGCATCAAAACCACATTGTAAGGTATGTTTACCCAGTTGTTCTGCACTATGCAACAAATCCTGCAACTCCTTCAAGTCTGGTTGTTCAGGTTGTGACATTTTACTTCTCAATTGTGATAACAAAAACTGTTGGTACTTTAGCATATGGAACTGACAGTTTAATACCCTCATGGATAAGGTGGCCGAGGTATATACCTTTTTTCCCCGCCTTTCTAAGGATCTGGAATCTCTCTCGGAAGGTAATGGGTTTTTAGCAGTGGAGTCCTTAATTCCCTTGGGGCCCTGTGAGATAGTTTCTGGGTCAGCAGCATGGCTTTTGTATAGAAATTGGTGCGAGTCAGGAACCGTGTAGTACCTGTCAGGCTTGACTGGGGCTGGAGGTAGAGAGTCCAGGTTAAGGCAGGCCTCCGAGTACACATCATCTAGTATGTCCAAGACAGGAGGTATAGCCAGAGGCCTGTGCTGAGGTAGCAAGAGAAATTCCCTAAGCCTTTTCTTGGAATCTGAATAATCTTGGCCTTCCCAGTGGAAGTGTTCCCTTAATGTATGCAAAGTTTCCCCAAATGAGTAATCCTCTGGGGGGAATACAGAGGGAATGGACTCCTCTGCATCAGAATCTTCAAAAGGGGAGCAAGAATGTTCCTGTTCATCAGAGTGCTCTGATATAATGGAGCCCTGATCGGAGGAGGGGGATTCTTCCTCCACTCTGGGCCTTTTGTCCGGGGGGGGGGGGTTGTGAACCCCTGATAAGAGTAATTAAATCCTCAGCCATTTTAAGCATCTGTTTTTTAGGCATGGGGCCTGGAGATGGGCCCTGTGAAGCTTGTCTCTTAGAATGCATGGCTGCTTTAGACTTAGTGAAAGCCTTGATGGAAAAAGAAGAGGAAGGTCTGAAGACACCTTGAGAGGAGGTAGACCTGTCCACATTTTGAGATTCACTGCCAAGAGTGGCTTCGGTATCTGTAGTCGGGGTGTGGGCCGAGGAGCCTGCGACCTCGGGCACAGGAGACACCACCAATGAAGTGTCGTCGGTAGTCAGGGGCTACGTAGGTGCCTCACTGAAAACCGGACCACGTGTAGTCGGCTTTGGCGTGGTATCGGTAGAGGCCGCGGACCTCGTGTGCCGGTCCTTATCTTTGCTCTTTTTAGACAAAACTGGAGTCGGAGTATCCGACGACATAATATAGTTAAATTTTTTGCCAAAATAATGCTGGGCGAACTCCGCCCGATGCTTAATGGTGCGTTTGTTGAATGTAGCACAAAAGCGACAGACCGAGACGTCGTGGTCTGGGCCTAAACAAGGAATACAGAGGGAATGGAAATCCTTATGCGGTATTTGCTTCCCACATGAAATGCAATTATTAACTTTGTCTGACATCGGTCTGAGGCAAGAAAAGTTTCCCCAACGGGGTACTTAGCTTTCAAGAAGACTTCGGTTGCAAAATTTTCGTAATTTCAGGAGCTGGCAGACCGGCACTTGCGAACTGCTTCTACTTCTGCTTCGGGCACCGCACGGCAAGAAAGACTGAAGAAAATGGCGTCGGCTGGTTCTTTTATACCCCTGTCGCACTGACATCAGGGAAGAAGCGACAACAACCGACGCCGGACCTAGACTTTGGAATTCGGCCGACAGAGGACCCGCCTGACGGCAGGAGAACCCATCTGTTATGACTGCAGCTGTATGCACGATAAACATCTTGCTTACAGGAGACGAGAGCCTGAATCCTCTACATCAACTACCAGACTTGCTGACAGAATTGTGAGTTTGAGTTTTAGTACATTTTCAGGGAATTATGAGTTTTAGTGCACTTTCAAGGGATTATGAGTTTCAGTGTATTTTCATGGAACTGTGAGTTTCAAGTGAAGGCAGGTTTACTGTTGCACATGCTAAGCCTGTTTTCAATGTGCAGTTAATGGTTTTGTTTAGCTAATGGCAGTCACTGTTTGTGATGCAGAATTTGAAAGCAGTGTTAGTAGCATAATTGCCTTTGGTGCAGAAGAGTGTGGATTCTACTCCCCCACCATGTATATGGAGTGCTGATACTGCAGTGGCCTTTTGATTGCAGATTATTTATTTTACAGGTTCTGCACTCCTGAGTGTGTCCTCCTTTGTACGAGATGCCCAGTAACTATGAACTTGTCAGTCATTCTCAATTGCAATATTACCAGCTTACCATTTTTTTTATTGTAACCTAGGCAATTAATTCTTCAACGGCAGCAGGTACTGAATTTGTAGATGAAATACTGAAATGTAAAGTTGTTTGCCAGCAGCAACCTCTTCATTACTTATAGATCTCTTTAATGTGGAATTATTCAGATGACCTTTACTTCTGCAGAGATTGTGCTTACTGATACGGGTGGATTGTAATTACAGAAGTTTGAGTCGCCTTTTATGGTTAAAATGTTCTGAAATGGGCAGTTCTGTCATTATTGGGTCATACAATTTGTTTTATCGCTTACGGGAAAGAATGTTCAAAACTACAAACTTAAAAACACTCTAACAAGTAATGCTGTATTATACAAGGAATATAATTTATACAATAAAGAAGTCAAATTAAAGAACACATATATGTATGCATGGCCATAAAAATGTGTGCAAGGAGCCTATGGTTTGAAAACAGTGCAAAGGTAAACTTAATTCTCCACTGGCCAGATGCATTTTATTTGAATGTGTCTTTTAATGCCATTTCAATGAATGTGAGTTTCAATGGCAGAGAAGTTTACTGCTCATGCCAAGTCTGTTTTCATTGTAAGACTGTATTGTTTGTTTAACAAATTACTGTCAGTGTCTGTGCTATTTTATTTCAATATCTGTAATCACTGTAGCAGTAAATAAGAAAATAGTATGCACACTGACAGGTTTGAACAGTGTTTATGGTAACTGGGGAGAAATAGCCAAGTAATGAAACAATGGAATAGCTGGGGAGGGGGCTGCTGTGAGGGGGATGTAGGGGATTGCTGCAAGAGGGGCTGTTTTGAGGGGCCTCAATCTATTATTCTGCCTAGGGCCCCATTTGACCATGATCTGGCTCTGCCTGTACACTTGCTTATGAAGGCTACCACAAAGCAATGGCTTGGTGTGCCAAAGGCCCATCTCCAGGGCCATGCACTGAAAAATTCCCCTCCTCCCAGGGACTGAGGCAGCTTCACCCTGGTCCACCCCCACTTCCCCCACTAAGATGAGCACACCCATCATTCTCTGCCAAAGATGTCAAGCATATGAGCCATTAATCAAACATGGATCACCTTAGTTGCGGTCACACCTCTGCATCATCCTTTTACCCCTTCAGTGCTGGCTTAAATGAGAATTTTTTACTGGGTTTCCTCTACAAATAACCTGATGTGAATGGAAGAGATGTGACCTTTCCCAGCTTAATTCCAGAATTGTAGGTTATAGAAGATTTCTCCAGAATACTTCACCCTTTCTGAAGTACCTTGAAACTCTTCAGCCAGTCATTACAGTTAAACAGTACTGAAGAAAATCTTCAAATACTCATATCAGTAGGCCTGAAAAACATTTTAATAAACTGGAGAAAGTAAACTGCAGTTTTTAATGATTAACTGTCTTGTAAGTGATAATCTTGTTCTCTGCATCTACCAACTTAAACCCCTAATTTATGCAAGGGTTAGAATGATTTACTCTAAAATAATGGAAGACTATTATCAATACCATTTTTTTTAATTATAAAAAAAAAAAAAAAAAAAAAACTACAAAGTCTGGAAGCATGACACGTATTAAAAGACACCAGGAGTCATACAAGGACCCTATTATAAATTAATCAAGGGAACAAATGGAGTGTTTAAGACAATACAGTGAATGTTATAGACAAGTTACTTTCATAATATGTAATACTGTCACCAGCTCTTTGTGTGAGAATCTTATATTTTACTTGCTTCCTGTTTTTTTTTTTTAAGTCAGCATTTCTGTCTCCTGCAACACATCTACATTTGGAAACCCTCAATATACAGCAAATACCTGTTGTTGCCTGCTTTTCCCTGACATAAGCCATATGTTACTTTTTACCATGGTTGAATGTAAACACAGCTAATGAATAACTTTAAAAGCTCTCAAATGTCATGCCATTAAAATTTCATACTTGGCTGATGCTCTAGTATCCCTTTCCTTTTCTGACATGAGCTCATGTGCAGCTAGATGCACAGGCCCGTGGAGGAAAAAGACATTCTTGAACATTACAGTATTGCAAAAGAGCTTCAGGTAAGTTGCACATATTCCATTATCTAGCATGCGGTTATGTTCAGCAATGCATACATTGCTTTCCTTAGGAAAAAAAAACACATCTACGGTTTCTCAGTCCTTGACATTGAGATAAATGATATGGTACTTGGGCGCAGCGGATATCATACCAGGTATTCCTGCAGTCTATAGCACTTCCTGCAATATATTTCAAGATTCAAACTGATACACGCAATTGCATCACTTACATTTTTCTAAGCATACCTCAGCAGTACAATGAAAAACAATCAGAAATGTTTGTGAGGAGGATCATGCAAAAACATCAACTAAACATATCATTTTTACAGGGTGCTTTTCTGTGAAAGAAGTGTGTCCTAGATAATGTTACTTGTTTAAAAATGTATGACCAGTTTACCTGAAAAAAATAAGACAGAGAATCAGAGAGAAAATAAAGGCTATTTAAATTATACAGGGTGTGCCAAAATGAATCCAAAAGGCTTTACACAAAAGGCCTCATTCATCCCCATGAGATCATTATAAACACTCTGAAGTGTAGTACTGTCAGTCTCATTTATAGAAAGGGAATAAATACAGAACTTACGTGAGTAGAAAACAAAAGCTGGAGAAAGAAATGAATTAAACTGATGTTTCAAAAACACTTCAAAGGGAGAAAATAGCAAAGGATAACTTGAACAGAATAAAGAATACTAGAAAATGAATCAAGAAAAATGGAAAGGTAGCAGTATACTCTTTTAAGACCAAAACACATCTCTGCAGCAAACAGATTCTAGGTCAATGGCTATTTACTAAAAGGAAACAATACAGCCGGTGATCTGCAGAAAATTTTCTATCAAGCTGGTAACTAAGCTCCTCAAGATAAGAATGATTATAAAAGGCTGACATGTTAGGAAGAAAATCTTGTCTTATTCCCTAATCTGTTTAGGTACTTTGCAGCTATTAATTAAGTTAATGACATGTTAAGGACCATTTTCAGATGTGACCCAGGATACAAAGGAAGAACAAATATAATGGCTAAAAAACATATAAATTGACAAACATTCAAAAGATAAAGTAAACCCACTGGCTTTGGCATTTGCAACATGCTGCCTCCTATCTGCTGTTAAAATGAGTGTCTTGCTCAGATATGTTGCTTCTGCAGTCTGAGAAGACCTGAGGAGAAGATCTGAGAATAAATACAGGTCTATGTGAATAAATGCAATACAAAACATGTGGAAGGAGAATGAATTTAGTGGTGCAAAATGCAAAAAATGATTGGCTTTTTTTTAGAAAAAAAAAAGTACAACTGTGTAAATAAAGTTAACAGTAGATGTTCGAATGATCACTTCTGCAGTAACCTTAGCTATACAGGTTATATCCTGCAAAGGCTGTAACAGCCAGCCAGCTTTCAAAACTTCAGGGCACCTTCCACGTGCCCAAACTGTCAAGGCAGCTCGAGCTAGGCTGACTAAAAGACAAATTTGGGCGCCAAGGCCTTCAGAGCTTTCCTTCCAACAAAGAGAAGGACACTGAGCCCTGAAAGGATAACACTAGGAACAACACAAAACAAATGTCCACACCCTGACATAAAAGACACCCCCAAAAAAAAGGGGGTGGATGGAGGGAGTGACTACTGCAGCAGTGATCATTCAAACATCTACTGTTATGGAAAGTTTACTTACAAGCTGTACTGTATTCATCATATCGATCTCTGCTATAGTAGTATTAGCTATATGGATAGATTATGCCAGCTTACTATATTTAGGAGATGTAATGAACAAAGTCCAGGAGCCCCTGGAGAATGGTCCTAGCAAAGCCTGACCTGGACCTAGAGAAGGAATCAAGCTTATAGTGTTCTGTAGCAGTATGTGCAGAAGACCAAGTAGCAGCTTCTAGAATACTTCTAGAATCCAACCCTTTCCAAAAAGCTAAAGATGAAGCTAAGACCCTGATAGATTGGGCTTTGATCCCACTCAAAATAGATTTGCTAAGCTGAGTATAGCAAAAGGAAATAGCCTTAGCAACCATTTGTAAATAGTCTGTTTTAACGCAGGTTGTCTCCATACCTCTCAACCTGGAACCATCAAAAATCTGGACAAACGCCCCTGAAAAGAAGGTACAACTGGCCAAAAATCAGGATGCTGATTAACATAACATTTGCATACATAATCATATAACCCAGCCCACTCCAACAGAATTGTGGGATACCAACATGAAGATTGAAGTCAATAAATAATAATAAATAATGGCAGACATTTGAATTTCAGACTTCATATCCCACAGAAAATACATAATAATGCAAAACCTGTTATTCTAGCAACTATCTGAGTTTACAGGGGCAATATTTAAAATATGGCATCAGTGCAGCACTATACAATAATTAAGTGTCTACAAACAATCACGATTTAAAGTAACACAACCATACTCTATGGGTGGAGTCTACATCCAAGAAGCACAATGACCACAGATTAGCTATACTGTATATACAGTTTATGTGAAGTTGGCTTTTTCCAGAAAAATAATTCAGTTTCTCTAACTATTAAGCGAGTTCCTGAATTAACACCTATATTTTGTCTAATTAATCTTGAACCTGATAATGCTGAAGGAAAAGTCATACCCTTTTTTAATGTATGTACTGCAGTGCATAAGACCACTTTAAGTACCTGTGAGTTTGCAATCAGCTTCCAGCTGGCTTAGGCATATTCTCAAGCTAGCTGTTAGAGCAACAATGTACCATGATTCAAAGTAAAAACCATGATCTTTAAAATGCATTCATAATCATAGCAAGGTTAAATCCCTATCGCAACTTCGGATTGGATTCAGACGAACTACTCAGCAGCTATAAACCTGCAAACTCATGCTGAAAATGGCAACGAAGCAGAAAGATGACAGGGGACAAGGATGACTCCACAAGTACTTCAGGGTACTATCTCTTCACATAACTGCCTACAGTGTAGTCGGTCACAGTCATTATAGGGCCACGTTCACTAAACCTACCTGAACTACTCTGTAGTGCTTTTCAAGAGGACCACTACATTCTGAGTAACAAAATTCTGCACAAGACAACTTGAAGCACTTTCATTACAGCTATTTTCTAATTTTAATAAGTTACTTAAAACATACAGGCTCTTACTTTCTCTTTTATTAGTCTAATAATGTGTGCACTTTGTTTTTAAAAATAAAATGCAATGTATAGCATTTACAGCAAACAAGACTGATCTTCCCACTACAGGAGCCAGCAGTGGCAATGGCAGAAACATCAGTGAATTACTATTCCAAACTTGTCCCCCCGCCATTGGTGTTTATTGATCTCCCTTTCAAGGTGAGGTATTTTATCCTTCCGAAATCTGACGGTTTGTTCCTGCCTGGGCCTCTCAAAACCTTCCCTTCCTCGGATAATGAACAATCGCTTTAAAAATGCCAGAAGTGCATGTGTGGTGTTAATAAAATAATGATGTCCCCTGAGCCTTGGCAGCCGACTGTAAATGTGAAAAAAATATATGTATGTATAAATGAATGTCTTTTATATTGGAAAAACCAAAACATTTTGTTCCTACTAATTAGATGAATATTTGTGCTACGAACAGCCATATTGAAAATTGGTTGTAATAACTACAAAGAACAAGGGAAAAATTACAAATGCATGTTACACTTTTAAGTTATACATTACCCTGCATTTTATGCAATCTTTTTTTTAGGGACGGTTGTATAATTTATTTATTTATTTGACATTTGTTAACCGGGTTTGTCCAACTGGGCTTGTGGCCCATTTTCAGTGGAGACCCGAGGAGAAAAGCTCCAGTATTACATTTTTAAACAAGTAAAATTTTAACCAATATTGATATAATAGCAGTTATAGCAAAAAGATTCTCATATGTTGGGTTACATGCATAAAGTTAAAGATGCATTAAAAATAAGCTTAGTAACATCATTTTACACTGATATAGTTCAACAGGTCAACAATAAAAAATTTTTGTTTCTATGAAATTATGCAAATGCATAGTAGACACATTGGAGAGAGAGGTGTAATGCGGTACTGAGTATGGACCTTTTGAGGGTACATAAAGGGAAAGAAGACTAGGTGGGGTCATGGCAAGGGCAGGTCCTGGAATTGAGAATATAAGTTTTTAGTTCTTTAGTTCATTCTTAAAAGTGTGAGGTGTAATTACAAAACAGTTATTCGGCTCCCAGCCAAGACTCTGGAGTAAAGGGTGGGGATGGGTGCTTCAGCCTTAAAGAGTTTCCCTTAATATTATAGAAGGATTCCAAGATGAATGAAGAGATAGTCCATTGAAAGTGGCTGAATACCAAGACAACTAGGAACAACCTCAGATGTATTCCAAACAGTTAAAACACACTGTACGAAGACATCAATCACCCATTATTTCGTCAGAGAGATAAATGCAAAACTGAGCTCGGACAAAGGCATCCAACAGGAGCCAGACATGTGCCTACATTTTGCCTACTGTCCGCAGCATAGCAATCGGTTTGTATTTGCTCGGGTCCGACTACCCAGGAAGCACACAGGGCTCACTCAAACTGACAATACTGCCACCCAAATCACATATGAGATGAGAGGCAAGCAGGGACAGGTGATCGTGAAAAAATAATCCCAAATCCCACTGCCTTTTAACAGCACCTCAGAGTTGTATTAGCCAGCAAATCAGGAGTTTTTGATTTCCTGAGTAAAAAAATAACAAGTATTAACTGTATATTAGCTACAGCTATATGCTGTACACTGCATTTTACAAGGAGTGACTAAGGTAAAGTGTGTGTGTGCTCACACAGCGAGGGGGGGTTGCAGTGGTGCAGGTTAAACACAACACTTTGTAGCCGATGTTAATAATGGGTGATTTTTGTACCATTTTTACAGTCGGATGCCGTGCCTAAAGAAGTTTCACTTCAAAAATCGGAAATTGAAGGGGCCACTCGGAAATTCATGCCACCCCATTATTTTGCCCTCAAAACAAGTAAATACCGAAGAATTCAGTACAGTTGAGAGGTATGGTTGTCCCTTCTTCTTACCTGCAGAAGAAATGAACAACTGATCCAAAGATCTGTAAGATTTACTTCTGTCAAGACAGTACCAGGTTTGTCTGTGGACATTCAAGGTATGCAGTATCCTTACTCCCTAATTTTTAGGTTTAGGAAAGAAAAAGGGTAGAGGGATAGTTTGGTTAAAGTAATCTTGGCTACCACAGTAGGCATAAAAGAAGGATTAGTTCTCAAAGAAACCCTGTCCCTGTGGAAAATGAGATGGGGAAGACTCATCATAAGAGCTTATAACTCAGACACTCTTCTTGCAGAGCTCAGAGCAATCACCAAAATGGTCTTCCATTTTAAGAACCTCACATCAGCCAAGTTAGCTGGCTCAAATCGAGCAAGTGTTAACTTCCCTAAATGAAAATTAATATCCAAAGGAGGGGAAAACAATTTACTTGGAGGCCTCTTGTGCAAAATCCCTTTTAAGAACATTTTGACAAGAGGGTGCAGTGAAAGAGGTGGATCCATGGGAAAACATGCTGAAATTGCTGATGAATAAACCTACACACAGGAATAAGAGAAAGACCGCAGAATAGAAACTCACAAAAATATTTTAGAACTAGATAACTATCCCAGAATGGGTGTTGGTTATGTTGTTACATCAACTAGACAACATTTTCCACTTGCAAATATGACATTCTAGTATTAGACTTTCTTGACTCCAATAGTATCTGTTGCACGTCCTAATTAAACAGGAGCCTAAAAGGAACTAAGACCCTATTATCCAAGCAGTCATTTAAAGTTGACTGATGTTGGGGTGTATCAAACACCCCTGTTCCTTTGTGAATAGATCTAGTCTGTGAGGGAACCTGGGCTAATTGACCCTAGCCACTTTCAAAAGAAGAGAGAAACACAGCTGACTGGACCAGAAACAAGTCACTGCAATGATTGTGGGGGATTCCTTCTGAATCTTCGGAAGTATCTCAATATTAGTGGAAAGGGAGGAAAAGCATGCAGGAACATTCCTGTCCAAGGAAAACAAAAGGCATCGGTCTTTCAGGCCTTCTTGAATAGAGTCCTGGAAAAGAATTTTGCCAGTTGACTGTTCACAGAGGAGGCAAAGAGGTCTACTTGAGGAACACCCCACAGATGCATCAAATCTTGGAAGACTGCAATGCAAGCATTTTCTTTCTTTGGCACTTGGAACATCTTTGAACAAAAACCCTTCCTCACCTGGGAAGGAGGAACTAGTTCTGTTGCTCCTTGGGAAAGCAACAGATAAAGAGACGGAGGAAACAAAAAAGTCTGATCTGGAAGATAACGAATGCCCCCCCCCCCCCCCGGAAAGGAGGAATTTCCTCACACTGCCATTTGTAACCTTGATGAATGATCTTCAGTACCAGTTTGTCAAAAAGTATCTGTTGCCAAAGAGAAAAAAATGGAGATTCAGACTTTCTGGATGAAAAAAGGGCCCGGGGGGAGGAGGTCACAAGGGCTCTTGAATAGTGATTCAGACTTGCTGGACTGTCCTTAGCTTTGGGAGGTTCAAGGCTTCTTCTTGGAATCCCCTTGCCATTTCTTCTTAAACGTCTGTTTACCTTTGTTGTTTTAAAACTGTTTATTCTGCTTTTTGCCAAAACTGGATGAGGAGTTAGAGAATCCATTCTAAAATTTGGAAAAGGAGGGCTGGAAATCTTAAGCGATTCCCAAGATCCCTGAGAACCACAGGACATCAAAGGCAGATGGAAGGAGTACTTCCAGCACTTCTGAATGAAGAACCCCCCACAGAACCAGTACCGCCCCAGATACAACCTATGATGAAAGAAGAGGAGAAGCCCACCATAGAAGAAGTAAGAACAGCATTAAGGAAAAAGTAGTCAGATAAAGCAGCGGACTCAGATGAGGTCAGAGCAGACATGATACAGATCCTGTGTGAGATAGGGGAGAAATAGCTCCTGAGGGCACTCATGGCAGTGTGGAGAGAAAGGCATACCCCAAATGACTGGAGAATAAACATACTAGTGCCAGTATTCAACAAAGGGGGCATTCACAACTGTAGGCAAAACAGAGGTATCAAACTACTGTCACATTGCATGGAAGTTCTGGAGAGGGTGATTGATAAGCTGGTACGTAGAGTAGTAGAAAGTAAGATGGGAAACGAGCAGTCGGATTCAGATCAGGATGCAGCACAACAGACCCAATGTTTTCAGTGAGACAGATACTTGAGAAGAAGCTAGAGATGAGGAGACAGTCCAACTGGGCTTTCCTAGACTTGAAGAAAGCATATGACAAGGTCCCAAGAAAGCTGATCTGGGCAGTACTGCAGTGGTTTGAGGTTTGAAGTCCCACAAACATTGGTAGAACTAGTGCAGGCTATGTACAAGGATCCAATGACTCAAGTATGAACAGTGTTCGGCCTCACAGAGGAGATGTCCTTCAAGGATGCATCTGCAGTCCTAACAAACGGGTTGTCCTGTCGTCAGGCAGCCCTTCGGTCGGCCGGATTCCAAAGTCTGGGTCTGGCCTCGGCTGGTGTCGCACTTCACCCGACGTCATCTCTCTTGGTCTTCGGGTATAAAGGCATCAGCCGACGCCATTTTCCTCCGTCTTTCTTGCCGCGTGGTGCCCGAAGCAGAAGCTGTTCGCAAGTGCCGGTCGGTCAGATCCAGAGATTACTACTACCGAATACTACTTCGAAGACTTCTAAAAAGCTTAGTACCCCGTTGGGGACTCTTTCTTGCCTCAGCCGATGTCAGAAAAAGTAAATAACTGTTTAACTTGTGGGAAACAAATACCTCATAAAGATTTCCACTCTTACTGCTTACCTTGTTTAGGCCCAGACCACGACGTAGCAGCCTGTTTAGCCTGTGCTTCCTTCAACCGACGAACGCTTAGACGTCGGTCGGAGTTTGCTGAACAGTTTTTCGGCTCAGATTTTGCATACATTATGCCGTCGGATCATCCGACCTCTCAAATTGTTAAAAAACGCAAAGAAAAAGACCGACACTCGCGGTCCGCGGTTTCGGCCGAAACCACGGTTAAGCAAACCGCGAGTGTCTCGGTTTTGGCCGAAACCGAGCAAATGGGTCAATCTTCAGCCGAATCCATGACTACTACCGAGGCTCCTGCTACCCTAGTTGAATCGGCCTCTGAAGTTTTGCCTACTAATGTGGTTCCTATTGAATTATCAGACACCATCCTTTGGATGTCTCTACACCAGCACGTGGTGCTGCTAGGCCTCCTGCAGCCATGTCTATTAAGGCCTTTGCCAGGGCTAAAGCAGCCAAAACTGCTAAATCAGTGCCTGTTAAGCCCCCCTCACACAGGCCCAGTTCCAGTTCACAAATGCTTACTCTGGCAGAGGATCTCATCTCTTTAATTAGGGGATCCCAATCTCACCCAGACAGGGCCTCTCAGCCTCCAGAAAAGAGACCTAGAGCAGAGCCCCCAGAGCCAGTGTCCTCAGATGATTCTTCAGATGACTCAGACATTACAGACCATCCAGAGGCTCCTTTTTCTACTTATGAAGATACCGATGCTGAAGAATCTATTCCATCTGCCTCTCCACCAGAGGAATTTTCCTTTGGGGAAACCTTACATGCCATGAGAGAGCAATTCCAATGGCAGGGACAAGATTTCTCAGATTCAAGAAAAAGGCTTAGGACCTTTCTACACTTACCGCAACATAGGCCCTTAGCTATACCTCCAGTTCTGCCTGTTGTGGATGATGCATTTAATGATGTTTGCACTGCTCCTGAAACTTTACCTCCAGCCCCTGCCAAACCAGATAGGTTTTACAGGGTACCAGACACTCATCACCACCTATACAAGGCCCCACTTGCAGATCCTGAGACTATCTCCCAGGGGCCTAAGGCAGTAGCTTCGACCTCAGCTGGTACTCCTGCTCAGCAAGTAATGAAGAAAATGGAAGAGAAGGCAAAATCTGTACAAACAGTTAAGGATTTCTTACAGGTTCAGCCCCCAAGGTTTAGCAGGAACTGGCCTTCCAAAAATTGGTCCTTTCCAGACTCCTCTAAATCTCAGAGAGGCAGGAATAGACGTTCCAGAGGCAGAAATCAATCCAGAGGAGGTGCCTACAGAGGACGCCAGTGGCAAGGCAATAACCAGCGAGGCACAGACAAAACCACTGCCACTGCAACAGGACAATCACAGTGACTTGGCTCTGACACCACCTACCAGGGAACAAATAGCAGCACCCTTAGGCGGAAAGTTAGCCTTATTTTCAAAAAATTGGCACTATATCACAAAAGACAAGTGGATTTTGCAGACCATAGACCAAGGCTACAGGTTTCACTTCCACACCTTACCAGTAAAAAGAGGAATGCCAAACCTACCTCCAAATCAAAAAACAGAAGCTCTAAAGCAGATAGCTCAATTAACAAAGATGAGAGCTGTGGAAAGAGTACCACTAACAGAACAGGGCAAAGGATTCTACTCCAGACTCTTCCTAGTACCAAGAAAAGAGAAAAGTTGGAGACCTATTCTCGACCTGTCCGTCTTAAACACATTCATCATTGTCCCAAAATTCAAAATGCTGACCCTACAGCAACTTCTTCCCATGCTGGGCAAGGAGTGTTGGCTGGTAACTCTAGATCTCAAGGAGGCATACCTGCACGTCCCCATACGACCAAATTGCAGAAGATACCTCAGATTTCTTGCAGGATCAGAGCATTATCAATTCTCAGCATTGCCCTTTGGCTTATCTACTGCCCAGAGTATTCACAAAATGCCTGGCATCAGTAATCGCTCATTGCAGGCTACAGGGAATCCAAATTTATCCATACCTGGGCGACTGCCTGATACAAGCGGACAACAAAAGCAAGCTGACAAAAGACTTACAAAGAGTCATTTGCTTACTACAAGCCCTGGGATACACAGTCAATTTAAAAAAAGTCAAGACTGATACCATCCCAAACAAGAACATTCTTGGGTGCGGAATTGGACACAGTAAAACAGATGGCATTCCTAACTGCAGAAAAACAAGAACAACTCCGTCTTTACTTCTTGGCATTAACAAAGCAGAACAAACTAACAGCAGGAAAAGTACTGCAGGCCTTGGGCTTCATGGCATCATGCATAATCCTGGTCCCCCATGCCAGACTGCATATGAGAAAGCTACAGTGGTACCTAAAGAATTTATGGTCTCAACACAGGCACAGCTTAGAAACCGAAATCCCACTAATCCCATGCCTGAAACAAGAGTTCCTATGGTGGGCTCAAGCATGCCAGTCAAACCCAGGCTTGCCCTTCCACAACTTTCAAGCAAGCCAAACCATCACAACGGACGCCTCAGACCTAGGCTGGGGGGCACACATGCTGGACAAATGCATACAAGGATTATGGACTCCAGACCAGCTGCACCTGCACATAAATCAAAAAGAAATGCTGGCAGTAAAACTAGCAATCCAGAATTTCAGACCATTCCTCAAAGAAGGCCATTTAATGATAAGGACAGACAACACCACAGTCATGTGGTACATCAACAAACAGGGAGGCACTCATTCATACCCCTATGCAGAATGACTCTGGACCTTTGGAATATGGCTCTGAGCTACAACATCCAGTTACAGGCAATATTTGTACGGGAAAAGAAAACATCCTAGCAGACATGTTAAGCAGAACTACCTCGGATGCTCACGAATGGATGCTACACCCGGACATCTTCAAGGCCATCACAAAGAAATGGGGAATGCCACAAATAGACCTATTCACATCCCCACTCAATCACCAGCTCAAGAAATTCTGCACAAGGACATACCACCCACTTGCATGGAAGGTGGACTCTCTATCCTTCAGTTGGAAAGGCCTGACAGCATATGCATTTCCACCTCTTCCTTTGATGCACAAGGTACTACTGAAAATCAAAGAGGAGCATCCAAGGATAATTCTGATAGCTCCAAATTGGCCAAGACAACACTGGTATCCATTGCTGAGGAGCATGTCTCGGGGAGAACGTGGACACTACCCCTGATGCCTTTGATGTTAACTCAGAACAACTACAACATCATGCATCCAAACCTAAAAACTCTGCAACTGACTGCCTGGAACATCACATAACAGCAACTAACCCAGATTTATCCCAAAGGGTTAAAGACATTATCCTTGAAGCCCGCAGACCTTCAACAAGAAGGAACTATGCAGGAAAATGGAAAAGGTTTGTCATTTGGAGTACTGAAAGAGGAAAAGATGTGTCAAAGATAGATATTGCTAACATCCTGGAGTACTTGGCAGAGCTTCTCCATACAGGCCTGTCCTATTCCTCCATCAAGATATATGCATCAGCTATTTCTGCAGAATACAGCTTGATCCCCTGTCTTCTCACATCCTCTACTCAGGCAGTTCCTCAGAGGAATCAAGAATGTAAAACCTCCTAGGAAACCACCATTACCAGCATGGGACTTGAACTTTGTGCTAGAAAAATTGACACTCCCTCCATTTGAACCAGCAGCAACAGCAGATCTTCAACACCTATCATGGAAAACTGCTTTCCTACTGGCAATTACTTCAGCAAGAAGGGTTTGAACTACAGGCCTTAATGGCAGTACAACCCTTCCTAATCTTCCATCAAGATAGAGTGTCCATGAGAACTAATCCTACATTTATGCCTAAGGTGGTATCCAGAGTGTCTCTAAACCAGGCAATCCACCTGCCTACCTTCTTTCCCAATCCACAGAACAGGGGGGAAAGACTGCTGCATACCTTGGATGTACATAGACAGTTACGCTACTACCTGGACAGAACCAAAGGTAATAGAAAAACTGACCAGCTTTTAGTAGCCTATGCAACAGGAAGGGAAGGAAAAGCAATTTCCAAACAGACAATCTCCAAATGGATAGGAAATTGCATAAGATTCTGTTACTCCTACCATGGAAAGCAAATTTCACAGAACATAAGACCTCACTCTACAAGGGCTACAGCCACTACCACAGCTTTCTTACGAGGAGTGGCTACCAAGGACATTATTGAGGCGGCTACTTGGACCTCCGTGCATACATTTGCCAAGCATTACAACTTACCTCTATACTCTAGATCCCGAGCAGGGTTTGCCACTGCTGTCTTGCAAGGGATCCTAACTACACCATAATTCTTCTTCCTCCTCCCTTAGTTTGGCTATGGTATTCTACCCATTTGTTAGGACTGCAGATGCATCCTTGAAGGACATAGTACAGTTTTGTACCTACCATAAATGTAGATGTCCGAACAGGATAGCATCTGCAGTCAGGATTGCCCACCCTCCTTCCCCTCTGTGGTACTCCTAGGGTATTTACCCTCCTAATAGCTAGCTAGGGGGGGATCTCTTATGGTGTATTTGTTTGTATATATGTACATACATGCTTATTTTTTGTTTGCCTACTATTTTTTTTTGGAAACATTGGCATTTATCCAAAATTTAGTTTTCCAAGAGGGCAACTGGCATCTGGGGCAAGAAACACTGAGGAAAATGGCGTTGGCTGATGCCTTTATACCCGAAGACCAGGAGAGATGACGTCGGGTGAAGTGCGACACCAGCCGAGGCCAGACCCAGACTTTGGAATCCGGCCGACCGAAGGGCTGCCTGACGACAGGACAACCCGTTTGTTAGGACTGCAGATGCTATCCTGTTCGGACATCTACATTTATGGTAGGTACAAAACTGTACTTTCCCAGTGGGAGTGGATGTATGCCAGGGCTCAGCTCTGAGCACACTGCTCTTCATACTGGTGATGGACTACATTAGCAAAAAGGTCGGAGGGGACAGATCAACAAAATTGCTGTATACAGACGATGTGGCATTGCAGGCTCTAGAACTTCAGCAAAGGATAGGAGAATGGAATGCAAAACCGAAGGCATGTGGGATGAAACTAAGCACAGATAAGACAGCTGTTGTTGTTGTTGTGTCTTTCGGCTTTTCCCAGTTAGGGGTCGCCACAGCGGAACTCCGGTCCGCTAATGATTGGCAGTAGATTTAGATTTTTATGTGCCGAGTTGCCGGCTCTGACGCACAACCTTCAACGAAGGTACGCCCATTCACGCATGTCTCCAGACAGAAGACGCTATAGCTGAGAATCGAACGGAACAACGTCTTACTGCCAGGTGACAGTGCTACCGTAGCACCACCACTGCAGCACCACAGATAAGACAGTGGTAATGGCAGTAAATTGGGGAAATCAGAAGAAGCTGAGAATAGAGATAGAAGGGAAGATAGTGAAACAGGTAAACAGCTTCAAGTATCTGGGAGGGGTGGTTGAGAAGGGAAGTCTGAATGAAGAGGTCAAAGCTAGAATCAGAAGAGCTGCAGCCAAATGGCATAGTGTGTCAAGTGTGGTCCATAACAGAAGAATGTCAAAGAAGCTGAAAAGTAAGATGTACAAGACAGTGGTGCGACCAGTACTATTGTTCGGTACAGAAACCTGGGCAGTAAAGGCAGAACAGTTGAAGAAGGTAGAGGTGATGGAAATGAAGTGCCTGAGAAGGGTGGTAGGATATACACTGTTGGACAGACAAAATAAGGACATGACAGCAGAAGCTAAAGTAGCTCCAACTGGAGAAAAGGTCTAAGAGAACAGATTACAGTGGTTTGGGCATTTGTGCAGAAAATCAGAAGACAATCTAGTGAAGAAGATTTTGGAAAGACAGGAAGAAGCCAAGAGGAAACAAGGGCATCCAGAAAAGAGGTGGATGGATTGTATGAGAGAAGATCTGTGGCAGTCAGGCATGAGTGGTAAAGAAGGCAGAAGAGTGGCACTGAATAGAGAAGGATGGCTACAGCTGATACGACACCCCAACCCCATGTAGAAAATGGGAAAAAGGGGTTGATGATGATGGTGATCTTACCCATTACATCACACTTTCTTTTCACCTCTGCAACAGAGGGGCCAAAAACTAAATCTCTATCCAAAGGGAACTTAAAACATCATTATAGTATCATCTGTCAGGGTCTGAGAATGTAGCCATGCAAACTTCCCCCCAACACTACCAATGTTTATAGCCCTTGCAAAGTATTAACAGAGCCACACTGTTAGACCTGTACAATATAAAAAGTACAGTTTTGTACCTACCATAAATGTAGATGTTCGAAGATCCACATTGCTGCAGTCCTAACACTTGGGTAGTCCGCTGTCCCAGTCGGCCCGAATACCAAAGTATATGGCTGACGTCGGTCAAGGCGCATTAGTCTGACGTCAGGACGTCAGGGTACAAATGCGCATGACCGACGTCATATCCTCAGTCTTTTCTTGCCCCAGATGTCAGAAGACCCTAAAAGATAAGGCTAAAACCAAAAACACCACACACTCCTGCACCAAATATATATACAATATATACAAATTTACAAGAGTATAACCTCACCCACACAACCACCCCTAAACACAGAGGGAAGGAGGGAGGGTAAATTGGACTGCAGCAATGTGGATCTTGAACATCTACATTTATGGTAGGTACAAAACTGTACTATGTTCTTCATACCACATTGCTGCAGTCCTAACACTTGGGTAGAATCCCAAAGCAGAGGTAAGGGAGGCTGGCAAATCATAAGGAAGCAGGAGCTGACAACATGCCCTGCAAAATAGCCGTGGCAAAACCAGCCCTAGATTTAGAGTAGAGAGGAAGGTGGTAATGCTTAGAGAAAGTATGCACTGAACTCCAAGTAGCTGCCTCCAAAATATCCTTAGTTGCCACCCCTTAGAAATGCTGTTGAAGTGGCAGTAGCCCTAGTGGAATGAGGCCTAATCCCAGCTGGAATCTCCTTGCCATGATGGGAATAACAAAATGCAATGCAAAACCCAATCCACTTAGAAATAGTTTGTTTTGACACAGGCTTGCCCTGAGAACTCAAAGCAAAAGAAACAAACAACTGCTGAGACTGCCTAAAATCCTTAGTCCTGCTTAAATAATAACGCAACTGCCTGTGTACATCTAAAGTGTGCAAAATCTTTTCCCCTTATTTTGGGGATCTGCATAAAAGGTAGGCAAATGAATAGTTTGGTTTAAAGCCACACTAGAAACCACTTTAGGCATAAAGGAAGGATTAATGCGTAAAGATACCCTATCCTTATGAAAAATCAGGAAAGGCTCAACGCCATAAGGGCCTGCAATTCAGACACCCTTCTTGCAGATGTAATGGCTAACAAAAAGCAGTCTTCCATGACAAATATTTCAATTCAGCAGTAGCTGCAGGCTCAAAAGGTTGTAGAGTGAGTTTCTCCAACACAAAATTGAGGTCCCAAGCAGGAGTAGGAGCTCTACGTGGGGGTCTTATATTCTTTGCCCTCTAAGAAATTGCTTGAACAAAGGATGAGAAAACAATGGTGGGTCACAATCATAGTGAGCTGTAATTGCTGCAGCATGAATCTTAATGGAAGAAAGACAAACCTTTGTCCAATAACTCAGTAAGATATTGAAGAGCCACACTCAAATTTGGCTCAGAAACATCCAAATCCTTTGCTGCACACCAAAATAAAAATCTCTTCCATTTTCCTGCGTACACTTTCCTTGTACTAGGTCTTCTGGCTTCCATAATCACATTCAAAACTTGTTGAGGAAGCTGAGACCTGCCATGGTTCAAAACAGAATATGCCAGGCTGTTAGATGAAGAGAGTGAAGCTTGACATTGAGCAGATGCCGTCCTTCTGAGACAATAGGTGTGGAATCAAAGGTAAGGGCCATGGAGGCTTCCTTACCAGACTCCTCAGCAATGGGTACCAGTGCTGCGAGGCCAATCTGGAGCTATTAAAATCATCCTTGGCTTGTCTTGTCTGACCTTTAGAAGTACCTTTGGGAGGAGAGGCAGAGGTGGAAAGGCATACACATGAAGATTTTTCCAACTGAAAGAAAAAGCATCCACTTTCCAGGCTGTGTGATGAAACCTTTTCGTGCAAAACTTTGGCAGCTGGTGGTTTAGTGGAGAAGCGAACAGATCTATGTCTGGAGTTCCCCATGACACTGTCAATGTCTGAAATACATGAAGATCCAGTTTCCACTCGTGGGGATCCATGATTTGCCTGCTTAACACATCTGCTAAGGAGTTCTGTGCTCCTGGCAGAAACCTTGCTTGAAGATTCAGCTGCAAGCTTAGCATGATCTCCCACAAAATCATTGCTTGCCTGCATAGAGGATAAGAATGTGTTCCCCTTGTTTGTTGATGTACCACATGACAGTTGTGTTGTCTGTTAGAATCAACACCTGCCCTGGAAGAAGTAAATCCTTGAAAGCCAGTAATGCAAACTGGACTGCTAACATCTCCTTCATGTTGATATGTAGATGCTGCAGTCTGGCAGGCCACTTGTCTTGTATCCACTTTCCATTCAGATGAGCTCCCCAAGCTGTGTCTGAGGCATCTGTCGTTAGAATCTGACTCGCCTCTGGCGGGTCACAGAGAGTCCCTTGTTTAGGTGACATTCCTGAGCCCACCACAAAAATTCCTTTTGAATGCAAGGTATTATTTGAATGACAGTGTCCAAATCCTGGCAGTGCTGTGTCCATACATTTTGAGATACCATTGTAGCTTCCTCATATGCAGTTTGGCATTGGGAAGTACCAGAATACAAGATGCCATGAACCCTAAGGCTTGAAGGACTGTCCTTGCAGTCAGCCCGGACTGATGAGATAGTTGATGGAAGTAAAGAAAGATTCTTTTGTTTGTCCGGGGTTAAAAAGGCCATCTGGGTTGCTGTATTCAGTCTCACACCCAGAAAGCACATGTCTTGAGAGGGTACTAGACTGGACTTTATTTCGTTCACAGAATACCCTAGGCATCTTAGCACTGCTATCACATATTCCAAATGCTGAAGAAGCACGTCCTTCCTTGAGCCAGAATCAGGCAATCGTCCAAATAAGGATAGATTTGTATTCCTTTTAGCCTGAAGAAAGCTATCACTGGAGCCAGAACCTTTGTGAATACTCTGGGCAGTAGATAAGCCAAAGGGCAATGCAGAGAACTGATAATGAGAATTCCCAGCTCGAAAACGCAGATATTTCCTGCAAATTAGTCTGATAGGAACATGAAGGTAAGCTTCCTTGAGATCCAAAGTTACCATCCAGTGATCTTTGCCCAGCAGAGGTAAAAGCTGTTGTAACGTCAACATTTTGAACTTGGGAATGTCCAGATAAGTGTTGAGGATAGACAGATCCAAAATTGGTCTCCAAGTGTTCCCCTTTTTGGTACTAGGAACAGGCGAGAATAAAATCCTAGGCCCCTTTCTGGCACAGGAACCGGCTGAATGGCCCCTATTTGGAGCAACAGAGAAATTTGCTTGTGAGCCTCTTTCCTTTGTTGAGGAGGAATGTCTGGCATGCCTTTGAAAGGAGGCAAGGTATGGAAATAAAACCTGTAACCGTGGTGAATGATATCCAATACCCATCTGTCTTGGGTAATTAAACTCCAGTTTTCTTTGAAAAGTGCCAACCTTCCTCCCAAAGGTGCTGCCAGACGAGAAGATTCTGGCAGCTGAAAAGGCAGGTCATTGTGTCTGTTTACGAAAGGACTGACCCCTGCCCTCACCAGAAGACTGAGCAGGTGAACTCCCTGTTCTAGGCCTAAAAGACCCTTGAGCTCTGCCTCTACCATGTCTAGACCTACCCCTAGACTGGGAATCATAAGCAGGATATGTCCACCCCTTGGTAGGCCAATTTCTACTAAACTTCGGAGGCTGAACCTGCAAAAAATCTTTAACAGTCTGCATAGACTTAGCCTTGTCTTCCATTTTCTTTAGAACTGCTTCTGCATCGGACCATGCGGCAAAAAAGACTGAGGATATGACGTCGGTCATGCGCATTTGTACCCTGACGTCCTGGCGTCAGACTAATGCGCCTTGGCCGGCGTCAGCCATATACTTTGGTATTCGGGCCGACTGGGACAGCGGACTACCCAAGTGTTAGGACTGCAGCAATGTGGTATGAAGAACATCTAAATTATTTAAAATCTTCCATCACAGTTTTGTGACTTACCTGTTACACTACCGTTTGTGGAGTATAAAGCACCAATCATCATCACTTGTACATCAGTAAATTGTTCTTGTTTAGAAAAACAAAACGTATACCCTCATAAAATCTGATTTCCCCGTGCTGATAACATGGAGGTTTAATACCAATCTTTAAGTTCAGTGACATCGACTGAGGGGAAAATATGAGAGGCATCCAAAGACTTAATAGACGCAAGTTGCATATGAGAACAGAGGCATCCATTAAAGCCTATGGAGTGCCACCTTACACGATGTCACTCAGGGAATCTAAATTTACTTGGACCATTGTTTTAATAAAAGTTTACAAAGCTTTTTATTTAAAAAAATGGCCCAAATAAAGACACACTTTTGTAAAATGAATTGCGGCATTTAACTCACCAAATGCTATAAAACAGTTGTAGATCATGGCAAGACACTTTACAGCTGAGTTTTCCTCACAAGAAGAAACTGCAGATAAAGCACTTTTCATATTTTCCCAATCAGTCAGAACAAACTTTTAACATATAAGCATGGCAATTCAAAAATCTGCAAGTCAAAGTTGGAAAAGTATGCACTTGTTCCCATACTTATCAATATTTTTCCCCATTCTTATCATAAAGAGTAGGATTGGAAATAGCCTAATGTTTAGCAGCAGTGGGATCAACTAAAGCTATGGCTGCTGCATCAGGTTTGTGAGAAGTGTATAAAAACTTAAACTGAGGAACTTTACACATCCCATCTGCACACTCATGGTATTTTCCGAGGGACTGAGAAACTCCAGTGTTGTCCTACTGAAAACAGTGGGATATTCTAGCAATAGTCTCAGAGAAAGAGAAACCCCCACAGGAAGAATCAGAGACTGATCTCTCCTGAGTCTGAATCAGAAATCTGAGGAAAAAAACTGTACCCGTTCCTGCATCTTCTTGTTCAGATTCAGAATCTTGAATCTCTTTAGATAAAGAAGAATCCATCTTTCTTTTACCAGAAACTACTTTACAAGAAGCATCATTGGCCTGAAGTAAACGCTGAGCTAAACCAAGTAAACCACTCCTATCCAAAGAAATTTGAGGAGGAGTAGATACATGCTTCATTTTCTGTTTCTTTTTGACAGGAAAAATGTGGCCAGCCATATTAGTATTGGCGGCAGCTGTTTCCCCAGCGATGCGCACAGCATTCTGACACAACAGGGAAACCTTCCCTGTTCCCTCTCCAAAGACTGATGCTGTCCCTTGGTCACTGAGGGTACCCCGACAGCTACAGAAGACATGGCTATCCCCTGGTTCATAATGGCTGTAGGTGCTACACAAGATGAATCAGGAGTAAAGGATGATGTCTGAGATATGACACAGAGTCACCCACTCAGTGAGCTTTAAAATACATGCCCTGAAGAGGACAGTGATAAAACACAAATATTTAGAAAACGGCAAGTTTTTTCCCCAAACGGAACTCATCTGCCCAGCAAAGGAACAGCACCAAGCAAACCATTGATCCTTGAAAGCCTTACAGCAGCGTACTCTTTGACAACAGTAAAGCTGAGGGCTTGGTGCCCAAACTTGTTTTTTAGTCAGCTCATTTTGAGCTTTCTGATGGCTCCCAGACGCTTTGGAAGCTGCCCAGCTGTTATATCCTTGGCAGGATTTAATCCATATAGCTAAGGCTACTGCAGCAGTGATCACTATGATGAACATTTATGGTGCAGGCATCTGACATTAACAGACTGACCATTTTTATTTATTTATTTATTTCCCTTTGTATTACAATAACACAGTAGTACATAATCATGGTCATAAATGTCCATCATAACTTCACAGAGGAAATGGTAAGAGAGCAGCAAACAGAAATCATCACAAAAGCAGAAAACATTTTTACAGAACAGGCAAAAACCAAATATACATTTTTGAGGGTAACATTTAATCAAAACACAATGGTTCAAGCAAAACAAAAGTTCAAAAAGATCTGGCAATTAAATATTACAATGAAAGACTACCTGAAAACAAATATTCTTAGGTAACAGTTCACAGAAAGAACTTTTATGGCATGACTGGCTACAGAACCTGTTGGGATCTTACAAATGAGGATAAGTGAGTGCTGTAAACTTATCAGGAGAAGGTACCAGTGATGAAATGAGCACGAAGGGGAGGCAGACAAAATTGTTACAATGAGTGATGGATATAAAACCAAGGAAATTTTTCAGTAAGTGATTTGTGAAACAAATGTGTGTTATGACAAGAAGGGGGATTAAGAGTAATTTAGAGAGTTATGTTACCTAAGTTATGTGAGAAAAGTAAAGGTGCGATAACGGGAAATTACTTACAGAGCACAGAGATGTAGGGGACAAAGTAAAGAGCAAAGTTATTACCTCGGGGAAACAGTAGGGGCACGCCCAACATTCTGAAAATTATCATTAAGGTGTTCACCATGCTGCAAAAGCCAGTTAAAAGTCCTTTTAAATGAAAACATAGTGAAATGCATTTGTTAGTGCAAAATAGTAACAGTCACTGACAATTGACTGCAGCAGTGTTGAAGCAGGTTGGGAATCAGAGGAAAGGCAATACACATTCATACAACACTAAATTATAAAAGGTTCACAGTAAATAAACATACATACATACAAAAATAAACATATAACAACAGCAAGCTGTGCTGAGAAGAGATACTGTTGAAAAATCCAGTATTCCTGTAAACTTGCTTCAGTCCTACACTTCAAAAAAAAAAAAAATGATGTAACAGGTAACAGTGGGTTTGATGTTTTTAATGTTGAAGTGTGTTCCTGGCTGCTCTTGAAACCATGCTGCTCTTTAGCTGCCATAACAATTACCAAAGCCTTGGTGCACACACCAAACAGAGAAAGGGAGAAGTGAAAAGGACAATCACAGCAAAGCACTGCTTGCAAAAACTAAAAGCAGCATGGCGAGGCAAATCTGTAAAAAATATTGGTTAAATGTCAACCAATGAAGGGATCATAAACAGAGATGGTATCCACAGAATCCCATGCTTAGAAAATACCAGAGCATGTACCCACCAACAGACATTCCCATCTGTAATGACCTTACATTAATGCATGTCAGGTGTTGGAGAGGGGCATATCAATAAAATAATTCCCAAGGCCATGAATATGATACCATACAGGGCACCTCTGTCTCCTCTCAGGCAACGTGAGGCTCCACTACATGTATTTATTACATTTTAAGTTTGATCTAAAGTAGGGCTACTCAAAAGTGCTTGCTGTTGGTCATTTGGCTGTTTCTCTATTTTATTTTATAAATAAAGAAAAGCAGCTCTTCTTTACTTAAAGAGAGAACATATAAATGGACTTCCTTAGCGAGGTGATTGGTCGAATGCACTGACCTTTGGGAGGTCAGTGCATTTAAATCAATCAACTTGCCGGCTTTCTGTTCCTTTGGCTGCTGGAGAAGCATTTACTGGCGTATGAGGCAATTATTTTTTTTTTTTGGTTATCAATTTAATTTGGGGGGGGGGGGATAAAGGCTTCAACATTGTAACTTTGTTTTATTTTTTACATATTGTTAATGCCTGCAGTCACTAAGTGAAGACCGACATTTCAGTTCCAGACTTCAGATCCTTCAGAAAATACACTGTAACTTTTTTTTAAGTTTAGACAGATTCTTGAACAAAGAGGTTGAGAACGCAGAGGGTTTCGCAATAGATTGCCCTGTACGATTGTCAGTGGAGAGCAGAAAACATGATTTCGGGACATTATTATGTACTTATTTGATCACAAGCATATATTTCAGGTGCATACAGTCACATACAGTTGCTCTCACCTGTCTCTGATCTTGTCTCATGTTTTCGTGCGTTACTCACAATATTTGTGGTTACCTGGCAAATTGTTATGCATTGTAATCACTAAATAAAGACGGACATGAGAGTTTCATATTTTGTATCATTCAGAAAATGCCTGCAAATGCAAAAGTTGTTGTTCTAGCAACTTTCTATGCATATAAGAGCCATACTTAAAATCGCTCCCTGCTTTGGGTCTTTGTAGATTCTTTTGGGGGTAGAGGAGAGGAGACATGATAAAAAATATGTATGGCAGTAACACCTTTAAATATATGATTGTTGCCAATTGTTCTTTCACTTTAATTCCAGTAAATAGGTAAACAGTAATTCCAGATATGCCTCTTTCTATCCTTGTAAGCATTTGCCATCTTAGTTTATTGGGAAACGCTATTTGTTAGATTTGAACATTAAGACATTAAAGCTGAAATGGATCAAAAGTTTGGAAAACAAGCTCTGAAATGCCCCTCAAAGTTTCTAGAACTCCATGGCTTCTGGGAGCCTAGTGGCCCCAAGATCACCAGCCTAATTCAATTATTTCAGTGCAGTCTTGGCCAATTTTACTGTTCAGCTTAAGAGAAGGTGTGGAAACACAAGAAAGTTCATCCAGGTGGCATGGGTTCTGCACTGTATATCCTAAGCACAATATTCTGTTTTTGTAGATGTATTAAGGAAGTATCAGTATGTGAATATCAGAAATAGAAACAAATGGTTCTTTTGCCAAGGATGGATGAGAAACACTGATCTAAACGGTAACTCTGTGTAAAGTGGCCATGGACAATGGTGACTTTTTTTAATTAACAACAGCAGCAACAAGAATATCTGCTTCTTCAAAGGCAGCTGCTGAAGGAATTCTGTTCAGTGACTAAGCCTAAATAAAGCAGCTATAAAATGCAAGGTAGTAAAACCAGAGTTGTGAATGGTTGAAATCTATCACTCTGCAGTACAAGACAATGTAATCAACATACACGTCAACTTGTCAGCACCACAGTAATTAGGCCAAATAATCAATGCCATCCAATAACCCAAAATGCAACTCTCAAACTGACATTTTATTAAAGGCTACAGTTAAGTACCCAGTACCAATGCAAGCATCAAAAATCTTTTAATTCATAGTTTAAAGCCATGGCACTATTTCATTTTAAAGAACCTTAATATGTATTCCAATAGTTTCAAAGCTAGATAACTAAAGTACAAACAGAACACTTAAAGCTACAAATGATTAACCAGACAACATCATACTCCCCCAGCACATTTATTTTATTTGGCATTTGCAAACAAATGTAACCAGCTAAACATGGTTCAAACACACTAAAACTTTATATATATATATATATATATATATATATATATATATATATATATATATATATATATATATATATATATAAAATGGTAAGCACTTTCACACCAAAATAGTGCTTCCTCAGACCAGCAATAAAACAAGAGCAAGTAAAAAGCAAACATATATATCTATATATATATATATATATATATATATATATATATATATATATATATATATATATATATATATACACACACACACACACACACACACACAGCTGAAACACTCAATGAATCAGTGGTCTTAATTTCAATTTAGCCCTTAAAGGAACATTCTCACCCATTACGCCTACCTGCTGTAGACATAACTCATCAACAAACATGAACACATTGTTACAAAGTAAGTATAACATCCAATAATGAGCAAATCAGATGTATTCTCACACTGAAATAATCAGAGCTCACGAATAGAAAGGACCTGACATAGTCTAGCCCTATGTCATTAGGTATCACTGTAAACAGAGAAACAAAATCCATCACAACCAGATAAAATTCCGTATGCATGTTCACACTGGACCAGTTATATAGTAGTTAAAAATGCTTAGTTTCTTTCAAAATGGTTCTTACACCATTCAGTATAGGATGCAAAGCTTTCTCAACAAATAAGGACAACGGTTTAGTAACCCAACCCCTTCCTGACACAGTAGGGCTTAAAGTGGGGGGGGGGGGGGTCATACAAAGATTTATGAATCTTAGGCAGCCCACGCATAACTGGTATAACTGGGTGTCCAACCAAAAAGAATTCAAACAAAGCTTGATTCATAGAGCCCTCCATTAATAGATCATGTAAAATATACAGACGGGTTCCTATTAGAACGAAGAAAACGCATTTTGTCAAATGCGTTTTCGTTGACACAAGTAGGGCGAACAGACAAAACAGTAAAGTGGCTGTTCAGCAATTTCTTTCCCTGGGAAAGAAGTCACTTGACCGTTTCGTTGCTTTGCCTATTCTGAAGTGTAGTGTGGTCTGTTGTCCAGTATAGCTCTCGAGCATGATTGTGCAACAGTTATTGTGGGTTAAGATAAGTGCATATGTATGAAAGTGTTTACTGTTTTTCATTTTGCGTTAGATGTATGGTTGAGTTACGTGTGTATGTGTTTTCAGCTGTTTACTTTTCTTTTGGGGGGGCAGGACTAGGGTTAAGGTAAGTGTGTATGTGTTTGGAACTGTTTATGTAAATGTGCGAGAATTACTGACCTTAGAGGTTAGGGTGCGGGTTAAGGTAAGTGCATATATTTTAAAATGTTTACTGTTTTTTTTTTTTGTTAGTTGTATGGTTGGGTTACGTGCATATGTGTATTTGGTTGTTTACTGTTTTTTGGGGGGGTATAATTAGGGTTAGGGTATGTGTTTGGAAGTGTTTAATGTTTTTTTGGGGGGGTTGGAACAGCAATTTCTTTCCCTAGGAAAGAAATCACTGTTCTGTGGTTTCAACATTTTCAGCATTCGCTGAATATGTCTAGATGAAACACCGTTCGTTGTTTTCAGCGTTAGGTGTTTAAATATGAACCCTATACAGACTTAGTTAACCAACCGATCCATGTCAGATTTAGTCTTTTGTAAGTAGAGGTATCTGCCAACAACGCATGCATGCCATTTAGGTAAGTACACTTATCCATAGCAACCACCACCTTTGTCTGTGGGCCGAAATTGTAGATCACTTGAGTTGCTGAGTTCACGTAATATTTTGTTCACCTCAGCTGTTAAAGTGTGAAACACCTTACCATGCTTGTTCAACAATACATCATATATTTTTGTTCACCTCAGCTGTTAAAGTGTGAAACACCTTACCATGCTTGTTCAACAATACATCATATATATCGGTCTCACACATCTTGACAAAACCGTTTACCACTGCACTATTAACAGGGATGAAGTGACTGGATTTCTTAAAACCAAAACTAAGATGCTGTTGTCTATCACCATACATTAATCTCAGAGAAATGTTTCTTGTTCCTCATGGCGGGACCTAAATCCAATTGTGTCCTCCTTGTACACTCTGGCTCGAGTGTGAGGAGGGCAATTAGGGAGGTAATGGTTAAGAATGGTGCTGGTTTCTAAGCAGGATAAGGATTTGTATACCATTTTATGAGCAAGGAGGAGTTGGGTGCACTTCAGGTAGTGAGGTAACTCAAGCCAGTTTAAATATCTGAGGGCAGAGCAGTGGTTGGAGTTGTATGACTGACTGGCTGCAAATCTAGCTACTTTTTTATAGCAAAACTCAAGTTTTGATCTTAGGGAGATCTTAATGTTGGTGAAAATGGGTGAAGCATATAGTAGTAGTGAAGGAAAGAGGTATGTACTGGCTAGAGCAGAGTTTAGAAATTAATTTGCACAAGGAGCCACATGAGAAACCGAGACTGTTTTGGAGGGCCGGACCAATGACGCACCCCTCACACCTCCCACAACCCCACCCATTTATTCCCTCTCCCTCCTTTTTCCGTTCCTGTCAGCAGCCCCCTCTCCAGCCATTCCAGTGTTCCACTACTTGGCTATTTCTCTCCAGTTACCATAAACACTGTTCAAACCTGTTAGTTCAATATCTGTAATCATTGTAGAAGTAAATAAGAAAACAATATGCACACTGATAGCCATTTGCTAAACAATACAGTCTTGCAATAAAAACAGACTTAGCATGAGCAGTAAACTTTTCTGTCCTTCATATTCACATTCACTGAAACAGCATTAAAACCCACATTTAAAGAAAATGCATCTGGCCAGTGGAGGATTAAGTTTACCTTTGGGCCGTTTTCAAACCATAGACTCCTTTGCACACATTTTTGTGCTATGCGTACGTGTATGTGTTCTCTGATTCATCATCCTGATTGTATTAAATTATATTCCAGCACCACTTGTTAGAATGTTCAAAACTACAAATTTAAAACACGTTCTTCCAGTAAACAATGAAACAACATGTATGAACCAATAATGATAAAACTACCCATTTTAGAAAATCTCAACCATAAAAAGCCACTCAGGCATCTGTCATTACAATCTACCAGTATCAGTTAATAAGCACAGTCTCTGCAGAAGTAAAATTCATCCAAATAACTGCACATTAAAGAGATCTGTAACTAATGAAGAGGTTGTTACTGGCAAACAACTTTGCATTTCAGTGTTTCATCGACAAATTCATTGTCTGCTGCCCTTGAAGAATTAATTGCCTATGAAATATTACAAAAAAAAATGATAAGCTGGTAATATTGCAATAGGGAATGACTAACAGACAAGTTCATTGTTACTAGGCATCTCATACAAACGAGGACACACTCAGGAGTGCAGAACCCCTATTCCCCTTAAAATGCACCAAATAATCAGCAATTGAAAGGGCACTGCAATACCAGCATTCCATCAACATGGTGTGGGAGTAGAATCCACAGCCTTCTGCACCAAAGACAGTTATGCTACTAATACTGATTTCAAATTCTACAGCACAAACAGTGATTGCCATTTGCTAAACAAAACAGTTGCACATTGAAAACAGACTTAGCATGAGCAACAGTAAACTTCTCTTCCCTTGAAACTCTATGAAAACACACAAACTCATAATTCCTTGAATATGTACTGAATCTCAAACTCACAATTCCATCCGCATTCTGGTAGTTGGTGTAGACTAGAGGATTCAGGCTCTTGTGTCTGCTAAAACTCAATTCCTTTAGCAGTCTTGTAGCTGGTGTAGAAGATTCAGGCTAATATCTCCTGTAACCAAATTACAGGGAGAAACCTGATAAAGTTAACTGACTAACATGCACCCAAGCTATGGAATTACATAGTCTATACTTCTCAACCTCTTAGCACAAGAAATCTGGACAAAGCCTAAAATGGGGGTCAAAGCCCCAAAAATAGGGATAGATTTTAAATATTGCTCTTATAGACTTGGAAAGTTGCTAGAATAACAGGATTTGTCGTGGCATGCATTTTCTGAAGGAAATAAAGTCTGAAACTCAAATGTATGACATTTAATAATTTAATCTTCAGTGTTTTGCCAGAAAAACACAAATTTTATGAGGAATAGGCCAAAAATATGAGGCAGAAATCTGGGCAGCTGAGAGCTATGCATACTTCTCAACATCTTAGTGCAAGAAATTTGGACAAAGCCTAAAATAATGGAGATACACTTGTCCAAAAATAGGGAAACATTTTAAATATTGCTCTTTTTAACTTAGAAATTTGCTAGAGTAACAGGATTCATAGCATGCAATTTCTGAAGGATGTGAAGTCTGAAGTCTGAAGATCATATGCAATTATTTAGTAACTTCAATCCTCTGCGAATTACAGGAAAACCACAACTTTTACGAGGAACTGGTCAAAAATACAAGGCAAAAATCTGGTCAGTTGAGAGGTACACATACCTCTCAACCTCTTAGTGCAAAAAATCTGGTCAAAGCCTAAAGTAATGAGGATACAATTGCCCAAAAATAGGGATAGATTTTAAATATTGCTATTTTTAACTTAGAAAGTTGCTAAAACAACAGGATTTGTATTAGCATGTATATTCCGAAGGCTATGAAGTCTGAAACTCATATATATATGTCATTATTTAGTGACTTCAATCCTCTGTGAACTGCCAGAAAAAACAAAAATGTTATGTAAAACAGACCAAAACCATGAAACTAAATCTGGACAGCTGACAGGTATGTTAAAAAAAACACACATACACAAACACAGACATCTACCTTCTCTCTACTCTCTCACAGCAACACACACTCCTCTCATACAGTAAAGGATGGCTAGTTTAAATTTTACACACACAGACACACCTTCTCTGTCATACAGCAAGGAACCACTAGTTTAAATTATACAGACACACACACACACACACACACACATTTTCTCTTACAGAATGACTTAGTTTAAATTCCACTTGCAAGTATAGAATGTGTTTACTTCCGCGGTGGAATGCATGTGGCGCACACATGGTTCTCTTTAAAGGAGAAGACTCTGCCACGGAGGTATAAGAATTTTCTTTAAATATATTATTAAAATATATCTTTAAGCTTCCTGTGGATCTGGCTCTGCGGGCTGGTCAGGGACAGCCAAAGGGCCAGATGTGGCCCGGAGGCCATAAAATGCCCAGGTCAGGGCAAGAGTAACTCTTGAGGAGCTGGTAGCCGTAGACGACAGTAAGGTGGTTCAGATGGCCTATCTTGACCTCGCCAAGGCTTACACCACCATCCCCCATTCTGGAATTATAGACAAACTCACTAAACTAGGTATAAATCCCTATGTCACAAGATGGATTGACAACTGGCTCACTGACAGAACCCACACTGTAAAAGTTGCAGACTCCAAATCCGACTTCAAACCAGTGACAAGTGGAGTACCACAGGGTTCAGTCCTGGGTCCTCTCCTGTTTGGTATCTACTTTTCTGAAGTACAGGCTAACACAGAAGGTCCCTGGCTAACGAAGTTCACAGATGAATGCAAACTAGGAGCCATAATAGAGTCCCCAAATGATGTGGGCATTCTACCGAAGGGCCTCACTGAGACAGAGGCCTAGTGTCAGAGCCATGGCCTCAAGCTCAATGCCAAAAAGTGCACTGTCATTCCACTTTGGTAAAAACGTTGTACCCATGAACTACCACATAGGCGGCAGTCTACTTAACACCGAAAGTGTGATAAAAGACCTTGGGACCCAGGTGGACGATAGTCTCTCCTTTGATAATCACATCGCCACAGTGGTCAGGAAATCCTTCTACATGGCACACTTCATCACAAAAGGGTTCTCATCCAGGAAAAAAAAGAGATCATTGTTCCCCTCTACTTGTCACTCATTAGACCCATTATAGAGTACAACGCTCATTTTAGAATGTACCTCATAAGACATCTACAACAGCTGGAAAGGTCGCAGAAATAACTCACAAAGAGAATTACTGGCCTCAAACAGATGCCCTACGCTGACCGTCTCAAAAACCTCCAGCTGTACTCCGTCGCATATCACCTACTCCGAGGTGATCTCTGCCTAACATACAAAGCTATGTCAAACCCAGAGCTATTGGACATGCTCCACCAAAAGAAATCCCAATCCCTCTAAGCTTCATGCTCTAGGGACCTAAACCTTGTCACCACAATAAACAGAATGTGCTGGAGGGATAGATTCCTGTCCCAGAGACTTCCCATACTCTCAAACAAGCTACCCATCTATATCAAGCAAAGCTCCTTATTGGCACTCTTCAAGAAAAATCTTGATAAGTGGATGGGAAATAGGAAAATCACCCCGGGGATCACTTCTATGGTTCTGCTCGACAGGGGCACAGGAAAATAATTTTCTTCGGTTACGAAAGCCAGGGAACCTTGTTGGCTAGGCTTACTTAGGCCCTTGGACCAACAGCCTAGTACCTACCTATGGTAAGGAATCTTTTTGATCTATAGAACATTCCCAGTTTTTGGTGTGCTCTTTTTATGCACTTTTGTATATGAAGATCAAATTTCAGTTGGTCATCTATTATGACACCAAGTAAATTTGTGTGAGGTATGTGACACTAGGGAAATACTGCCAGTCGAGTGATCTGGACTTTGTAAATAACTGTATGTCACTTGAAAATATTAATATGATTTGTATAGAGATGTGACACTGCCAGCCCGACTGTGTGGGATTTTGTAAATAATCATACGTCATTTGTGAATAGTGATATGATTCATATGCTTGTCTTACAAATCGAAGATAACTGTATGTTATGTACTGAGCTTCAAGGATGTAACCACAGTGTACCCTACTGGGAAAGAACAGAAATGGATGTAAACTATATGCCTGTGCAAATCTATGTTTTAATGGTAAAAGCTGGAACATGCAGAGTTAACTTGCAAAGCTTCAAGAAAATAAGTTGAAAGGTAAAGTATTTTATGATGTGCTATAGGAGGTTAGTTAATGCAGTAAAGAGACACGATGTGTAGAGCTAGAAGTATTTCCTATTGTCTTGAAACAGAAATAATTCCTAGGTTTCAAAAGTAAAGTGTTTTTATTGCTCTGTGACTTCCTAGGAGCTGCACATCTGAGAGATGGGTACTTTTCACACAGAAATGTTAAATTTTAAGTTTCTGTTAGCCTGGGAACTGAAGGCATGTGACAAAGAGTGATGTCATCCTTGCTAACCCAGCTGTAATGTATGCTAACCCAGCAGTAATGTATATTGTTAATTTAAGAACAATCTCAGAGAGTGAGTCTGTGCATTTTGTATTTGTCTTTGGACCTGGAAACATCCTCTCATCAGCACTTGCCTTGCTAACAAGTAAGCAATCAGGGTACAGTTATCTCTCTTAGATATACACAGGAATACAGTAAAGATTAGTTCAGATGCTTTCTGTATTTATTTGAGACTGCCCTGCAGTGTTATTTTAAAATATTTCCTGTGATTCTGAACTCTGTAGTCACTTTGTTGAGTTATTGAGTATTGCCTTGTTTCTTTTATTACTTATTATTAAATATATTTAAACCTTTCAATTGTAGCTGGTTTGTTTAGAGATATTTAAGCTCTCAGAGTACTTGCATATGTATTTGGTGACACTGTATAGGCCACTCTAATAGCCTTGCAAGCCTTGGTCACAGTTACCACTTGGGTAACAGTAACATTACACAGTTGGATTGGACACCCTCTGGTAAGGGCTTTATATTAGCAGATAAGTAAGGGTGGCTGGTGGTAGCTGGAATTACCCTATAGTCTGGGTAGAAGGGGGCACAGCTAGTAAACCTGTGCCAACCATTCCTAGGTGTGTGTGTGTGTGTGTGTGTGTGTGTGTGTGTGTGTGTGTGTTTGTACATCAATCAAATCTCAAAGTGTGTGTGTGTCAGCTACAATGGCAGGGACACGAAGCATTGTTTGGACAGAGAGGACTTAGCTTGGACACTCGGCTAAGATCTTAACCCTATAGCTGTGCAAGTGGGGAGTCTTATTGGGGATCTGGAGAAAGAGGGAAAAACCAGCCCCAGACTGACTATGATCTGTGTGCTCTTAAGGGAAATTGTACTTTACTGTGTGTGTACTTGTCATCCTCCCAATGTGTATGTCATTCACTGGTGCTAGTGGTGAGGATTGAGGCTCCTTGATTACTGGGCCAGTGCAGGGATGTCACAAGGTACAACTCCAATTTCAGTATTGTTGAGAGATGACATTATGAAGGTGCCTTTCATGTGAGTTTGAGATTTGGGGAGAAATAAGAGCAGTTTTGTTTTATCTGGATTTAGAAAAAGCTGACTAAAACTGGCTTAGTGACAATCTGTAAACATCCACAACTATTTGGATAAATCAGTAATACTAATGCTACACAGAATTTTTAACTGTTCTGAATGATAACAGGTTCATAGGTAAGTAATGGGCTAGCTGCCCTTGTGGTCCAATTAAAGCCTTGCCATTTCCATTTTTGTGCTCGAATTAACCTATCCCATTTCATTAGAAATTGGCCTTTTCCATGGTTAACAATTTTATATTACCCCTAATGAGAATAACTGAGATCATATCATAGGTAATTTGAGGGGAGCCATATATGGGATAAAGAATTTAGGAGCTGCCTCTGTCCATTAATAGTACAGAGGACAGTCCTGAAGTAAATTGTCTGATTCATATTCATAGATCCAAGTTGTACTTGAACATGGACAGGGATAAACTTTATAAAATATGTATGGAGAGTCTGTTCCAGATCAGCAGTATCCTCTGTGAGATCTACTGGTCACTCCAAACTATTCTACTGACATTGCAGAAGAGGTTTAGATCCCTAAACCAAGCATTTCTGATGCCTTTGGACATGCTGATGTGCAGTAAATCCATCAGTATTGGGTTGGAGGATGCTTTGTATGCCAGACACAGGTCAGTCATCTCTTAAGTGATTATCTCTTAGCAGTCTATAGGATACTGAATATAGTAAAACGGCTTTAAGTCGGTCCATATAGGACATGTTATTTAGGCCTTGTATTAATAAAAGTATCTCTGTGGGTGTTCCATTTGCTGCATGTGTCTGGACAGTACGTGCAAAAGGAGGCATTACATTCAATGACTGGCCTAACGAGGACTGAGTAAAGGGAGTCAATGACACCTGTAGATCTAGACACAATGCTTTGTTTATAAAGTTGTGCAATATAGAAGGACTTTCTTACAACAATGGACACATGTTGATCAAAAGTTAGGTCACTGTCCAAGTAGGTTCCCAAATTCTAAACAACTGGGTCAGCTTTTAGGAGCATACTGTCAATGTGGTAGCTCCCATGGGGTAGGTGACTTCCCAATGGATAAAATAATGTACTTTTTGGCATTTAGTTTCAGTCCATGATTTTGGCACCGATTATTTATTTGAGACAAACCTTCTTGCAGGATGGCTAGGTCATTTGGGGATTCTGTGACTGGTCCTAGCTTGCATAATTTGCAAACTTACTCAGCCACAGCCATTTTTTCATACCCATTTAAGACTTACTATTCCACAATGACCCCCCTCCCAGCAGAGAACCCCCAGTTATAGTCTATTTAGAGTGGATTATGAAACCTAGATAAGGCATTCACCCTGGTGTTCCTATGACCTGGCTTGTACTTGACCATCAAGTTGAAAGACTGCAGTAACCCAGTCCACCTGCCTAGCTTGTTGTTGACGTCCTACTATTTATGAAGCTCTGCCATGGGAAGAGGCCAGCAACTCATGAAATTATGATCTAATAAATGCTACTGTACTGTAATTACGAGTGTCCATTTAGTGGTAAAGGCACCACTCAGTGTTGGAGTACCTGGTCTCAGCCTTGCTATACTTTCTACTATGATAACATACAGGATGCACTTAATTTCCTACTTCTTGATAAAGAACTCCTCTTGCACCTACTTCAGACGCCTCATCATACACAATAAAAGGCAAAAAATTAAGGCAACTAACACTAATTGAGCGCACAATAATCTTCAGATTATTAAAAGCCTTACCTCATACTGCTATATTTCTTTAATGGTCTACAAGCCCTAGGGATGCTTTCACTTGATGTTTGGTACTAGGTATCGACCATTTCTTAACAGCTTCTATTTTGTCTGTTTGGGGTTTAAATTACCCATTTTTCATTCCCACTTACATATCCTAAACAGATAAATTCTGTCATATAAAGTTTAATTTTTGCAGCATTAACACCAAATCCAGCTTGTTGCAAATATTCTAGCACAGCTTGTAATTTAGCCAAATGCGACTCCAAGTCCAATGACTTAATTATCATCAAGGTATGCAGCCAAGTAGCAGGTGTGAGGTTTCAGAGCTTTATCCATGTGCATTTGAAAAGTGGCAGACATGCCAGGAAGCTAAAAAGGTAAGGCAACACAAAAAATACATACCTTCATGGATATGGAATGCTTCTATTCTTTGGCTTCAGGGCTAACGGGGATCTACCAGTATCCTTTGGTCAAACCTAAAATGGTCAGAAACCTTGCTTTGCCTAAACTCTCAGAGTTCATTCACTCTAGTCAATGGAAAAGTGTCAAATTTGGCTAGTTTACTCCATTTTCTGGAAATCATTACAAAATCTTAGGGAGTTGGCCAGCTCAGGGGTCAAGAATATATAGATAAAAGACAAATCACACTCTTTATTCACTTTGTGGTTCCTTAACTCCCACTTTAAACACCTTCATCACTTCTTCAATTACTGCTTTTCTTTGAGATTCTGGTACTCTGTATAGTTTTAAAATTTACCTTCTCAGAATAGTTTTAATATTATGCTGGACTAAATTTCTTCTAGCAGGTAGCTATGACATAAAAATTATTTCCCAGTTAAGACCTCTTTCATTTCTTGTTTTACTTGAACAGCAGCAATAAAATTACCTTGTACCACACTACTGGTATTTATGTCAGCTGCTGACTACATAATCCTTAGTTTCTCTCCATGGCTTTAAACACATTTATGTAATACAGCTGCTCCCATCTTCTCTTTCCTATCTGTCTCACTTTGTAGAGTTTAAACTTCACTTTCTACCACCTCAAACGGTCATTGCCATCTTGGTACAGATTTAATCTCAGCAATGAAGACCAACATCAACATTTTGTCATCTGTTTTATCCCAGAGCCTAGCTTTTTTCATATACAGTCAGTTGCGATTCCTGTGCCTTTTGCATACATTCCTAAATTACTGGCAGAGCAATTTTAACACATCTTGCAAGTTTGTGTAGTATGCTATTACACTTTTTAAATGAAGTTTTCTGTTCCTGTCAAGTCTCCATTGCTATGTTGAGCAGGCCTCAAGGATGTCTCCCACACAGTAACTCACACACAAGTAAATATCCTGTCAAAGGTTGAGGTTCATACCTCGCAGCAAAGAGGAGGTAGAGAAGTAACTGATCGCAGTTTTTTTTTAAAACACACTTACTAAAACATCACTTATGGCACAGGCGAACATACATTAATAGAGGTCCAAAAGAAGAGGTGATAAATCACCAAGCAAAGGAGAGTAGTATTGCTGGAACTGACTTCATCCTCAAGTCTTCATGAGTACCTTCACGAGGTGGACCCTGTTTTTAACAAAATCTCACCCAGATGACACTGATATATAGACTATATTTTATATAGCATATATCATGGACAGATGTACGTTAAAACATTAAAAAGATAGCTGGATGTACAAGACCCAGGATTAAAAAGTGCCCAATCCTGGTAGGTGCACTGGAGCCAGGACTGGAAAAAAGGACAGTGTAGAATCCTCAAGACATGGAAACATTCCTACAATGGGGCTAAACCAGGCCCAGGGGGATGATGCCCCCACCCCCTTTGTAGAAGGAAGCAGAAATCCAAAAAATTCACAAACACTGATAGGCCAAAAAAGAGCCATAAAGATGACAGAGTGGACTATTAAGGGTAAGAAAGAACTTATGTATTGTTACTATTATGCAAGAAGCCCAGAATTTCTAGACAGAAGATGTACAAAAAGATTAAGAGAGAAATAAGAGGAAATTAAAATACTTGCACAAGAAAAAAACTGTCAGAAGCTTCAAATATAAAATTGTGTTCATTACTACAACAGATTTATGAAAAAAACATTATATAGACCAAGAATCCTTGGCCCATTTGGAAAAAAGATGCAACTGAGGAAGTGTGAAAATATAAAGAACAAAATCTAGATTTTTGAAAGACATACATAAGAAATATGGACATGGGAAAGAAAGTGATCTCATATTGTACAATATTCATGCAAAGGAGAAAGCTAAATTAATGAATACAAAAAAAGCAGCCCCAAATATATTAGAAGAGAAATATAGGCAAAGGCATCCAGATATGGAAAATTTCACAATACAAAAATAGCAGGGAACTTGGAACAGAATATTAGTAAATTAGAAGTAAAAAAAAAAAATAGAAGCTGAAGTTAAGAAATAACTTCAAAGTAAAGGATTTTATGTAAAAGTCTAAAACAGGTTATATAACAGCATGAAAGAACAACGAGTCCCCTAAGTAAGGAGAAACAGGAGGAGCAGGAGATATCTGAAGAAGAAATATGGACATGGGAGAGAAAAACAGATTTAATATGGTGCAATATGTATGCAAAGGAGAAAGCAAAACTAATCAATACAAAAAGAGCAGCACCACAGATTATTTGAAGAGAAATACAGGCAAAGGCACCCACAGTGCCTTTTTTAGGCAATGTCAATACAACATTTCCGACATAAAATCCACCCGAGGCAAACTGAAGGTTCTGCTGCTTACTGCTAGAAGTCTAAACATGAAGCTGCATTTCCTGGAAGCACTCCTCACCTTAGCAGATGTTGACATCTGTGCAGTCACTGAGACATGGTTCAAGGCTGCAGAGAGAACCATGAGCGTGAAAGAACCAAAGGTAGAGGGATATCCATCTTCATTAAAGCCAAGCACACCTCGAGACTGGTCAACCAGTATGATTCTCTCAAACTACTCCATATCCAATTAACTCTAGGCAAAATACCCTGCCACATTATTGCTTGTTATAGGTGCCCCACCATGAACCAAGAAAAGCACAGCGCCTACCTGGTCTTAATGGAATTACTCTCCATACAGCCCAACACCTTAGTCATAGGTGATTTCAACTATCCTTCCATCAACTGAGTGACATATATGAGTGTAAGCATGTTCATCCAGAGGTTCCTGGACTTTGTTAATTTAAATGCTCAGGAACAGAGAGTTTGCACCCTCACAAGGGGCTCAAATGTCCTAGACATAGTACTCACCAACATGGGGGGGGTCACTGCACTCCCCCTATGTGATGCCTTCCCTGGTAAGGTCAGACCATAAAACTGTCTTGTTCGAAATAACTATTGGACCTTACACCCCCACAGGAGCAAAAAAATGGAAAAACTTTTCCAAAGCAAATTTCAGACTACTAAGCGATGGCATAAATGTTTTATACCCCCTGCATTCACAGGCAACAATGACTCCTATGCAGAGGTGGACTTAGATGCCCTGTACAAATACTTAAGCAGCTGTATAGACTCGGCTGTACCTGACTGGATCAAAACCATGTCCTCCTGAGAAAACAAGCCACCCTGGTGGATCTCAAGTATAAACAGGTTATTTAACAAGTGGAAGAAACGGATGTCTAAGAATAAAAGGGAACTGACTCAGCAGAGGAAGAATTCCCTCCACAGCTTGAATAAGCAAATCAAGAAACTTGTGAAATCCTCAAAAGCTAACTGCAAACTAAAATAGCGTACCTAGCTAAGGATAATCATAAGACATTCTGTAATTACATCTGGAACCTAAAAGGGTATGCCCGGCTTTGTGCAGAACTGGTAATAGATACTACCACTCATACTTCACCAGAGGAAATCGCCAACCTGATAGCTGACAGATTTGGTGCAAACTTCATCCCCCTGGCTCAAAGCACACCCAACAGTCCACTGCCCAGGATCTCTAGAGATCAGGTCTTATCTGCTCTCTCCAAGGCCAAAAACATGGCCTCAACGGGAGCAGATAATATCGCAGGATGGTTATTAAGCAATCTAAAACAGAACCTAGCAGACCCACTTAGAGCTCTCTTTAACCATAGCCTGAGAACTGGCTTTGTTCCAGTGGAGTGGAGAACAATAACAGTTATCCTTTTGCACAAAGGGGAGCCATAAACCAACCCTGGGAACTATGGACCCATAAATCTAACCAGTCCCATCTGCAAGGCCATGGAAAGAATCATCATGGACCTTATCAACAAGGATAAAGGAGACCTTCAAACTCAAGACCCAACCCAATTTAGCTTTATTAAGGGTAGATCATGCTTATTAAACCTAGTAGACTTCTTTGAGAAAGTCAACAAAGCTCTGGATGAAGGTAAGACAGTGCATAGCACCTATCTTGACCTGTCCAAAGCTTTTGACACAATCCCCCACTCAGGTATCATTGAAAAACTCTCTTAGTTGGGGATTAACCCTTACACCACTAGATGGGTAACCAGTGAGTCCTTTACTGTTCAGAATCTACTTCTTGGAAGTCCAGGCTAAATTAGATGACATTTGGTTTACGAAGTTTGCTGACGATTGCAAATTGGGTGCAATCACAGAGTCCTCCAATGATGTTAACATACTACAGGAAGGGCTAACAAAGAGAAACTATTGGTGCCAAAGTCACAGTCTAAAACTACATGCAAAAAAGTGTATTTTTATTCCCTTTGGCAAAGAAGAATTTCCCACTAACTACAATATTGACAACACCCCCCTAAGCTAAAACCCAGTGGTGCAAGACCTAGCAACATAGGTAGATATCAATCTGAACTTCAACCACCAAGTTTACACTGTGGTAAGGAAAGCATTCTATGTTGTGCACCTCATAAATAATGGCATCGCATCCAGGTCTATGGGTGGTATAGTCCCACTGTACTCTACCGTCATCAGACCACTAATGAGTACAATGTTCCCTTTTGCATGTACTTTAACAGACACCTGCAGCACCTGGAGAGACCAGAGAGGTTCCTCATCAAGAAAATACAGGGCCTCCAAACCATAACGTATGTGGAAAGACTAAAAGCCCTGTCACTGTAATGTGTTTCAAATAAGCTGCGGAGAGGAGACTTGTGCCTGGCCTATAGGGCAGTCTCCAACCCTGCCTTGATGGATATGCTTCACATCTGTAAATCTAAATGTTTCCAAACAAAATACAGTCAAATACAAATGAATTTCAGTTATATTTTCTGAAATATACAAATTAGTATCTCTGCATCTATTTAAATACGCTGAATGTCAGAAATGAGGAAATAACAGTCTACGAATGCATCACTAACACAAGAAGACATTCTGCCCAGCTACAGACTGCTTCATTGAAATGGACAGCTCAAGTTCCTTAATACAGAACACAATAATATGCACATCTCTACAATGAAATAAAATGCATTCTGATAAAGATGCAAAATGGGCAACTCACAGATGGTGCAGACATTGCTGCTTCATTAACCACAGTTCTCTGTTATGTGAAAACTCTAAGGAGAACTGTGGGTAATCAAGTAGTAAAAAGCAAACATATTTTATATGAATCGTGTTTCTATATGGGTACAGGACACCTTACTGCAGTACTAGATACCATGACCCTTTAAGTCATAGCCTGACTATGAAATGACCACACATACTGAAAACCCTGGGAAACTAATAGAAAGTAACTCCACACTCTGAAACCTCCCTTACCAAGCAACTACCAAATTTACCTGAAACACTAAAACTGTACAGGGGAGATAAACCTCTCTGTTCCCTCAACACTCCCTCTGCTACATATCTAAAGTAACTCTGAGACCGCTCAAAGAAATGGAAACAGTTGGTACTCTCATACCAACTATTTCCTCTTCTTCATCCTTACACAATTTCCATTTCAGTGATCAGAACATGAAAGAGTATTGCTTAATCAGTCAGATTTGTGATCACCAGTGGTACTCAACAAACACAGCATTTAACGTTTGGGATTCGAACACTGAGAATTCTGTCATCATTTCCACTGTGGAGGGTCCTGTTCCTCTCTATATATACATTATCCCTTTTATAGCAGTATGTCAGTGAAGTTGCAGAAAAGGTTGGATATTAATCTGAATACAGTGGTTATCACTGTATGCCACAGTGGTTCATTAATCAAAGTCCTCCTTAGTTTAACAAAGTACAGTTGTGTACACTTACCATAAATGTAGATGTTCGAGTGTATTCACTGTTGCAGTCATTACATTTGGGTAATCTGCTGGCAGGCTGCCCTCAGTCAGCCTGATTAACAAAGTCTTGGGTCCTGCATCGGTTGCTGTCCCTTCTTCCATGATGTCAGGTCATCAGGGGATATAAAACATGGAGCCGACGCCATTACATCAGTTTTTTCTTGCCCCAGATGTCAGGTGCCCCCCAAACGGGGAGCAAAATATATATAAATAATTTAAAACACAAAAATATACCTCCAAACAAAAGCAAATACACCAAACAGGCTTTAAGTGTAGTAAAAGACAGGAGTGGCATAGTAAGAGAAAAAACAGGGGCTGGAGGGAGGGTAACCAGGACTGCAACAGTGAATACACTTGAACATCTACATTTATGGTAAGTGTACACAACTGTACTATGTTCTTCGTGTTTCAATGTTGCAGTCATTACATTTGGGTAGATTCCCAAAGCTATGGTTGGGAGGATGGAATTATACAGCATTAGAGCCAGCTAGAAGACCCTGCAAAACAGTGGTGGCAAAGCCAGCTCTGGATTTAGAGAAAAATGGTAAATGATAGTGCTTGGTGAAAGTATGAACTGAACTCCAGGTAGCAGCTTCAAGAATATCCCTGGTAGGAACACCTCTGAGAAAGGCTGTAGAAGTAGATGCAGCCCTGGTGGAATGGGATCTGATCCCCTGGGGGATAGGTTTTCCATGGTGCTTATAGCAGTAATGAATACAATGGCTTATCCATTTGGAAATGGTTTGCTTTGAAATAGCCTTTCCATCTGCCCCTGCAGCAAATACTACCAGCAGTTGATCAGATTTTCTTTGAGATTTAGTCCTGTCCAAGTAAAATCTAAGTTGTCTGTGTACATCCAATGAATGCAGAATCCACTCCCCCTTGTTCTGTGGATTGGGAAAGAAAGTTGGCAAATGAATGGCCTAATTTAGAGCCACACTGGATACCACCTTGGGCATGAAGGATGGGTTAGTCCTGAGTGGCACCCTGTCTGCATGAAAGATGATGAAAGGCTCCACTGGCAGAAGGGCCTGTAATTCTGAAATCCTTCTATCGAAGTGATTGCTAAAAGGAAGGCTGTTTTCCAGGAAAGAAATTTCAAGTCTGCAGTAGCAGCTGGCTCGAAAGGAGGCAGAGTGAGTTTCTCCAATATAAAGTTAAGGTCCCAGGCAGGGTTTGAAGGTCTCCTGGGTGGCCTCAAGTTTTTGGCCCCTCTGAGATACTGCTTTAGCAGAGGATGAGAGAAGAGAGGGGGGTTTTGTGTTGTAATGAGCTGAAATGACTGAGGCATGGATTTTTATGGAAGAAAAAGACAGGCCCTTGTGAAGCATCTCAGTTAAGTATTGCAAAATCTGAGGTAAATTGGGCACTGCTGTGCTCATCCCTTGAGATTGATTCCAGCAACAGAATCTTTTCCATTTGTCAGCATAAGATTTTCTAGTACTAGGTCTTCTCGCCTCCAAAATGACATCCATCACAGGTTTGCTGAGGGATGCTAAAGGGGAAATTAAGTGATTAGCCAAGCTACAAGATTCAATGTTTGGAGCTGAGGGTGCAGAATTTGGTTGTTCTGCTGAGACAGTAAGGAAGGTGTCTGAGGCAGGTGCCATGGAGAAAGTTGTGACAGACTGTGTAGGAGTGGGTGCCAGTGTTGGCGAGGCCAGTCTGGAGCAATCAAAATAATTTTTGGTTTGTCCTGTGACTTTCAGTAGAACTTTGGGGAGGAAAGGCATAGACTGATAGGTTTTCCCAGCTGAAGGACAGAGCATCCACTTTCCTGGCTTTTTTGTGAGGAGTTCTTGTGCAAAATTTGTCCAACTGGTAGTTCTGGGGTGAGGCAAAAAGATCTATGTCTGGGCTCCCCCATTTGCGTGTCAACATGTGGAAAATCCGTGGTTCCAGTCTCCATTCGTGTGGGTCTATGAGATTTCTGCTTAGTTTGTCTGCCAAAATATTCAGCTTTCCTGGCAGGAATTGAGCCTGTAGTTGTACTTGATAGCTCAAGGCCATGTTCCACAATGCCATGGCTAGTCTGCAGAGGGGTTAGGAATGTGTACCCATGGGACACTATATTTAAAACCCATTTGTCCTGGGTTATAAGTTGCCAGTTTTTTGCATGAAGAGCCAGTTTTCCCCCCAAAGGGGCGGCTAAGAGATAAGTGCTTGGTAATTTTAAAGGAAAGTCCTTGAGACTGTTTACCATAGGGAGGTGTGTAGTTGTTTCCAGATTTGGAAGAGGAGGCACCCCATTGCTTAGTTCTGAAAGTCCCTTGGGACTGAAACCTGATGCTTTTGGAATGTCTGGGTTTGACTTGAGAGGCTCTGGAAGGAACTGGAAAGGACCAGTTCTTATAGGACAGTGCCTACTAAATCTTGGAGGTTGTACTTGTAAAAAATCTTTCACAGTTTGCATAGATTTAGCTTCATCTTCCATCTTTTTTAGAACTTCTTCAGCCTTATTGCCAAACAGACGGTCCTGCTGCAAAGGAGCATCCAACAATTTTGCTTTAACATGATCAGGCAGAGCTTGCTCCCTTAAGCCAAGCATGCCTTCTAAGCACAGACCCAGTAACAGCAGCCCTACAGGAGGCCTCCAAAGAATCAAAACCACATTGCAAAGTATGTTTTCCAACTTGTTCAGCTGAATGCAATAAATCCTGTAAATCCTTATTTTCCACACAATCAGAAATCACCATCATTTTCTGTTTAAGCAGTCCCATGATATGCTGTTGATATTTTAGCATATGGAATTGACAGTTTAAAGCCCTGACTGCCAGGGTTGCAGAAGTATAAACCTTTTTACCCCATCTGTCCAGCTCCCTGGAATCTCTATCAGAAGGGGTAGGATTTTTAGCAGTAGAAGCCTTAATGCCCATGGGCCCCTGAGAAATGGTTTCAGGATCCGCAACAGGACTACTGAAAAGGAATTTGTGGGAGTCAGGAACCCTGTAGTATCTGTCTGGCTTACAAGGGGCCGGAGGCAGGGAATCAGGGGTCATACTGGATTCTGAAAACACATCATCAACAATGTCAAGTACAGGAGGTATAGCCAAAGGCCTATGCTGAGGAATAAGGAAATCCCTAAGCCTCTTTTTGGACTCAGAAAAATCCTGACTTTCCCAGTGGAAATGCTCCCTTAAGGTATGTAAATTTCCCCAAAAGAAAAATCTTCAGGGGGAGAAGCAGAAGGAATGGAATCCTCTGCATCAGAATCCTCATAAGTAGGTATGGACAAATCCTATGCATTAGAAGAGTCAGAAGAAACAGAGTCCTGTTCAGAATATTCATAGTCAAGTTCAGTCCTAGGCCTCTTAGAAGGTGGGGGTTGACTATCCCTGATAAGAGTAATTAAATCTTCAGCCATTTTGATCATTTGTTTTTTAGGCATAGGGGCCTGAACATGTGGCCTGGGAGTTGGTTTTTTAGACATAGATCGAGATTTTGGCCTTAATAGTGAAGGTGGTGTCGGTTTAATATACAAATCTGTAGGCCTGAGTACACACTCAGAAGCTGGTGCCTGCACAGCGGTTCCGGATCCATCCAAGGCAGAGACATCCGCGGGTTCCACAGGTGAAGCAACGTGCGGCATACCGGACTCCGAATGGGTCTCAGTAGAAGACTGCGAATCAGAAGTAGCGGGTATCAGGGGCTGCGAACGCACCTCAATGAGTACTGGCGAACTGGCGACTGGCTTAGGAGAAGCGTCGTCGGCAGTTTTGGACCTCAATGACCTGTCTCTGTCATTTTCTTTGCGTTTTTTCGGTATTCCGGTAGTTGGATGGCTAATCGACAACTTTTCTGGATAATTAAACCGAGAACCGAAATATTTTGAAGCAAAAATGTACCGATGATGGATAGTGCGCTAAATAAATAAAGCACAAAACCGACAGCAAGGTACGTTGTGGTCAGGGCTTAGGCAAGGAATACAGTACAAATGGAAATCCTTATGAGGTATTTGCTTCCCACAAGTAATACAATTATTAACTTTTACTGACATAGGTAAGGAGCAAGAAAAAGTTTCCCCAGTGGGGTACTTAGCTTTTAGTTGAATACTTCGGTTCTGAAACTCAAAAACGGAAATTTCAGGAGTTGGCCGACCGGCACTTGCGAACTGCTTCTGCTTCGGGTGCCACACAGCAAGAAAGACTGATGTAATGGCGTCGGCTGCATGTTTTATACCCCTGACGACCTGACGTCATGAAAGAAAGAACAGCAACCGACGCAGGACCCAAGACTTTGTTAATCAGGCCAACTGAGGACAACCTGCCAACAGATTACCCAAATGTAATGACTGCAACAGTGAAACATGAAGAACATCTATAATTCCATTTCAAGCAGTATATTGGCTATACCATTATCAAGAGCAAAACAAACTGTTTGCTCTAGCCTCATGGTGAAGTTCTTGACATGCACTGTTCAAACATATAACAACTTTGTTATGACGAAGACCTGATTGTAATCCTCTATGTGCACTACGTGTACTAGAAACTCCATGTTTATCTAGTAATGGTGTATCACATAGAAGTACAGTGACACAACACTTAGCTCTGCTGCATCACAGTCCTCTGCTCTCCAGTTTGGTTCCCAGCTGGGATGCCTTCTATGCGGAATTTGCATGTCTGCCCCATCTCTGCACATTTTTTTTTCAGATGTTATAGTTTCACAACTACCAAAGACTTGCCACAAGTAAAGTGGAGATCATCCAGCACTGACTGTAAGATGCTCATGTCATACGTCCCTCAGAGGGGTGTGTGTGTGTGTGTGTGTGTGTGTGTGTGTGTGTGTGTGTGTGTGTCCTGTGCAGTATTACTTTCTCTGCCTTATACCCACTAACTGCTCAAATGGACTCTGGCTCCTACATTATCTTGATGTGGATAAAAAGAAAAAATAAATGAAATGAATGAATGGTGCATCTCACAGAAGCGCTTGTGTACACAGACACACGGACAAAAGTGTGAGGTGTCTCCTTAAGAGGATTCATGACAATTTCTATCTCAATAAGACTGCTTAAAGTGCAGTTGAAGTAGTAGTGATGCAATTTCTTTTTTGGGTATACTGTAACTAAATACTTCATTAGCAACAAAGCTGTATCATCTTGTTTGATGTTTACAATTTTAAAGAATGCATTGTACCATTTAGCTAGTTCACTGAAGTTCAACAAAGCACACTGTATAGTAATTTTGATATGGTTTACACTTTTATGACTTAACAGAGATCATTGATTTCATGTAGATTTGTAATTCTCACAGAATCAATAAACATTTTAAATGTCATTCAGGACTGCCTGTGTGCAATAGTTTGTGCTAACTTGTTCATTCTCCAAAAGTCATCAGACAGTATGGACAGAAGTCAATAGACATCAAGCAAAGCATTTGTCTGCCACTGCTCAAAGGAAAGAAAACACAGCAGTTTTACTAGTCATAGTGATAACACCTCAAACATACAGAGAAAACAGAGGCTTTACTAGTCATAGAGATGATACCTCAAATGTACAGCTGAAATTGTCAAACTACCCTGGGTCAATTAAATGCAAAACTACAATAAAAGAATTCCTGTAAATTATGACCACCCTGAATACAAATAACAAATACCAAGAATAATAACATAGCTGTGTTACAGCCATGTCTGCCATCATATGCACTTTGACCAAATAACACTTAAAGGCCTGGCTCAATACTGCAGTACTTAAGGCTTTTGAGTTTAGAAATGATTGTATTACTGAAGGGAAATCTGTGCATCTCCCATGATAAAATGTAGTGCTAGCTGAAAGCATGTATTTTTTTGTCTACAAAATCTTAGGCAGATCTTTGTTCTCGTGTGACTTGATGGGTATTTATTCTCTTTTTTGTATTTTAACAAAGTAATAAATAAAGCACAAAGCTACTAGCAATAAAGTCACATGGAACATGTTCTGTTTATTTAAGAAATGATATGCAATAAAAACTCAAATTCTGGCAAACTATGACACTGCCCTGGAACACAAAACTTGATTTTCTAGATAAAGAAATATGTGCTACTTTGAAGTGTTTAGAAAACAAATGGTCAGTTTTTATTAAGTGCTACACAACATTTAAATCAATGACATACTTTAAATATTTGAGGTAAATTAAAATGTCTTGTCAAAATAAACCAAACTGCAGTAGTACAAGAAAATTTAATAAATCCAATAAAGCGCACTAATTCAATATATAAAATAAAATAAAAGATTAGTGCTTTGGTACATAACAGAGTACTTCTTCAGATCTACATAAAAATAGCAGTTAATTTAAATAATACAAGCAATTAATGCTGCAAATCAAGAGACTTTAAAATAGGTTTAAGGGGGATGCCTTAAACTCACAGACATGTCCAGTCACAGGGTGTACATACATATCTCATTTAGGGACACTGGATTAAAACCTTACCTGAATTCAGATGTGGGTCCTGTCGATAATAAGACTGGGAGTTTGTTAGGTAAGGCAAGAATGTGCCTCACTTTCTCTAATGATTCTTCTGCTATATGTAAAATTATTAAAAAACATTGGAAAATAATACGATCAGATGCCAAATGTAAGGAGACGTTGGGTGAAGTGCCACAATTTACTTTTAAGAATCAAAAATGTCTAAAGAGACTGCTCTGTTATAAATCCAACAGAGTTGTTAATAATAGGAATGAACATTTAGGGAATGCCAATTTAGGGACTTTTCCTTGTCGTAAATGTACCATGTGTTCTTATGTAAGTAATGATGATATGTATGTACACCCTGTGATTGGACATGTCTGTGAGCTTAAGGAATATACTGACTGCAATACAATGAATGTTGTGTATTTAGCTTCCTCTGAGCTCTGCAGAATGTTTTATGTGGGCAAGACTAATAGGTGCTTGAGAGATCGGATACGTGAGCATCTTTACAGTATCCGGAGAAATGACAGTAAAAATGCCCTTGCAAAACATGTTACCCTGATGGGAAATAATCATCATTTTAAATTTTCAGTATTGGAGATTTGTCAGCCTAATGTTAGTAGAGGTGGTGATATAATAACCAAGACTGAATGTCAAGAAGTAAAATGGAAGTTACTTTTACAAGCTACAGGTGTTAAGGGGTTAAATGAGTTCATCCCCCTTAAATCTATTTTAAAGTCACGTGATTTTCAGCATTAACTGCTTATATTATTTAAATTGTAACTGCTATTTTTATGTAGATCTGAAGAAGTACTCTATGAATGAAAGTGCTAATCTTTTATTTTATTTTATATATTGAATCAGTGCATTTTATTGGCTTTATTAAATTTTCTTGCACTACTGCAGTTTGGTTTATTTTGACAAGACATTTTTTCCTATAACCGGACTTTGCTCCTTTATTTTGCTAAATTAAAATGTCACAAACTTACTTTGTTCGGGCTACTTTGCAAAACATTACTCCTGAAGTATTGCTTAACATTCCAAGTGCTGTTACAACAATCTTGGGTAGTATTACATACCATAACACATCTTTACAAATGTGTAACTACCTGTCTTGTGGTTTCAACAGCCTCAGTGCAAGTTTCAAGCAAAACATTCTATAAGAATCAATTTCTGAGGTGAGGGTGCTACAGCAATTTCCTGACCAGCATCATACTGCAATGCATACATAATAAGTTTTCACAACACTGTAATTCTATTTCCAAATAGATGCTACTCTGCAATAATTTCAGAGTACCAGAGCCAACCAGAACTAAATGTTCAAAACACTAACTACATCAGGCATTATTCCCAAATGCAAAGTGTTACAATGCAGGTTAGACAGTTAAACCTAAGCAAAATTACCATATAGACTACAGGGGAATTGCAATAAAACAGTTCCAGACCAGTCAACAATAAATACATGTATACACAACCAGGTAAAAAAAATCATAACCCTATCCTTCCACAAATAAAACAAACTATAATATACCAGGCATCTTTAATTTTACCTCATAAATATTAACTCCCTTAATAAACCAAAACACACCCAAAGTGTCAATAAGTTACATGAGCAGTGCCACATTTCACTTACTACTACTCCTACCACCACAATCAAAAAACTTCTTCCAAAACTTAAACCAACCTCTCTTGCAGTAAATAACATATCAGTAGAACATTTCAAAATAGATGCAGAACCACTGCATACCCAGTATCTATACTTGTAGATCAATTTCTTCAAGAATATATAGCCCCAAACTCTGAAACAATGCTATGCAACCTGCTAACATAAATGCAGCAGATCTCTTGAATTACCTAAGTACAGACCTACAGCCACCTTATCCTCACTATCCAGAATACTTCAAAATGTGTTCACCTACAGTGATCAACTACCTATCAGACAGCAAGTTACCTTCCATAATACAACATGGATTTAACTTTACTAACCCTCACAAACTGTATGTATTAAAGATTAAATCAAAGTGAAATTGTTGCATCCTTATTTTAAGACCTAGCAAAAGTATTTAATAGTTTCATACGCCATACAATTACATCTGCTCAAGGAAGTAGGCCTCAATGACAATACAATAAACTGGATTAATAGTTTCCAAGCTAAGCATCTCTCTCTCAAATGTCCACAAAGTTGCATAATATCCAGAGTTTTCACTCATATTTTTGATCTGTTCCTTATAAAATTATAAAATTTGTTGTTTTCTGGCAAATAACTGAGGACTGAAGTTCAGTAAATAATAAATTATTTTCTTTTCCCGGTTAGGGATCACCACAGCAGATCACCTGTCCGCTCATGATTGGCAGTAGAGTTTTACGGTATCGAATTGCCAGCCTGGCACCCAACCTTCCACAGAAGGTACACACACGCACTCACGCCTAGGGGCCAATTTAGAGTGTCCAATCCACCTACAGCATGTCTTTGGGATGTGGAAGGAAACCAGAGCACCCGGAGGAAACCCACATGACCACAGGGAGGACATGCTGACTCCGCACAGAAGGCACGCCAGCCAAGAATCGAACCGGAGAACCTCTTGCTGTGAGGCAACAATGCTAACCGCTGCAACACCGTGGCCTCCTGTTCACTACATAATAACAAACATTTCAATTTCTGATTTCATATCCTTCAAAAAATGCAAGTTAATGCAAAATCATTCTAGCAATTTTGTAAGTTTATAAGAATAATATTTAAAGTCTGTCCCTGATTTTGGGCTGTTGCCCCCCCCTCCCAATTATGTTTGGTCTGTCCAGAATTTGTGTGATAAGACCTTGAGAGGTATGCTGATAACCTGTCAGCTCCTAATCAAATAGCAGCTGTACCACAAGGTTCAATACGAAGACCCTAATTTTTTAATATAATCATAAAAATGCATGGAGTCTTCCACCCACCAAATCCAATATACATATAACTTCAGACTAATGTGCAGCCTCTCAACCTCTACAAACAACGAGCTCCAAGGTGAACTACAGCATTCCTTTACAAAAAAAAAAATAAAACTAGTTGGTCATTCTATACCACTTCTAAATTTATTTACTGATTTGCATGTAATTATCAGGAAAGTCTAAAAGGCAAAAGTCCATTTTCAGCAGAGATCCTGGAAGAGAAGCTACAAAGAATTTGCAGTTTCAGCGGTAATATATTAAAAATACTATTTTCACCTCCAGCTAAACAATCAAAACTATTACTGCAACTTAAAAATATTATCAAACTACAATACTAGAAGTTGTTGTTGTGTCTTTCGGCTTATCCCGGTTAGGGGTTGCCACAGCGGAACTCCGGTCCGCTAATGTTTGGTAGTGGATTTTTACGTGCAGAGTTACCAGCCCTGACGCACAACCTTCAACGATGGTATGCCCATTCACGCATGCCTCCACACAGAAGACGCTTTAGCTGAGAATCGAACGGGACAACGTCTTGCTGTGAAGCGACAATGCTACCACAGCACCACTACCAGAAGTAAGCTAGTAAAATATATAAAACTACTGTGAATAATAATTGATCATAGTTTCAAGATGTGATCAGCACATCCAACATATTTAAAAAATAAACTAGAATGTCTTTACATTGTCAAACCTTTCTTAACAGAACATGCAAAAAGAGACCATAGTTCATACATACCTACTTTTTTTTCTTTGCCTCATCAATTTTCACTGAGCTGCAGTCCTCTAAGCTAGCCAAACTGCAGCAAGCTTATAATAAAACTGCAAAGTTTGCAAGCAGCCAACCAAACACAATGTCCTGCGCTTTTGTCCCTTAAATGGCTTGTTACCTACTCTACTAGCACACAGACTAGCCTTGTACCAACCTCATTATTAAGTCCCCTTCTTATTCAAAATTTCATTCCATCTGCAATTTCTAATCTCTATGAAATACATCCATCAACAAAATGGCTCTGCACTTGTAAAACCCTATTAAATAAGCCTTCTTCCTATGCAGGCAAAGTACACAAATATCTTAAAAAATCTTAACAGTTTAACAATTTCCTGGTTATAGGGCTCAAGTAAATTTTAAATGGGATAAAAAATGCCAAACTTGCTGTCTGTGTACTAAAATCAACATATGATTCATATATGTATATGTATATATATATAGGACACCTGGGGAGAAAAGCTCCATTATTCAGACATCCCTGACATCATTTACATCATTTAAATTGCAATTACATGGGTTGTCTAGGAATATTTTTTTTAAATACAGGAAGATATATGCAGTGCAATTTCATCAATATGCATAGATTGTAGGGTTTTACATAAGAATATTTGTTACTATAAAGACTTGTTTTAGGACATAGGAAGATAAGAGAAAGCATTAGAGCAGCCTAAAGAAAGAATGGTGGGGAGGAGGCACAAAGATGACAAGAGAGATGAGATGATGGACTACGGTATAACTGTGATAATAGTACACTTAGTTTTGTGCAGCAGAGTTATGGCACAAATCCATACAGCTATACTGGTATCAGTTTAACCAGAGATGGTGTACATGGACAGACATTTATCCATAAGGTGTTGCTTCAGTTAGCATTTAAAGTCTTTCAAGCTGCAGACTGTTCTTAGGTGTATGAGATGGTACTCTAGTATTAGCAATGCAGAGTTGAATTAGCAATGCATCCTGCATTGTTGTCAGGTTTAGTTATGGAGACTAATGATTTGTCAGTGTAATGTCAACATTTTGAATTTCGGAATATCCAGGTAAGTATTCAGAATTGAAAGGTCTAGTATGGGCCTCCAGGCCTTGTCCTTTCTGGGGACCAGGAAGAGTCTTGAGTAAAATCCTTGTCCTTGTTCAGGTTGTGGTACTTTTTGAATAGCTCTCATGTCCATGAGGGCTGAAATTTGTTTTTGTGCCTCTGCCCATTGATTTTGTGGCAGGTCTGGCATTCCTTTTAGCCTTGGTAAAGTATGAAAGTGGAACCTGTAACCTCGAGACACAATATTCAGAACCCATTTGTCTTGGGTGATTGTTTGCCAGTTTTGAGAAAAAAGTGCTAGTTTTCCCCCTAAGGGGGCTTCCAAAAGGGACGTGCTTGGCGTACCAAGGGGAAAGTCATTGTGACTGTTTCCTGTAAGGTTGAGACTTGTCCTCACCTCCTTTTGGGGTTGAGGTGCCCCACTGTCGTTGTCTGTTTGAGCCTTGGGGTTGAGATCTGCCTCTTGGGCGCCTGTATCTGCCTCTCTGTGGCCTGTCTGACACTGGAAAGGACCAATTCTTTGTTGGCCAATTTCTGCTAAACCGAGGTGGCTGTACCTGTAAGAAATCCTTGACTGTTTGCATAGATTTAGCTTTATCCTCCATTTTCTTTAACACCTCTTCTGCCTTAACACCAAACAAGGTATCATGCTGTAAAGGAGCATCCAATAACTTTGCCTTAACATGATCAGGTAATCTCTGTTCTTTTAACCAAGCATGTCTTCGAATCACAGAACCTGTAACTGCAGCTCTACAAGAGGCCTCTAAAGAATCAAAACCACATTGCAGAGTAAGTTTTCCCACCTGTTCAACTGCATGCAATAAATCCTGCATTTCTTTACAATCAGGAGCTTCTGAGCTTGCAAGCATTTTCTGTTTTAACTGATCCATTAAATATTGTTGGTACTTAAGCATGTGAAACTGGCAATTTAAAGCTCTTACTGCTAAAGTTGCAGAAGTGTATACTTTCTTCCCCCATCTATCCAAAGCTCTGGAATCTCTGTCAGAGGGTACTTGATTTTTTGCAATGGAAGCCTTAACCCCTTTTGGACCCTGGGAAATAGTTTCTGGATCAGCAGAAGGGTTTTTGTAAAGAAACTTGTGAGAGTCAGGGACTCTATAATACCTATCTGGCTTGGCTGGAGCAGGGGGCAAAGAATCAGGAGATAAGCTGGATTCAGAGAACACATCATCCACAATATCTAGCACAGGCAGAATAGCCAGGGGCCTGTGCTGAGGTAATAAGAGAAAATCCCTGAGCCTTTTCTTGGATTCTGAGTAATCCTGACTTTCCCAATGGAAATGCTCCCTCATGGTATGTAAAGTTTCTCCAAAAGAATAATCCTCAGGAGGAGAGGCTGAAGGGATAGATTCTTCAGCATCAGAGTCCTCACAGGGGGGTAGAGAGTATCCCTGGTCTGAAGAGGAATCAGAGGAAATGGAAACCTGATTAGAGGAATCATAGTCTGTATCCTGCCTAGGCCTTTTCTCAGGAGGGGATGGGAACCCCTGATTAGAGTAATCAGGTCTTCGGCCATTTTAAGCATCTGTTTCTTAGGCATGGAGGACTGTCCAGGAGAATGATGTACTTGTTTCTTTGTCTTTAATGGCACCTTTGTCTTGGCTGTTGCTTTAGTGGTAAATTGTGAAGGTCTGAAAACACCCTCAGAAGCCGATGCCTGCTCAGCGGCTCCGGACCCATCTGAGGGATTTGTTTCCATAGGCCCAATACCTTGAGTTTCCAGGGGCCTAATTGTCTCCACGTGGGAGTCGGAAGCGGCCTGTGGCTCTGAGGTAGCGGGTGTCAGGGGCTGCAAAAGTGCCTCACTGAGAACTGGCGACTGGCCTAGAAGAGGTTTCGTCGTCGGTTTTGGACCTCAGATGCCTGTCTTTACATTTTTTTGGTATTGAGGTCGTCGGTTGATCCGACGGCATAGTATAATTGAACCTTCAGCCAAAGTAGTGCAAAGCAAAATCAAAATGTCTTTTTATAGTGCATTTGTTAAATCTAGCACAAAACTGACAACTAGTGACGTCGTGATCAGGGCCTAAGCATGGAATACAGTAAGAGTGGAAGTCCTTATGAGGTATTTGCTTCCCACAAGAAATACAATTATTAACTTTTTCTGACATCGGTCTGAGGCAAGAAAAAAGTTTCTCCAACTGGGTACTTAGCTTTATTGAAGACTTCGGATCTGAAATTCGATTTTGAAAATCTCGGGAGTTGGCCGACCGGCACTTGCGAACTGCTTCGGGCACCGCGCGGCAAGAAAGACTGAAGAAAACGGTGTTGAATGCATCTTATATACCCTTGGCGCACTGACGTCAGGGAGGAAGCGACAGCAACCAACGCCGGACCAAGATTTTGGAACTCTGGCCGACTGCGGGACCGCTTGACGGCAGGATAATCCAAGTGTAATGACTGCAGCAGTGTAACACGATGAACATCAGCTTGATTATGTTACCGAATTATCACTACTACTTCCCAAAGTCCCTTTCCTAGTGAACTTTCACTAGCACAGACAAAATGCTAAGCACAACTGAGTCACTTTGTATATATTGCATTTTGTCATTCACTCTGTATTTAATATCATGTAACTATTGTGTTTTCCACAGGCTAAGACTGAAATGAGTCCAATGGGATCAATGATCTACTCAGTTAAATTCAAAATAAAAAAATAAATCTGATTAGGATTTTGCATTTTTTCCATATTGTCAGCCTTCATCCCCACAATGTAATACACCAAATCATACTGGATCTGGATTAGGGCATCACATTAGTTAGTTTACCGGTCATTCACAATCATGTGATCTGAAGAGTTCACACACTCTCAACCCTTTATAAATGCTTCTCAGCTGCCTAACTCTTTCTCTGCTTGAGTGTCTCTGTCTCCCCTCTACATCCCTCAAACATTCTCTGTTTTATTTAGTCATCATAAAACTCAACCTCCATCACCAGTATTTCTCTTGTTCCTCCTTTTCAAAACTTCTTATACCTTCTGAAATCTTTTGGATGTTTCCAAAAAGAAAAGACTCACTTGTTTTAACATTTAGAGAAATTTCCCCCTTCCCAAACTTTCATAGGACTGTGTTACCACAGCTCCCCCCTAACATGCACTCAAATGTCCCATTTTCCCCACAGGGTCTAGTTAGATGTCACTGCTTGGGAACCCAAATGGCTGACTGTTCCCTTGTGGGTTGACTTAGGTGATACGGAGTGGGTAGGCCTGCAAATCCTGTGGAAAGACCTACCCTTCCCTCCTGCTGTGCGGCTTAACACTTCCATACACACACCTAATTCCACCAGCCTAATAGTGTGCATGGGCCATTGTGCTGCAGGGATCTGAGACAGTGAAAGAGAAGAAAATGGAGCCGCCTGCTGTCAAAACGGACAGAGGAGCAGATGTAGGGTTGAAGGCATGGTTTGCCAAATGTGGAGGTTTTGAGAGGCATGGCAGTCCAGGTGCAATTAGCGGCATGGCTGCTTGTTGTGTCAGGCAGGGCAAGATGGACTTGAGTGGCCATCACTGTCTCACCCATCTTCGGAGAGAAGGGTGGCATGTCATGCCACACTAGCAAACAGTACGAGAGGCTAAGAAGATAGGCAATTGCCCTGAAAAAAATAATTTGCCAGTTTATCAGTTAGATTACTTAATTCACAATTTCTTACCCACACTAACCCAGAGTAATTATAGCTGAAACCCAAAATTATATAACCACCTCCTTCCTGTCCACTAATATTAGTGTCATAAACACGGCTGTGTATGTTTATTCTTCTGCGTTTGGAAGTAATATATAAAATCATTTTATTTGTAATATGGTGTGAAATGAACTTTGGTTTCTGCATAAAAAAGTGTTTGCATGATGAAGATGCCTGCAAACACTTTCAAGTGAAAAAAAAAACAAAGGTCATTTTGCACCATTAAACGTGATCTTTAATATCTCCATTACTCCACAGTAGAAAATTCATGTTGCTCTAGGTTAGCTGTAGTGCCTGACACACACTTCCAACTGTGTCAGTCTAGTGCAGTCTCTCTGGGATTCTCCTTGACAAACTAAAGGAAAGTGTATACTAATATGGGTCTTCAGTTACATGGGAGAGAAATTACACCTGTATGTGCCACCTGCAAAAATACCCACCTAAAATTGGCCAAAAAGCACATCTGCATAGACCTGAATGTGCCTCCAGAGTCCTGGGTCCTTTTCCATGTTTATGGGAAGAACTGATGCAATGCACCAATAGACTGGACAGCAGAAAAGACGTGAAAAGTGGTCTTGCTATGTCCCCAATGCAACATTATATATTTCGAAAGTAACTAGGATGTGTGTGTGTGTGTGTGTGTGTGTGTGTGTGTGTGTGTGTGTGTGTGTGTGTGTGTGTGCGTGTGTGTGTGTATAAAGTACGATGTCACAACATAGGAGTCTCTTATCGAATAATCCAGTAAATGATATCTTGCCAGCAGTTTTCAATGGGGAAAGGCAAGTTCAGGTTAATGGATTTAGTTTCAGGGAGTGGGGTAGTGAAGTTTTTCATATACGTTTCCCTTGGACAAATTTGTTCTTGCAATTACTGTTTTCAGCTTTATTCAGTTTGTATGTTTGCTGTTCATTTAGAAGTCTAACTGCATGTATTGCTTCATCATTTACATATATATATCATTTACATATATTGACTACTTGTCCAAGATAGACCTCCGTTATTGACATTGATGCGAGTCTCCGGATTTCAGTATTGTACTTGCATGTGTTAGAGTAATGTCTTCTTTTGGGACACATAGCTTGAGAAGCAGTTGTAAATTACACATTCCATGAGTTAGGTAGGCACTTTGTGTCATCAGGTACAATAGAAGTTTATAAGGAATTCTTAAGAATTCAGATATCGATGAATACGAACTCTTTGTTATCATGTACCGGAGTTGTTCTTACATTCACCCTGGATTCTGCTATCACATTATCTAGCTGGTACACTCTGAACATTTTTTGGTTTTAAGATCCAGTGTGTTATTTACAGTGAATAAGGGAAATGTGCCATGAAATCAATTCGTCAAATGTCCAGTCATAGTTGATAGTTATAGCTTTGGTATGTTGAGAGAAACAGGAGTGTTTCTGGTGATGAAAGTTCTCCAATTGTTTACCTGACCCTGTGACACAGAATGATAAAGCTGTGACTACATCCCAGACAACCCACTTATTTCTCAACCTCTTATTTTTCAAACATCTTGGCAGATCGTTTAGATTCCTAGCACTTAAAATGTTCTTATCAATAAATTTGAGCTGTTGGGGGTGTTGGGGCATAATGCATAAATTTGCCATTTTGGTGGCACAGCCTGTAAAGTTACTACCAGCCTTACGTCTTTCACCACACACACACATGCATTTGTATACTAGCACTCTTCAGGAACCACAACCAATTAATTTTTGTAAAACGTCACAAAATGAAGTACAATGTAGGTTGATGAAGCACACAGCTGAAAAGCAGACACTGGCATAACAGAAAGTAAACAATCTCTTGTTGTTTGAACTACAACCCTATGTCTTTTACAACATAAGCACAATAAATCCTAAACAGAAGTTGTTGTTGTTGTATCTTTCGGCTTTTCCTGGTTAGGGGTCTCCACAGCCGAACTCCGGTCCACTAATGATTGGCAGTAGATTTTTACGTACCGAGTCACTAGCCCTGACGCACAACCTTCAACGAAGGTACACCCATTCACGCATGTCTCCACACAGAAGACGCTTTAGCTGAGAATCGAACAGGACAATGTCAGCACCACCACCGCAGTCTAAATTCTAAACAGAAGTGTGGTTAAAAAAAAATTTGCATACATATCATCAACTGATGAAGCATCAACAAATGGAAGGCCAATTAAGAAGCATCAACAAATGGAAGGCCAATTAACGGACATGTCCTTGAACTACTAGATATTTTTAATGGAGCAAACTCAGATGTGGGGGGAGGGGGGTATGGAAACGTGAAACAGAGCAGAGAGCAGCCTCGCATATGCCATTCTGTATGTCAGAGCTTTTTTGTTATTCCCTAAATGGGTTGAGCTACTGAAGTCATGCCCATCACTACATGTAACATTGGCTAGCTTTGCTAAATTCCATGAAATCTGTAATGTGTTTACAGCACTGCCCCTATCACTATAGGAGTCTCAGATCATAAGCAGAAACCACACCTTTCCTCTTAGAAAGGGCAACCTGAGAAATGTCATGTCTTCCAACCACTACTCACCCAGCTCCACCAACACCCAAGCTGCTAAATGAACCTGGGTTTTCTGGATCACAGTCAGGTCTCCATCCCTCTATTTCAATTTATGAGCAAGACAAAGGGGGACAGTTTACAAAAAATGGGACATATATAACATATACATTACAAATAACTACAATAAAAAAGTACAGTTTTGTACACTTACCATGAATGTAGATGTTCGAGTGTATTCACTGTTGCAGTCATCACACTTGGGTTATCTGCCTGCAGGTAGCCCTCAGTTGGCCCAAATACCAAAGTCTTGGGATTTCTGCGTCGGGTGCTGTCGCTTCTTCCATGACGTCAGGTCATCAGGGGTATAAAACATGCAGCCGACGCCATTACATCAGTTTTTCTTGCCCCAGATGTCAGGAGCCCCCAAAATAGGAAGCAATTACATGGTGTGGAACACCCCCAGTAAAAAGTAAATACCATTGTTATAAGATATGGCCAAAAAAAGGATAGGTAGAAAGTATGGAGAAGTCAGGGGGCTGGAGAGAGGGTAACCAGGACTGCAACAGTGAATACACTCGAACATCTACATTTATGGTAAGTGTACACAACTGTACTATGTTCTTCGTGTTTCACTGTTGCAGTCATCACACTTGGGTTGATTCCCAAAGCTGAGAAAAGGTGGAGGCAGTCAAGAAGCATTAGGGCTGGCTAGCAGGCCTTGTAAGACTGCTGTGGCAAATCCAGCTCTGGATTCATAAAAGATAGGTAAATGGTAATGAATGGTGAAGATGTGTACAGAACTCCAGGTTGCAGCTTCCAGGATGTCCCTGGTAGGGACTCCCCTGAGAAATGCTGAAGAGGTTGAGGTAGCCCTAGTGGAATGAGTTCTGATCCCCTGTGGGGTAGGTTTTACATGGTGTTTGTAGCAGAAATGGATGCAGTGTGCTATTCATTTAGAAATGGTTTGCTTTGAAATGGCCTTGCCCTCTGCCCATGTAGCAAAGCTGACTAGCAGCTGGTAAGATTTTCTGAAAGGTTTAGTCCTGAGCAGGTACAACCTAAGCTGCCTGTGCACGTCCAGGGAGTGCATGATCCTTTCCCCTTTATTCTGAGGATTAGGGTAAAAGGTTGGAATGGATTGGTTTAAAGCCACACTAGATACCACCTTGGGCATAAATGAAGGGTTAGTCCTGAAGGAAACCCTGTCCGCATGGAAGGCAATGAAGGGTTCCATGGCCATAAGGGCCTGCAATTCAGATACTCTTCTTGCTGAAGTGATGGCTAGAAGTAAGGCTGTTTTTCAAGAGATTGGACTTTTAACTCTGCTGTGGCAGCAGGTTCAAAGGGAGGAAGCGTGAGCTTCTCCAGTACAAAGTTAAGGTCCCAGGCTGGAGTGGTAGCTCTCCTGGGGGGGGGGTCTTAAAATTTTGGCTCCTCTCAGGAACTGTTTGACAAGAGGGTGAGAGAAGAGGGGTGGCTCAGTATTGTAATGAGCTGAGAGTATACAGGCATGAATCTTAATTGAAGAGAAGGACAGGCCTTTGTGGAGCAGTTCTGTTGGGTAATTTAGGATTTGAGGTAAGTTGGGCACAGCTGTGTCCATTCTCTGAGACTGGCCCCAGGAACAGTATAGTTTCCACTTTTCCGAATAGGATTTCCTAGTACAAGGCCTCCTTGCCTCAAGGATGACATCCAGCACCTGTTTACAGAGGGTTGCTGGTGAAGTGTTCAGGGGATGAGCCAGGCTGCTAGGTTCAGGGTTTGCAGCTGAGGATGCAAAATCTGGCCCTCCTGCTGGGACAGCAGGGAAGGGATCTGAGGTACATGCTATGGTGGCACTACTGTCAGACTGCGCAAAAGTGGGTACCAGTGCTGGCATGGCCATTCTGGTGCAATCAGAATTATCCTTGGCTTGTCCTGTTTGATTTTTAGTAGAACCTTCGAGAGGAGGGGCAGAGGGGGACAGGCATAGATTGAAAGGTTTTCCAATGTAAAGGACAGGGCATCCACTTTCCATGCTTGGCTGTGGGGATTTCTGGTGCAATATTTGGTCAACTGATAGTTCTGCGGGAAGCAAAGAGGTCCACCTCTGGTGCCCCCCACCTGTGGATCAGAAGCTTGAATGATTTGGGTTCCAGTTTCCACTCATGTGGGTCCATTAGATTACTGCTTAAGTCGCCTGCCATTGAATTTAGTTTGCCTGGCAGGAATTGTGCTTGCAGGTGCACTTGATTGCTCAAGGCTGTGTTCCACAGAGCCATGGCTAACCTGCAGAGTGGGTCGAAATGGGTTCCCCCCTGCTTGTTTATGTACCACATAACTGTGGTGTTGTCTGTCTTTATCAATAGTTGCCCTGGAAGAATAAGGTATTTGAAGGCTGTTGGTGCATTCTATACAGCTAACATTTCTTTCTGATTGATATGCAGCTGCATTTGTTTTGGGCTCCATTTGCCTTGAATGCATTTTCCTGCCAGGTGAGCCCCCCATGCATAGACTGATGCATCTGTTGTTAGGGTTTGGGCGGCGGGCCCACCAAAGGAACTCTGTCCTTCGGCAAGGAATGATAGGAATCATTGTTTCCAGGTCCTGAGAATGTTGACAGCAGAGACTTTTAAGTACCATTGAAGTTTTCTCATATGCAGTCTTGCATATGGAATTAGCAGAATGCAAGAGGCCACAAATCCTAGGGCTTGCAGTATTTTTCTTGCAGATAGCTGGGTTTGGGTGGCCAGTCGATTGCAGTAGTTTGTCAAATAAATCTGTTTCTCTGGAGTGAGGAATGACATCCGGGAAGTTGTGTTCAAACTTGCTCCCAGGAATACAATCTTTTGGCTGGGTACCAGATCTGAATTATTTTCGTTGATGGTATACCCCAGTGAAGTTAGAAGTCTCTTTACAAATGTCAAGTGCTGAAGTAGCAATTCCTGACTGTCCAAGGCTTAGAAGGGTGAAGGATAAGTCATTGTGAACTTTTACAATAGGATGGTGGCTTACTACTCCCTGATTTTGAGGTGAGACCATTGTTTAGATCTGTGCATACCCTGAGACTGTAGTATTGGTGGTCTGCTGCCCTTGGGTTTGGACTGAGAAGGTCTGGGAGGGACTAGGAAAGACCAGTTTTTAGAAGGGCATTGCCTACTGAATCTATGTGGCTGTACCTGTAAGAAATCTTTAACAGTTTGCATAGATTTAGCTTTTTCCTCCATCTTTTTGAGGACTTCTTCTGCTTTAGTGCCAAACAGACGTTCTTGGTTTAATGGAGCATCTGGTAATTTTGCTTTGACGTGGTCTGGCAAAATTTGTTCCTTAAGCCAAGCATGCCTTCCAAGAGCAGAACCAGTGACAGTAGCCCTGCAAGATGCTTCCAAGGCATCAAAACCACATTGCAAAGTATGTTTTCCAACTTGGTTAGCAGAATGCATTAATTCTTGTAAATCTTTATGTTCTGTACAACCAGGAATCAACAAAATTGTTTGTTTAATTAGTTCCATAATGTTTCTGATACTTTACAATGTGAAACTGGCAATTTAAAGCCCTGATGGCAAGAGCAGCAGAGTTGTATACCTTCTTACGCCATCTGTCCAAAGCCCTAGAATCCCTGTCTGAATGGGGGTAGGGTTTTTGGCTGTAGTAGCCTTAATACCTTTAGGCCCCTGGGAAATGGTCTCTGGATCCACAGTAGGATTTTTAAAAAGGAATTTGTGAGAGTCAGGTACTCTGTAGTACCGGTCAGGTTTCCTGGGAGCTGGTGGCAAAGTATCAGGGGTAAGACTGGATTCCATGAAGACATCCTCTACAATTTCCAGAACAGAAGGGATAGGTAGAGGCCTGTGCTGAGGCAAGTTTAAAAATTCCCTAAGTCTCTTTTTGGACTGTGTGTAGTCCTGGCACTCCCAGCGGAAATGCTGTCTGAAGGTATGCAGGGTTTCACCGAAAGAAAAATCTTCTGGTGGGGAAGCAGAGGGAATGGAATCCTCTGCATCAGAATCCTCATAAGTAGATAAAGGTATGTCCTGGTAATCAGAAGGGTCAGAGTCATCGGACTCATGATATGAAGAATCAGAAGGAAAATCAATTCTTGGTCTTTTAGAGGGGGAAGGCTGGGGTAATAAGGTCTTCAGCCATTCTAAGCATTTGTTTCAGTGGCATGGGACCCTGAGAATGCGCTTTCGTTGTCAGTTTCCTAGGCGTAGTGTGAACTCTGGGCCTGAGAAATTTGGTATTTTGGTTTGAAACGAAGTAGTTGGTCTAATATGAACATCAGAAGGCCTGAATACACCCTTAGAAGCCGGTGCCTGCACAGCGGCTACGGACCCATCCAAGGAAGAGACATCCACATGTTCCATAGTTGAAGAAGCATCTCGCGGCATACCGGACTCCGAATGGGTCTCAATAGAGGCCTGCAAATGTGTAGAAGCAGGCATCAAGGGCTGCAAATGCACCTCACTGAGTACCAGCAGACTGGCGACCAGCTTAACGGAAGCATCGTCAGCAGTTTTGGACCTATGTGGTCTGTCTCTGTCTTTATCCTTATGTTTTTCCAAAGATCGGTAGTCGGATGGCTTATTGAAGCCATTTTGGAATACGGAGAATGAGAGCGAAAGAATTTAGCGACAAAAATAGCCCAACGATGAATAGTTCAGGTGTTGGAACAGGGCAAAAAAACCGACAGCGAGGAACGTCATAGTCTGGGCCTAAACAGGTCACACAGTAAGAATGAAAATCTCTGTGAGGTATTTGCTTTCCACAGGCAAGACAATTATTAATTTTTTCTGACATCGGTTAGAGCAAGAAAAAATAATCCCCAACGGGGTACTTACCTTTTAGAAAACTTCAGGTCTGAAACTCGAAAAACAAACATTTCAGGAGGCGGCCAACCGGCACTTGCGAACTGCTTCTGCTTCGGGCTCCGCTTGGCAAGAAAAGCTGATGCAATGGTGTTGGCTGCATGTTTTATACCCCTGACAACCTGACGTTATGGAAGAAGCGACAGCATCCGACGCAGAAATCCCAAGACTCTGGTATTCAGGCCAACTGAGGGCTACCTGCAGGCAGATAACCCAAGTGTGATGACTGCAACAGTGAAACACGAAGAACATCAGTAAAATCAATCAATAAAGTTCTAGATTATAGTAATATCAGAAATCATCACTTATATAGAAAATTTACCATCTCCCAGCTATATTCTTAGACCTTAACAAAACAAAATTAATTATTTTCACTCCCAAACACCTTACAAGGAAGAAAGCATCCTTCAATATTAACTCTTCCAAAAATTTGTCACACAAACTGCACTACTAGGAGTTTCCTTAGATGGACTCCTAAAGTTTGACTTCTACAGTACATGCAACATACAGTGAAAAAAAAAACACACACCAAAAACTAAGCCCTCTCTATAAGGCAATCCCCTACTTATTTAAAATTGCAAGGCGTCATATCGCCACTGCTCTCCCACTACTACTTTCCTATACTTAGCACCAATACTGACAAAAATCCAGCTAACTTGATAAACAGTGCTACAACAATGTCACAAAATTTGCAGCTAGCCTCCCAAAAAGATGACATCATTGTTTGGTCCTCAAACGCCTCCAGTGTCCTATTCAATCATACTAACTCACATGCTCCCAACCCCCCTCTTATCAACAGTCTAACAAACCAAATGACTGTCCCTCTCTAGCCAGCCTTGGACAACCAATACAACCCGCCCAGAAGCTTGCACTCTTCGGACAAAGACCTCCTTCATCTATGGAAACATATAACTCTGCAGGCTGTTCCCTGTCCTCCCATCATGTGTCAAAAACTTGGAACTCCTTCCTCCCAACAGTAAGACAGGACTCCTCTCTAAAGTTAATCAAACTACAGCTAAAGTCTTGCCTACTGAACTCCTGACTATGCAAATGCATTGCACCAGATTAGAACATCATTCCTCTTTAACCTCATCACTGTTGATCTTCCTCCATATCCGCCTCTTACATGTAATGTAACTCACCCCCCCCCCCTCCTTCTGTTGGACTATTTCACCCTCAACTACCCTTTGCCTTCTATTTCTCAACTCTATCTCTCTTACCACTATACCTCTTGGGAAGACATGGTGCTTTCTGCTGAAAACAGCAACAGTATGTCTATATGTATACTTCAACAAATTTGAAAAACAATCCTCTCTCCTTTGAAAAATGTTGCAAAGACTATAGTATATCACTGCCTTTCAAGTGTCACTCTGTCTATTACTGCTGTTTTTGTACATTGTGTTTATTCTCAGGCCTCAACTGAAAATGGGTCCTGTACTGATTTGGACTTTCCTGGTAAACAAAAGCAATAACATAAATAAACAAATATCCATACAGTAATTAATATTACACATCAAAATAATTTTGCTGAAAAATAAAAGAGTACTATCTTTCACTATTTACTGTGTCTGGCATATCTTACAATCAACTACTACAGAAACAATAGTTATACTCATATTTTACCATAACAAAAAGGGATTTCTAAGCACAACACCCTCAAAGATGGGCATTATAGGGAAATAATGAAACATCCCGGTGGGTAAAAGGCCCAACAGCATGTTAGTCCCATACAATACCTACCTTGTCACAGATTATTGCTTACATACCCTATTTACCTTATTCTAAGGCTAGGACTGTTGCTGAAATGATAAACAAAAAAATAACATCTACTACTGACATAATAACATAGTATCACCTAAACTCGACTTCTTTTTTGGATACCAACATAACACTAAGTTAATATGCAAAATAAAGCTGCAGAGCTGGCAAGCGCACAGAATCAAATCTCAGGGGTCCCCACATTACTGATTTCAGAGCCATTAGTACCTTCTTTTTTTTTTCTTTTTCAATGTCCCAGTCAGCTGACTGCCTACGTAGTTATTCCGCTACTGCTTTAAAATGAACACAGGTTTTTATAACCCCTGAGTGAGGCACAATTTCAAAGACCTCTGTCCACATGGACTGGATAATTAACAATCCTAGTCCTGGGCAGCCACTACTTTGGTCAGAAATGCCGCTAGAAAAAGAAATCCGGAACTACCCTTGACAGATCTGTACTATTAATTAAGCAACATTATGTCCCCCCCCCCCTTTTTTTTTTTTAAACTACAGGTATGATAGTGGTTTCTATATCTTTTACATAGATGCAAGTTGACTGAAGTGGAATTTTCTCGATTTAGTCCAGTTTTGTAGATGAAACAGCAGTTGCCTGATTCACAAATATGGTACTCTAAACTCTTTAATGTCTTAACAGTACTACTGGCTCGATTACATTATTTTGAACTTTGCATGAGTTAGCACACTGTATTTTCACAACAGTCTCCGTAAGTTATTCTGCACACACACACACACTTCTGCTGCTTCTTTCTCTTATCTTGTTTTGTTTACATAATAGTTTATAGATATATTTAACTTCAGTGACTAACCTCTGCATTCCAAATCACTTTACTGCCAGGGAAAGTTATGTGCTGAGCTTGCAAAAGCTATCAGAATGGTTGTGACTCAGCACTGCTTTTGCCTTGAAAGTAAATCACTTTGCAATCTGCCTTCTGACCTTTTAATAAGTATTTTCAGATCATAGACAAGACTCCTCCGAACCCCCAAGTAGTTTTCAGTCACTGGGAACCACTTACGGAGTTAGTAGTGCCTTATTTTTGTCATGTACAGCTTTTGTTTGTGTTAGAATTCCACTGAAATTACTTGTTTATTCTTTTACCTCCAGGATACTCAGGGCCTGTGTTAGCATTTTGGGGGGCCCCAGCAAATGTCAAGTTGGGGGCCCCCTGTGCACTTCCAAGCTATCACCCCTTCTATCCATCCTTTTAGTTCATACTGCAGACTTTTAGGAATAGTACACACAAACTGACCTGTAGCTACAATGATTTTACATTACAACAGGCTACATTTTTTTTTTATTTATTTATTTTACATTTGTTGACCGGGCTAGTCCAACTGGATACATGTCCATTTTCAGTGGAGGCCCGGGGAGAAAAGCTCCAAGGTCAATAGTTATATTTACAAGACAAAAACATTGGTGTTGATACACAAGATAATCTACTGGTTACTACATATACAATTATAAACAATAACAAGTGAGTACAATAAATACACTGATGCTTACAGATCAAATAAGAGAAAAACAAGAATTATTAATTGATTTCATGAGGTGATTTGAACAGCCAGACAAGGAGGGGTAGAATAGAGTGATCTTTGGTTTTTGGATTAGGCAGAGGCTGTAGGAGCCTAGGTGTGGCTGGGACAATGGCTTATTAGTCTGGACTGGAGCAGGGGCATAACCATTTGGATTTGAGGTGTGCTCTAAGGTGTAATTTAAATTGGTGCTGAGATGGCATAAGTCTTAGGTTGTTTGGTAGGCGTTCCAGGATTTACCAATGGAGTTGGCATACAGTGCATCACCACCGGTATTGTTGGATTTAATGGTCCTTACTTGTAGACTTTTGGAAGACCTGAGGGAGTTGAGGTTGGAGTGGGTAAGTATTTTGTACAGTGAGGGAGTTTTACTTGGGTAGTTAATAATTTTAAACGCCTCAGTTAGTTGGTTGAATTTGAGTAAATTGGGAAGTTCCAGCCATTCGAGAGACCTTAAATTTAGGCAGTGATGAGTGCGATAGGGCGTCCTGTTATGAATCTGGCTATGTGATTATAGGTAGTTGTTAGTTTATTAAGTTCTTTCTTGTTTAGGAAGGAGAATATCGGGAAGGCATAAAGGAGAGTGGAGAGGAGGTGGGTTCGGGCAATAGTCAGTTTGGTGTACGGAGTTAGGAAGGCCTTAATTCTATACATCGAACCAAGTTTTCTGTTAACTGATTTAACAGTTAAGTTTATATGCACATCAAATTTAAGTTTATGATCAATGGTCACCCCTAGTAGTTTGGTATTGGGTACAGGGTGGATAATGGTCCCATTGTTGGAGGACACATGGAAAGTAGAATTGCTGGTGTTGAAGGATTCTATAGTTTGAGCAGTAACTGAGGTGGGGAAAAAGAGAAGTAATTTGGTTTTGGCAGGGTTAAGTAAGAGTTTAAGTTCCGAGAACCATTTTTCTACAGCAGAGAAGCAGTTTTGGGTTGTAGCTTGGAGATTGGTGAGAGATTCATCAGAGCAGATCAGGGTGGAGTCATCTGCATATTGAATACAGGTGGCTTTGGGAATAATTGAGTGTAGGCCATTTATGAAAATGGAGAAAAGAAGGGGACCAAGGATAGATCCTTGGGGAACACCAATATTAGTAGGGAGTAGGTCTGATAGGCTGTTTTGCCACTGGACTGCCTGTTTTCTACTAGAGAGATAGGCACACTGTGTTGGCCCATCTCACAAAGGGACAGTCACAGTTACTGTCATTTAGGTGCAACAATGACACATTACAACAACTCTATGTACAGGGCTGGACTAAAGTGAAATGGAGCCCCAGGCACTGTTTACTTTGTCAACCCCCCCACCAAAAAAAAAAAAAAAAAACATACAAACATCCTCCAGAGGTCCCCTCTGTTTCTTCCCATGTTGAGGCTTCCCACACCATGCACATTACTTTTTTTTTCTTTAATTTCTCACATTTTACCTTTTCTCTTCAGCTTTTTCAAGAAGCCATAACTCTGTATATGCTCTAAAGTGCTTCTTAATTTTTTTTTTTATTTTTACAAAACCTTTTCACCCAGTGATGGCTTGAACAGAAAATATGATTAAAAAAGAAAATCAGTGTTGCTGTTCACCTTTAGTTTTCCTTCCATCTTTTCAGTATACTTTCTTGACCAAGTCAGCACAGTAATAACCATTTAGGAAATAACTCAATTAAGCCTGTGCCACCATAAGCCATAGGGGTTGTAGATGCTCTGGGATGCATTTTAGAGAATTTCCCAACCTTTTAATCCAAAAGTGACCTAAACAAAAATCATAAGTAACAAAAATATATATTTTTTCTTTCAGTGTAGACATAGGTTGTACCCAAGGCTTAAGTTTCAAAGCTGACAAAATAGTAGCTCAAAATAAATTAACAAACCAATTGTTGTGAGGATACACAGATCCTGTCTGGGAATACTGCCTGCCTCCCTAATACCCCCAAAAAAGACAGTCATTGCCTGTGGATCCCTCCACTGTTAGATTGAAATGAAATAGCATGCCTACTTACGCCTCAATCCCAACCCCCAATGTCAATCAGCTGTATACGTACCAGGTGTTTGTGAGGAAAGTGAAAAAAAATAATGATTGCAATAATGTATTCTACTTGGCTGCTCCCAGATAGTAGACTACCCATACAGGAGCTAAAGTAACTTTCTTTGTACACCTCTGAGGTCTGTTAAAAAAGTAAAGGAAACAATGACTACATAATCCTCAGCCCCCCACATAACAGGTTCATAGGTAGGTACCAGGCTATCTGCCTGAAGGCATTTATAAGCCTAGCCGGAATGTGTTGGCTTTCGCTGCCCACTTAGATTAGTTCCCTGTGCCTCTGTCCAGCAGAGCCATTGAAGTGATCCCCAGGGTAAACCTTTTGTTTCCCATCCACTCATCAAGGTTTCTCTTGAAGAGGGTTAGCGAGGAGCTTTGCCTAATGTAGATTGGAATCTTGTTCCAGAGCATGGGAAGTCTCAGGGACAGGAATCTATTCCTTCAGCACGTCCTATTTATTGTTGTGGTGAGGTTTAGATTCTGGAGCGTGTGGTTCAAGGGGATATGGTTTTCTTTAGGTGGAGCATGTCCATAAATTCTGGGTTGGACATGGCCTTGTATGTCAGGCAGAGATCATCTCTGAGTAGGCGGTATGCAACCGAGTACAGCTGGAGTTTCTTCAGTCGAGCTGCATAGGGCATCTGCTTGAGGCCAGTGATCCTCTTGGTGAGATACTTCTGTTGTCTTTCAAGTTGGTGCAGGTGTCTTGTAAAGTACATCCCAAATGGGGCATTGTACTCTATGATGGGTCTGATGAGTGATGCGTAGAGGGGCCCAATGACCTCTTTTGATCTGGATGCAAATCCTTTTGTGATTAGGTGGGACACATAGAAGGATTTTCTACCCACTTTGGCAATGTGATTATCAAAGGAGAGGTTACTATCTACTTGGGTCCCCAGATCCCTTATTACGACTTCCATATTTAGGGGGCTACCACCTATGCAGTAGTTTGTGGGTACTTTGTTTTTTCCAAAGGGGATGACTATGCACTTTTTGGCATTTAGCTTGAGGCTATTGTTTTGACACCAGGTATCTGTCTCGGTGAGACCCTTTTGGAGGATGTCTGTGTCAGCCGGAGAGTCAATTATAGCCCCTGGTTTGCAGTCGTCTGCGAACTTGGTCAGCCATAGTCCTCCTGTGCTTGCCTGTACCTCTGAGAAGTATATGCTGAACAGGAGGGGTTCCTAGGACTGAGCCCTGGGGAATGCCACCTGTAAAAGGTTTAGAGTCAGACCTAGCTCCCACAACTCTTACCATGTGGGTTCTGTCTGTGAGCCAGTTGGCAACCCATCTCATGACGTAGGGATTTATGTCCAGGCTGGTGAGCTTGTCTATAATACCTGAGTGGGGAATGGTGTCGAAGGCCTTTGCGAGGTCTAGGTAGGCTGTGTGGACCACCTTTCCCTCGTCTATAGCCTTGGTAACTGTCTCAAAGAAGTCCACCGGTTTAGGAGGCATGATCTGCCCTT
>NC_056732.1:666663826-666933826 GCF_019279795.1 Protopterus annectens
CAAGCAGAGCCAATGAAGTGATCCCAGGGCTGTATTTTCTGTTACCCATCCACTCGTCAAGGCTTCTCTTGAAGAGTGTTAGAGGGGCTCTGCCTAATGTAGTTTGGAATTTTGTTCCAAAGCATGGGGAGTCTCTGTGATAGGAATCTATCCCTTCAGCATGTTCTATTTATTCTTGTGAAAAGGTTTAGCTCACTAGAACGTGTGGCTCGCAGTGACTTGGATTTCTTTAGGTGGAGCATGTCCGTCAATTCTGAGTTGGACATGGCTTTGTAAGTCAGGCAGAGATCAACTCTGAGTAAAAGATATGCCACTGAGTACAGCCGGAGTTTTTTCAGTCGGGCTGCATAGAACATATAAAATAATGATACCAAGGTGTTGAGATGAACAAAGGCTGTAACTGTAAAAAGTCATCCACTGAGAGCCAGTATCTTCCTTATAACCTCACTTTATTTGAACAACAGGAACAGTGGTAAGCGCTTTCACCCTGATAGGGCTTCTTCAGACCATATACAAACAAGCACAACTATACATCAATATAAATAGAAAAAGGCGCCAAAAAAACACTCCACTAATTAAAGTGACACAGCTTACTGCAAAACAGAATAAATATCACAAATAACACATTGATGCATCGGTACAGACCCATCAATACACCAGTTCACTAAAAGCATCACAGGTATCTAACAGCAATATTAAAACTTTACCAATGTCTCATAACATGAATAAAACCTTAACTCCTAAACCTAACCACCACCACCCCACCCCCCCACAAAACCCAAATAATTCATCATAGACATGTTACTGGACTATGTTTGGTGTTCAGGGCGTTTACTCCTTGGGTAACAATAACTTTTTGCATAGGACATATGTTTGAGGCCAGTAATCCTCTTGGTGAGGTACTTGTTTGGTCTCTCCAGCTGTTGGAAGTGTCTTGTGAGGTACATCCCAAATGGGGCATTGTATTCTATGATGGGTCTGATGAGTGACGAGTAGAGGGGCACTATAACATCTTTATTTCTAGATGTGAACCCTTTAGTAAATAGATGGGCCACGTAAAAGGATTTCCTAACTACTTTGGCAATATGACTGTCAAAGGAGAGATTACTATCCACCTGGGTCCCCAGATCTCTTATTACCTCTTCTGTATTAAGGGGGCTGCCAACTATGTGGTAATTTATGGGTGTTTTGTTTTCCCAAATGGGATGACTATGCATTATTTGGCATTTAGCTTGAGGCCATGACTTTGACAACAGGTGTCCGTCTCAGTAAGGCTCTTTTGGAGGATGTCCGTGTCAGCCGAAGAGTCAATTATGGCTCCCAGTTTGCAGTTATCAGCGAACTTGGTTAGACATAGTCCTCCTGTGTTTGCCTGTACTTCTGAGAAGAATATGCCTAACAGTAGAGGTCTCAGGACCGAGCCTTGTGGGACACCACTTGTGACTTGTATAGAGTCGGACCTGGAGCCCGCTGTTCTTACCGTGCGAGTTCTGTCTGTAAGCCAGTTGGCAACCCATCTCGTGACGTAAGGGTTTATGTTCAGGCTGCTGAGTTTTTCTGTAATACCCGAATGGAGAATGGTGTTGAAAGCCTTGGCGAGGTCAAGGTAGGCTGTGTGAACAACCTTATAGGTTCATAGGTTGGTACTAGGCTATCGGCCCTAGGGCCTATACAAGCCTAGACATAACAATTCCCTGGCTATTTCTTCCCACACTATTTACTTCCCTGGACCCCTGTCTAGCAGGGTGACTGACGTGATCCCCAGGGTGAATTTCCTTTCTCCCATCCAGTCATCAAGGTTCCTTTTGAAGAGGGCCAAAAAGATGCTCTATTTGACATGTATGGACAGTCTATTCCAGAGTCTGGGGAGTCTCTGGGTAAGGAACCTATCCCTCCAGCATGTTTTGTTTATTGTGATGACAAGATTTAGATCCCTGGAGCGTGTGGCTCTGAGGGATTGGCATTTCTTTAAGTGTAGCATGTCCAACATCTCTGGGTTTGACATGGCCTTGTATGTTAAGCAGAGATCGCCTCGGAGTAGACGATATGCGACAGAGTATAGCTGGAGTTTTTTAAGGTTGTCAGCATAGGGCATCTGCTTTAGGCCTGTGATTCTTTTAGTGAGGTATTTCTGTGGCCTTTCCAGTTGTTGCAGATGTCTTGAGAGGTACATACCAAATGGGGCGTTGTATTCTATAATGGGTCTAATGAGGGATGAGTACAGTGGGACAATGACCTCCTTTTTTCTGGATGAAAAGCCCTTAGTGATGAGGTGTGCCACATAGAAGGATTTCCTGACTGTTGTGGCGATGTGGTTATTGAAGGTGAGACCACTGTCCACCTGTGTCCCTAAGTCTCTTATCACACTTTCGGTGTATAGTGTACTGCCACCTATGTGATAATTCACGGGTACATGGTTTTTCCCAAAGGGGATAACTATACATTTCTTGGCACGGAGCTTGAGCCCATGGCTCTGGCACCAAGCATCTGTTTCTGTAAGGCCCTTTTGTAGAGCATCCACATCATTTGGGGATTCAATAATGGCTCCCAGTTTGCAGTCATCTGTGAACATTGTTAGCCAGAGTCCCTTACTGTTGGCCTGTACTTCAGAGAAGTAGATGCCAAACAAGAGTGGTCCCAGGACTGAACCCTGAGGTACTCCACTTGTCACTTGTCTGGAGCTGGATTTGGAGTCAGCTATTTTTACAGTGTGGGTTCTGTCAGTAAGCCAATTGGCAACCTATCGAGTGATGTAGGGATTAATGCCCAGCTTAGAAAGTTTATCTATGATTCCAGAGTGGGGGATGGTGTCAAAGGCCTTGGCGAGGTCCAGCTAGGCTGTGTGGACTGCCTTACCCTCGTCCACGGCTCTGGAGACTGATTCAAAGAAGTCAATAAGATTCAGGAGACAAGATCGGACCTTCATGAACCCAAACTGGGTGGGGTCCAGTGTTTTAAGGTTGCCAGTGTCTTTGTTTATAAGTTCCATGATAATACATTCCATGGCCTTGCAGAGCGGGCTCATCAGACACATCTATGGCCCTGGTGACTGTCTCGAAGATGTCAACCAGATTTAGTAGGCATGATCTGCCCTTAACAAAGCCAAACTAGGTTGGGTCAAGTGTTTGGAGGTTCCCAGTGTCTTTGTTAATGAGTTCCATGGTGATGCACTCCATAGGCTTGCACTCCATAGGCTTGCAGACCAGACTAGTCAGGCTTATGGGGCGATAGTTACCAGGGTCAGTTGAGGCACCTCCTTTGTGGAGTGGACTAACCGTTGAGCCTGTGGAGAGGCTGAGGTTGAACAGCGTGTTTAGGTGGGGGGGTTAGTTCATTCTGTAGTTCGTGCAAGACGCAGCCTGGGACACCATCTGGCCCCACTGACGCTGTGGTTTTGGCTTTTGAAAGGGCTATTTTCACCTGTGTGTCTGTGATTTCCAGGACACTACAGTTTTTCCAGTATTGATGTGGGCCCTTTGGGGGTGAGAGGGGTTGAAGCTTGCAGTAAATCTGCCAGGATGTTGGCAATATCAGTAGGTTCAGTATATTTTGTGCTATTTTGCACTAGTTCAGTGTATATCTCCGAGTTGCCACTTAGATTCTTATCATAGCTAAAGAAGGCTTTGTAGTTATCTTTTGAATCCTTGGCTATTTTTCTTTCGAAGTTAGCCTTGGATGATTTTATGAGGGACCTTAGTTTCTTACTGATACTGATCAGGGATGTCTTTCCTTCTTGGGATTTGCTTTTTTTCTGAACTAGTTTCCTCCTTCTATTGTATAGCCTGTTTATGGCATGGGGTCCACCAGACTGGTTTCCTTCTCTTAGAGGAGTGAATCTTGGTTTTGCTAGGGATGGCACGATCCATGTATCCTTGTAGGTGCTCATAGAGTGCATTTGTAAAGGTTTCTGCATCTTGGCCAGCGTTATCCTTTAGCGTGAGGGCTGTGAAACTTACCGCCTCTGTCTTAAGTAAGGTGAAGTTTGCTTTAGAAAAGTTTTTTTACTGTGGTTTCCTTAGTTGGGGGTGGTGGTGGGGTGCAGACATCCAGAGTGATTCGTTTATGGTCTGATCTAACCAGTGATGAATTGACCTCCGGTGTGGAACATCTGTCGTCCATATTTGTGATGATCAGGTGCAATATATTTTCACCTCTAGTAGGCGAGTTTACCAGCTGATCCAGGGCATTTGAATTGATGAATTCCAGGAAGCGCTGGATTTGGCAGTTTGTACTAGAGTAGTTTTCCCAGTTAATGGTAGGGTAATTGAAATAGCCCAATATCAGGGTGTTCAGTAGGACCTTCATGTTTTCCAATGTCTCCAGAAAGGTGGAGTGGTTGTCCTGGGTCACGGAGGGTGATCTGTAACAGGCCACAATTTGCGTTGCAGATATGCCCAATGTTAATTGCACATGGATCATCTCAGAGGTATCATGCTGCGCCACTAACATGGAAGTGTAGGTATCCTTGATGAATATGGATACACCCCCTCCTTTTGTGTTTCGGTCCGTGTTCTGTGGCCAAAACGTGTGGTACGAGTTGTAGCCCGGTAGTGCTGGGGTGCTCCCTTCCCTGGAGCCTTGAACCAGGTTTCAGTTACTGCACAGATGTTGACATTCTCCATACTGAGAAGTGCTTGGAGTGCGTGCATTTTGAGATTTGAACTCCTGGCGTTGAGTAGCATAACCCTCAGTTTTTTGTTAATTGTGCTGTTTATGGAGGTGGGTTTGACTTTTGAGCCTTGCCTAAAAAAGGCACTATGGAGGCAGCAAGAGCCTTGGCCAGTATTCGAAAGCCTAGGGGTGACAGGTACAAGCAGTCTCTTGCAAAGCAATGCGGCTTGTCGAGCATGTCATCCCCGGCTGACAGACATTGGATTCCCTTTGAATGACACCAGAAGCTTAGCCAATTGTTGAAATTTATCATTTTTTCTTTATACTGAGGTATCATTCTTGGTGAGGGCAGGATGCTACTCAGGGTCAGGGTCATAACGGCCTGGGCTACATGATCAGAGAGGTCTTCCATGTCTCTTTTCATGTAGTCCAGGGAGGTAGTTCTCAGGTCATTCACACCAACATGAACAATGACAGAGTCATACTTGTACTTGTTCTGGAGTGACCTGAGTGCTTGTGTTATGTGGCGGATTCTGGCTCCCAACAGGCAGCTAACAGTAACCTTCTGCTTGTCCAGCCTAGTGAGTGGGACGTCAGTGTGCCTGACTATAGAGTCACCTATTACTAGTGTGTTAGGTATGTTATTTCGCCTTAAGGGCTGTGATTGTGCGGAACACTGATTTTGTATTTTATGTGTTGTCTGGTTTGTCCCGAGCGGTGCAGGTTGTTTGGGTGTCTGCTTTGGAGGTCTCTGATGCTTTTGCAGGTTTTTATTTAGAGCCTCCGAGTATGATTTTGTGTATTTTTTGCCAGTGCTGGTTTGGTAGGTCTATGTGTGGATGGAGGTGTGGTGCAAGTGTTAACCTTCTCCTCTTGACTGTCTGTTCCAGTCTTGGGTGGAGACAGCTTGGCCTCCAGTTTGGCTGTATAATTGCATCTCTTGCATATGTTAGTGTTTTGTGGTAGGAGGAGAGGGTTGTCTGTGTACATGAGGCAGTTGTAACATTGCCTCGGGATACCCAGATTCACCTGCTGGACTGGAGAGTACACCTGAAACTGCCCTTTGGTCATGCCTGAATAGTAGGGCGAGCTGCTTAGTCGCTTGGTAGTTGAGGGGTGAATAAAGAGCCTTGCCCTGCTGGGCAATGAAATGTCAGGGTATATTAGTGCTTGCTATTATGTCTGAGCAAGTGCTGGGCTGTAGGATGCTTTTTGAGTGCTTAGACTGAGAGACTAGTTTCAAGGGAAAAACTGAACAGGAGACTTAGTGGAGCCGGGAATAATTTAACCCTAGCTAACCGGCACTGCCCGATGCACAAAACCGTGCAAACCCGTTTTTTATAGCAGGGAAATGACAGAGATAGAAATTAGCCCAAAATGGCCAATAAACTACCAACGTCTGGGCTGGAACCACTCCTCCAGGGACAGATAGGCTGTTCAAAGCTCTCTTCTCTCACAGGTGAACAGAGAAACTTCCTTCTATCCAAGTAAGGTATGGGCAACTCAGAAACTTCTAATACAACATCACGGGGCTGGTATATGTTAATTTAGAGGGTGTGGAGAACTTGTCCACTGCAAAAATACATTTAATTTTTTCACTGGATTGAATTTTGGATTACTTTTGTTTGGCAACTTGGTTCCTTGCTGTGCTGTAATTCAACAAGTAATAGCAAAACAAAGCTGAATGCATTACTATGGGAGGAATGTACTTCCAATGGATCCTGTCAAGACAACTGTGTACTAAGTTAAAGGTAGTAAGTGAGGAGAAATGACTTAGGTATGTGTATGAAAGCAACTAATCATTAATGAGACATGATCATAGCTAAACAATCATGTGTGTAGTCATCAAGAAGACCTATATTACCCAGGCAAAATTTTCTCCACTTGATCAAAGTAAAACATCAGTGGTGTACACAGACAAAAATTGGTTATTCAGTGGGGGCAGTACACGTGTCAAAGCAAGTAATCTATAGTCACCTCATCCCTGGACTGGGACTGTCAGTGGACCTGTCAGTATATAAAACAAGCTAAAACACATTACTGTGGATGGTATTAGTTTTGGTACTTTTCCATTATTGGGGCAACAGGACTAATGACCACGATAACGTCTTATAGTTACATTCATGTGTAATTCACTTTAGACAATGGAAAAGCAACAAGTAAACTCCACTCGTTTGTAGTGACTGGGGTTATTTGCTCTGCTGTCCTCTCTTACTTGTGTAAATTAATGGTTTACAGTCCATTGCTCATTTAGAAGACATCTTCTTAGAAACTTTCTTTCCCAATGTAACGTAAAGGACATGAACAGACTCTTTGGTGATGGATTAGGTTCTACGCAAGTAGAATCCGAGACAGCTGTGAACATCTAGTTTTACTTTTCTACTTTTTGTGGAAGATTAGGTACAGTACAACAGATACAGTCACATACCAAGACACCCTTTACCAAAAAGAAACAGTAAGGCATAACTGGGTCTTGCTAGCTTCGGTTGTTTTGCAGCAGGGACCAATGCCTGCTGCTGGCATCTTTATTGGCAACAGAATCAGATACTGGAAAATGCGCGGTCATTGCTCGTTAGGAAGTACTGTCTGATTTTATTTGTTGGGGGAGTGATTGATCAAGTCTGTATGACAAGTTATACAGACTCACTCGTTGCAAGGCAGTAAAAAAGGGTACTTTGTGTTTGTGTCTGTTTCTTTGTCTTTCAAAACAAGCGGTTCAGGCCTATGCAATGTGCGATCATTGCCTGCGTGTTACATGTGTCGCCCCGATAACAGAAAAGCACCTTAGTTTTGCTCACAATCAAACATAAGAGATATACACAATCAGGACATGGTCAGTCTGTTGAGAGTAAGAAAGGTGCCTGTTTGTGTAATCTGAAATATTTCCCATTACAAGGCAACCACCAAAGATTTTGCTCACAAAAAATTGTGTGTGACTTCTTCACATTAATATCAGAAGGTGTTGCCCTGTGCGGGAGGGGAGCATACTTGCAAGAGAAGCTTTGCTATTATTTTTTGGATTTCATGAAAAAATTAACAATCCCTCTTTCTCATATACAGAAATACCTCTTGAGTACCATGATTTTAGTCCTCAGATTTATCCCTGTTAATACTCCTGCAATCACTGATATTCCCCAAATAGTCAGATACGATAATGGGTACATACTTTGTTACATAATTAAACTAAGCCTACATAAAGACTCCCTACCACTAACTGCATAGGCTGTAGTATATAAAGAACTTCTAAAGTGAAAAATAAGAAAATTCTCTTCTTTCTAACCTCCCTGTTAAGATTTTTAAAGGTTGGTGCTATGATGTTTAATGTTCAGAGGTTAAGAGGTATGGAAAATGCGTCAACCCCAACACACATGTGCACACCTTGTTTTCACACTTCTATCTCCATATCAAGTACTCGCAACTTTTAAGCTGTTTTTAGAGTTTCTCTCCCCTTCTACTAAGTACTCTTCACATAAATTTATATCCCATACACTTTGCAACTCTTTTACTGAATTTAAGCCGTCTCTCTGATATACAACTTAACTCCTTTTCATACCTTACAACCCAGTAAATCAGCCGTACATCAAACATGTATTTCACCTCTATCCAGCAATGCTTATGAATCACATCTGATTCCTCTAGCAATTCCATGAACATCTGCCACAATCCACTGAGTTTATTAGGCAAAAGAAGATTGCCAGTCTGCCTATTGCATGCTACTCACTTTGCTTGTATGTGACCCATGTACATCACCTAATCACAATGTCATCTATAGAAAACATTAAACAAAACTGGTACCAGGACTACTTCTGATACCTGTAGGGCCTCTACTTACTGGAAGAGACTTCACTTAATTCCTACTGCATCCTACTGTAAACCCTTCTGCAACACAGCAAAAGCCTCACTCGGTACTCCCAAGAGAATGTAATGAATCACTGAAATCTAAACAACTAGTTTCAGTGATCTTTCTCCACTAGTCTTCAGTGGTCATCCTGGCAAAAACTAGATTAGTTATCTGATACACATTTCAAACCAAAACATTTGTGCTGACTTTGGCCCTTTGTCATGCTCCTTATAAGGTACACACTGTCATTTTCAGAATAATTTCTGATACTGTCTGTGTTAATTAAATGCAACAAAAATTCAAAATATGAACAAACTATTATATTTTTTCTTTCACTGTCTCAATAACATGGGTTACGTAGATGGAAATCTCCTACACAGCCTTTCAATGATTTCATAAACATTAGTGATATTAGCTCTCACCTTAGTTCTTTATGAATTCTCATGTGGACTTCATAACGTGCCAATGTTTTTCTACTTGCAGTATTAGGAACTGCTTCAGAACTTTCACACTCATTGTACTGTAGAAGCAACAGCACTACACCTACCTCTCTGATCATATTATCTGCATTCCACTTCGTCAGGCTTTAGTATTCCCCTCCGTTACTTCTTACATCCTGACATACGTAAAAAAGGACAGAAACTGCACCTCTGCAACACAACACCCTTCTTAGCTGTGGTTTTCTTTTCAGTTGAACTCTCCGTTCCTCTTAATTTTTCAACACCTTTCTTCCATACTTAACGGTAATAAGACCTTTGCAGTGGCATTTTCACATCTAGCACCAATAGGACTAAGGCTGGCAAGACAGACAGCACTGCACATAAAGCTTTCTCAGGCTACCTTAGCCCACCCTTTGACCAATAATGATCAGCCACTAAGGATCTTTCTCCAGATCTTTGACAGCTCAAGTAAAGTAGAGCACAAAACCAAAAAGCAATTTTCTCTGCTCACAACCCCCTGACTATAAAGGCTCCTCTAGATCCAAGGTGGGAGAAATAGGATGGGTTTTGTGACAGAAATGGAGTGCCAAAGCTGATCTATCATTACAGTTAGTACACAACTTTTGTATCTGTCACTGGGACTGTCATCTCTCTCACCAACAGGAAAGCATCCTAACTTCAGCCTCCAGGGTGGCTCTCACTTAAGAATGACCCAGATAATGATGGCCCCGAAAGAAGACATAAACCAGGAAATTGCATCCAGTTTGTAGCACCATGATGTCCATGTGACAGCTGCACAATGTTTGTCCACAGAAACACTTTTAAAGAAGACTTGAAAAGTGACCACTGTCCTGGCAGATCGGGCATTTGTAGACCCTAGTACATGTGTGCTATGTTTTTGATAACAAAACTTTATACATTGTGACAGCTATAGAGAAAGGGATGCCTTGGAAACTATGGCACCCAATTTCACGGAGGAAAATTAAAAGAAAAGCAGAGTTCTTCCTTATGAATTTTGTTCTGGCCACATAAAATCTAAATTGTTTATGCACACCCTTGCAATGAAGTAGACATTTCCTATGGAGCGTGTTAATGAATGACAAAGACTGGAAGATCAAGCAATTGATTAAATACTGGTTTCTGTGGCCACTTCTGGCATAAAAGAAGGATTATTCCTCATGAACATACTGTCTCTATAGACAATGTGATACAGATGACTGGCACACAAGACTTGGAGCTCAGGCATACTTCCAGTCAACAACTAGGAAGGCAGTTTTCCAAGAGATTTACTTCAAGTCTGCCAAGGAAGTAGGTTCTAAAGGAGGCAGGTTAAGCTGTCAAGGACAAAGTACAGGTACCAAGGAGGAACTCCGGAGCCTTAACTGGGAGCTGAAGGAGGAAGCTGCCTCTCAGTTAGACTTTGCAAACCTTCTGAAGGCTAATCAAACAGTCAGAAGATGCTGACAATTAGATACAGCTGCCAGATGGACATTAACAGAAGAAAAAACTAAGTCCAGAGTAAAAAAATCAGTAATAAGTATGCCCAGATGCTAGTAATAGGAGCTGTATATAGATGCAGTACTCTGGCAGTGGCCTACAAAGGAAAACAATTCCACTTGCTATGATAATTATTCCTTCTGCCAGATCTCTGACTTGGGTTGGATGCATGGAAGGTATCCTATGGCTTTGGAAGCTGGCCAGCAGTTATATCCTTGGCAGGATATAACCCCATATGGCTTAGGGTACAGCAACAGTGATCATTCAAACATGTACTGTTATGGAAAGCTTACTTACAGAAATGCACTTTATTTAATATACTTAAAGCTGTGTTTTTGAGAAACAGAATACCCAATTTACTCATCTCAGATAATGTTTGCAACATGTATAAGTATAAAATTCAAGAGATTTTCAGAGTAAAGTTTGTTCACAATGGCTCTAATTAGAAATCACAATGGTCAAGTTGACCAAAGAGTTCTGTGAAAAACCTCTTAAAGAAAGCTCAGAACATGAACAATGACTGTCACACAGATGTACACGTAGTTTTGAAAGAACAAATAACATCAAGGCAAGGTGTGTATCTATTGCAACCTTAACTCCCACAGCTGTAACTAGGGTGGGAAAAAGGAAGTAACCCTAATGAGGACAAGCTGTTAAAGGGCATGATCAGCAGGTGCTGCCGAGGCACTACTGTAATACTAGCATTCCTTCGTGTATCTGTGCCGATATCACGGCTTCATAAATGAATGACAATACATCATTTCTGGTTATGGTTACAGCTTAGTGCAGCTTCCCACAGTTATGGAAAATTTATTTTTTGGTCCTCAAGTTTGGGTTGAGGGGGCACCAGTTTGGGGAATTGCCCTGCATGCAGATGACCTATCTATGGCACTATCAACTATTAATCGGTTGTAAATTAAACAACAGACTACCTACATCTACTTCCCTACTTCAACCATTAAATGTGTTTTCAGTGCAAGAGAGCCTGAAAGCAAACTAACACTGGCAAACTTCCATAGAACAGAAGACAGAAGAACTGGCTGTTTTGTTTACAATGAATATGGAAAGATGGTGAGAAAAAACGGGAACCAGATGTTCAAAATGAACATGTCCCCAAAAGACTGAGGTAAATACAGAAGCTATGTAGATAAATGTGCAGCCAATAGGCATGTTGTGAAGCATCTACACAGAGAACATACCCAGGAAAGTGTCTAAAAAGATTTGTTTCCAGAAACAGTGCATGAGCCAAAAAGAGTTTACCCGAACGGACCTATAGCATCCTGATGGACTGTCAGCGCTGTTTAGAATTTTAGCTTACATTTATGCAGTGATGTGGTATCCTTGGTGGTGTCTAAAATGTGCCTGACTGAAGTATGTTTTAAGTTTTTATTTTTTGTTGTCGCTATGCTTTATGCTCACTTACTCTTTTACATTGCATTACTTTACTTTTAATTCACCTGCGTATATGTTCAATAAACTTGAAGTTGAATTTCACATGAACAAACACTTCTGTTACTGCTCCCAGAATGTTGCAGTGGACTTCACAAGTTTTAGAATATATAAAGACTGAGAAAGCCAGCAAGATACTTGCTGACAGCTAAAAGACTGAAACGTTCTGAACTATTTTTGAAATGTGCTGACAATGACCAAATGGTTAAGGTGTTTGCCTTACAAACATAAGGTGCAGGGTTTGAGTCTCACAAGGGATAATTGGCTAAGCTTAAAATGGCTCGCAAGGGCAGTTAGCTTAGTACGAACCTATGAACTAATGAACTATTCTGGCTTTGTACATGAAACAATGAATAAACATATAAAAAGGAATGCTGAAGCACTCCTGTAGTTTGAAAAAGCAATGTAATAACTTCATTACTAAAAGCTGAAATACTGAAATGCATTGTGTTTATTTAATAATGCAATGTCATGAATTACAGGAAATTATAATGTATACATAAAAAGCACATGGTGCTTATATGGATTTGAATTACTACATCAGAGATTACTTTAAATAGAATATAATATACAGGTGTACAGATTTAAGGATCTGATAATGCAGTCTATGCATGTTGATGATCCCTGCTGCACATAGCTGTCTCCGGCTCACTCTTTCAACCTCCTTAATATATCAAATGTTACAGCTCTCTCATTAAAGAACAGCTGCGTTATAATGTGCTAAAAGGTACCCTTGTTTAAATGCATAATATAAAATCTAGTAGCCGTCTTCTTCCTCCAAGAATAACTGGTTAAGAAACACTGCTTCTACAGCATTAAAATGTGATTCAGTTCTCCTGGAGTGTAAATAAATTGTTAGTTTTCACTCATGAGCAACATTTACATTGAGATGCTTCTGGATATGGCACATGAGATGGATTTACTGAAGAATAAACTTTGTAAAAAAAATAGAAACTATAAAGGTTTAGAGGTTGTAAAGAAAGAAAGCTTCACCTTATGAGGTCTCAGCAATAACACACTAGTAGTCACCAATCAAATAACCAGTACCCTGCCTTGGACAAGTGTAACTCTGTATCATCCAAATTCAGTAGTGTTGCTTTTGATAAGGTTCCTTCCAGACTATTAAGTGACATGACTTCAGCAAAACAAGCCCAAAAGGGGAAGAAAGCTTGGAGCAATTTCGGAATAGCAAGTTACTGTGACAGGGAGCTCGCTGTTAGTAATAAGCTGCAGTGACGAGTATAATCTCAAGGGTCTAACGTTAAGAAGGAGACACTCAGAAATGCAGCAAAAAATATCAACTGCTCAAGGGGAAAATAAAGCTGGTTCCCTGGGTACCAGCCAAAGGCATTAAAGATTTACTGCAGGAGTGGTTCTCCTTGAAAGTACAATAACAGCGCACTTCAGATCAATGGCACTTGCTTGATGAAAGGTAGATTTATTATAAAGACTTAACTTTGTGTCTTTCGGCTTTTCCCGGTTAGGGGTCGCCACAGCGGAACTCCGGTCCGCTAATGATTGGCAGTAGATTTTTACGTGCTGGCTTGCTTAACTATTTGCAAATATTTATACCAAACACACACATATATTACACACATTTGATTTTTTGTGTGTGTGTGTGTGTGTGTGTGTGTGTGTGTGTGTGCGCATTGCATATACTATATATACCTGTACACACACACACACACACACACACACACACACACACACACACACACACACACACACTCCTCATTCTGCTCTTAAAGTTAATTTCTTAATATCCGTATCTTGAACACATTACAAGTTGATTATGCTTGCCCCTGAAAAATACAGTGTGTTTTGTGCCCTTTGGAGACTCAGTGTTTTGACCTAAAACCTCCAAAGGTTTCAAATATTTTGGATTCAAATAATCACATTGATCCAACAAGGCTCTATTATTCACAGTGCGCACATTATACAAACATCATGCCATTCATAACTACCTTTAATAACTTTAAGAACAACTTAACTATATAAAAATATCTTTTAAACTCAAATGTAGCAATGTTAATAACTTACTACTAATCAAATAAACTAAGTCAAGTCCTGTCATTACAAAGTAGTCACTAAATAACTATTCAGACTGACAATAAATAAAAAAGATCATCAAAATACTGACACTCAAATGCAAACACACCTGAATATTTGAATCAATACAAACAAAACAGATAATGTATGAAATCAAAACAATTTGTCTTCCAGCACTGACTTTATATATGCCAAATGACAAGCACTGAAAAGTAAGTGCCACAGCTAATTGCTACCAAAACAGGTAGCATCACATCTTCTACTACATGAGTACTTGAATGCTCAATATTACTGAAAGTTACTTTTATCCAGTATTAATTACGTTAGCTGTATGGGTAGACTGGTGGTAAAGGTATACCTGACACCTTTCAAACTGATTAAACATTTTTATGAATGTTTACCGTGTTATAAAAGAGGGTTGTGACTGACTCTCCAATCATAACCATGTTATTATGTGCTCATGATATATTGGGGTGGCGCGGCAGACAGCATTGTCAACTCACAGCAAGAGTTTTCTTGGTTTGAATATCTGATGAGGTGTCTTCTTTGTGGAGTCTGCACGTCTCCTCCCTGTCTTTGTGTGGGTTTTCTCCGGGTGCTCTGGTTTCCTCCCACATTCCAAAGACATGCACTAAGTGGATTGGACACACTAAATTAGCCATAGGTGTGAGTATGCTTGCAAGTTTGTGGTGTGGAAGAATTAATGCAGCAGAGCTAACCACCTAGTGATGTAAACCTTGGCTCTAGATGATTATCACTGTTGAAGTGAAACCCTGACCCCATGTGCAAAGATGGGAAAAAGGGTTTGTGGATGGATGGATATGAATGCCAAGAGCTTGGCATCCTTGTGAAGAACACTTAATAAACAAACAGTTATGACTGGTGAGATTCGATCATAATTCTTTGTAGTGCATTGATTTTTATTTACTCCATGTACTATCAGCTACAACAGAAAAAAAAATCACAAAGTGCTTTACCGGACTTAGTGAATGCTATCGCATAAACAGCAGATACATACAAGTGCAAGAAAAATTCAGGGACAACTTTTAAATACTGTTACAATTTATATAAGTTACTTACAGACTGACATCTGTAAACTTCTACCTGTAAATGAAGCAAGATATTCAGGGACAACAGAGCATAAATGAACATCCCTTCAGTGAGACCCAACCATAACAGCACTCAGTAGGTGTGTAACCCCTACAAACTCTGTTACAGTCGAGTCTCACACTACAAAAGCACTTTGCAGAGTTAGCTTTTTTCCAGTTTTGGAGTGCAGTCACAGAGTTCCATGCACTATATTCTTCTAAGATGAACAGTTATCAAAGCTTACAAGTAGGACATGTTTACTTGTCTTTTAAAGTAAACATCTTTGACAACAACCACTTACTTACCTAAATACCAGTTCTTTACAGAAGGCTGTCTCTAGGATAAGTCTAATACTCTAACCTAAAGCTGGATGAGTTAAAATGTGGTAGTAACAGACTTGCCAGTTACTTTAAACACACATTACTGAGTCAGACACTCTGACTCCTATTCCGTTCCCAAAGTCCACATAAAAACCAAGCTTTATAATATTAACACTGAACACCTGGAAACAGTACAAGTACCAATTATGTGTTGTAACTGCACTGTAACTAATGTACAACTCTGCCAACTACTATAATAGTTACTTTTAACACCTATATTATTCATTCTCACATGAAAACTGAAACTTGAGTTCTGCAACTTATTCTGTATAGAATATATCTAACATAGCACTGTGCTCCCAAATCCCAATAACTCCAAACTTTCCAAATAGCCAAACAATACCATTTATTAAATTAGTTATTAAAAAATAAAAGTGAGCCTCCAGAAAAAATGTCAACTAAACTGTACAACTTCCTAACACTTCTTATCCCCTTATGCTCAGACCGCTTCAACAACTCCTCTTCAAAAACAACTCAAAGTCTACTAAAAGACTTAGAATATGTAATATAATCATGCATGTAGTGCAAACACAATAAGCTGTATCTATCCAGTTCTGTAAACAAGTGACACTGAGATTTTTCCCCAGTAGCTGTGTATCACAGACCCCCCATCCCCCATTCGTGAGCTCTTTCTGAGTAACAAAGAATTACAATTAAACCACCACTTTCTATTAGTGGCTGTTGGCACAACATAATGAACACAGTTTATTAAATTGCTGATGCACTTCTCTAAAAAATATACTAATTTGTGCAATAATACCTCATCCTATCCTACAAGAGCAGAAGTGGTAAACAGATTATAGTACATACCCCCATATTTATGCTGGAGTACAATTACTACATTAAAAAAAAAATCAGTAAAACTATTTAACATCAAAGACAAAATCTCCATGGACATATTTCTGAAAAAAGTGCCATTTTGTTCAACAAGAAACAATAACTTGTATGCATGGAACAAGTTACTTTATGCAAATGAATAAAAAGAATGAAGAAGCTGGGTGCAAATCTACCAATACCTATGTTAAGAGTAATACAAATGAATACATTAAGGCTATGAATGATTTTGGCACCCTTATATTTAAGGGAGTGAGGTTAAAATATTTTTCACAAAATGACAAAGATAAAAAGTTTAATACTGATGACAGTGAGTTGGCTTTATTTTACTGTCTTCCAAAAATTCATAAAAGTGGGGTTTGACCCACCTGGTAGGCCTATTGTATCTGCTCAAAAATATTTTTTATCTAATAATGGGAAATTTTTGCATGAATATTTATTCCCTTATGAAATAAAGTTACCTAGATAGTTTTGATTTTTTGGAAAAATTATCTAAAATACAATGAAGTGCAGGTATGTTTTTTATAAGTGTTGATGCTGTTAGTTTGTATACTAACATACAGAGTCAGTTTGGATTAGAAGCAGTAAAATATTTTTTGGGTGATAGTCCAGTAATGTATATTATTGAAATATTGGAATTTTGTTTGAATAATAATTTTTTTATGTTTAATGAACAAATATACAGACAAATCAAGGGCACTGCCATGGGGGCATCTTTTGCCCCCATGTATGCCAACCTGATGATGGTTTTGTATGAGTTAGAATGGTTATACCATATAGATTTTTTTAAAAATTATGTAGTTGGTTATTTTCATTTTATAGATGATCTTGTTTTTATTTGTAAAGGTGGGATATCTTATGTTGGTCAGTTTATAGAAGCTATGCAACATAATAGATTTGGACTTTCCTTTGATGGCATACAGGTGGGCAAAGATATAACTTTTTTAGATATACATCTGATTTTGGAGGACAACAATATCTTACGTACATCTGTGCATAGAAAATTTGCTGATAGTAATCAGCATTTGATGGGGACTAGCTGTCATCCAGTTCATACTTTGGTCTCCTTGCCCTATGGGGAATGTATGAGACTTAGACGGCTATGTAATACTGACATGGACTTCTTTAAAGAAATTAGTGTGACTAGTGAGGTGTTTAGATTGAGGGGCTATAGTGAAGCTAGTATTCAAACAGCAACAGATAAGGTTATTAATGAACAACATAAAGTTGGTACTTATAAGTATGGAAGTCAGGGGTATAAGTTAGATGTTAGACATCAAGAGAAAAGATTAGTTTATTTTGTCTCTACATATAGTGTTTTCAGTGATGTTTTAATAGATATTGTTAAACAATACTGGAATTTTTTGTTAAGATCAATGGACCTAAAAAATTTATTGTCTAGGTCTTTAGGCATCTCATTTCGTAGAGGTAGGAATTTAAAAGATATCTTGGTACATAGCAAATTTAAATATCCCACTGAGACACTGCAATATAGGACCATGCAGAGATTAGGAACTTCACCCTCTGGTCATTGCAATGTATGTCATTATATTATTCCAACTTTTAAGTATATAAATGGCCATGTATTTGAGGTTAAAAATATATATAGCTGTAATAGTGAAGGTATTATTTATGCGTTGTCCGTGTAACCTTGTATATATAGGAGAAAGTAAAAGGAAGTTTAAAACCAGACTGCAGGAACATGTCAGGAATATTATAAATAATAAAGAAGATAGCCCTGCTGCCAAACATTTTATGCTGGCTCACAATTCTAATCCAAATGGGTTACAAGCCACTATCTTAGAAAATATTATGAAGGGTGTATTTTCTGATGATTTGTATAAAAAGAAGTTGTTATATAAAGAAAGTATTTTCACTTTGAAATATGACACTTCATTTCCTCAGGGTCTGAATGTGGAATGTAACTGGAGGCTTCTTATCTGATGAGAAAGTAGTATTAAGTATTTTTTTAATGTTCATTGATTAATTGGTTTACGCTAATTGTTTAATTGTTAGATGTATTAAGGTATATAAACTGTGTAAGTTATGTGATGTTTTATACTCCTTGAAGGCGGTTGCCGAAGCGCTAGAGGTGCAATAAACTGGTGTTTTAAGTGGATTCTTCGTCTGTGGTCTTCAGTTCCTTTTCCATCACATCTGCTGGACAACTTCCAGCTTCCCCTGCCTAAGGCACAACAGAGCAAGAAAATGGACTGGAGGTGGTGTTATCTTCCTATTCTGAACACTTCTACCCTTCAATCTGGTTAGCTGGCAGTTAAGTGTAAATGCAGCCCTGTAGCCCAGATTAGTTTATTATGAAACTCCTTCTAAGTACAGCTAAATTTACCCCAGACTTTCACATACTTTAAAAAAATAAAATAACTTCCAGCAAATTTCAGAAATCATGTACTTGGTGAGCATAGTGCAGATACAGACAATATTCTTTCCAATTTGACTGTCTGGTAGTAAAAACGCTGGTGAGCATATCATGACATTTTCTTCAATACGAAGCTTTTGTAAACAGAAGTTATGTACTTACCATAGTGATAGATCCATGTTGTCCTATTTTCCTCCGGTTCAATGTTTGGGTTGTCTGATCCAGCTGCATCTGACCTCAGTGCCTTATAACAGAGTACTGGAGCCAAGAACTCTGACTCATCTCCTACCCACAATCCCCTCCTCGTAGCTGACTGACTATTTCCATAATGCCCTTAATAATTATAAAAAAAGGGATAAACAGGGGTTCACAACACTGCCCACTATGAAATGAGATGTGGAACAGGAAACAGACAGGGTCTTCTCAAGGTCTGATCGAGCCCCAGAAGATGTAAAATGGCAATTCAGAAAGGAGAAGGAGGGATGCTGAATCGGACAAAAACAGGATAAAACAGATCTATCATTATGGAAATTACATAACTTTCATATACGATGTTATCCATATTCATTTGATTCAACATTTGGGACAGATTCCCAAGTTGCCTAAAAAGGGCCTGGGTGGACTCAAGGAAGGACATTCCTGAGAATGGCAGAGCCAAAGGATGTGCGTGCTCTAGATTCCATCTTGTAATGGGATACAAAGGTGTGCAGTGTTCATCAAGTTGCTGTTGCACATATGATAGGTACTCTTTTTGCAAATGCTGTTAAAGTGGCCATTGGTTTTGTGGTGACAGCCTTATGTTTAGACTATAAAGACAGTCCTCTTGTGTTATAAACATAGGAACTGCAATCTGCCAGCCATCTAGAAAGTGTGACATTTGATAATATGTCCTGGTTTTGTCTTGGAAAAGGAGAAAAAAAGTTGGTCTAATTTTCTAAAGTCTTTTTGTACAATGCAAATAAAAGTGTCTATGGAGAGCTAAGGTATGGATGGTGTTTTTGCCCTTGCCAGCAAAATTTGGGAAAAATATAGGCAAATCAATGTGTTGATTTAGGTTTGTTTCTGATGCCACCTTTGGAAGGAAGGAGGGATTTGTTTTCAGCAAAACTCTGTCGTTGTGGAAAATAAGAAAGGATAACTTGCATGAACGTGCTTACAAATCTGAAACTCATCTTGCTGAAGTGACAACCATCAGGAAAAACAGTCTTCCAAGAAAAGTCATTTTAAATCTGTTAATGCTGCAGATTCAAAGGGTTTTTGAATCAAACACTGGAGCAAGACTGTAGCATCCCATGGTGCAACTGGATCTCAAACATGGGATCTCAATAAGAATATTCCATAAGGAAAGCTTTGGTCACCCTAAGAGATGCAATAGATGAATTATGTCCTATGTGAAATCTGAGATGGCAGCCATCTGGACTTTTAGAGGAGAATAACTGGAACCTCATAGGAAAAGTTCAGAAAGAAAATTCAAGATTGTTGGAAGAGAAGTTGAGAAAGGGTCTAAACTCTTTGTGGACACCTACATAGAAAATCTTTTCCATTTGCTCTTGTAAGTCTTTTTGGTTGATCCCTTCTGAGAAGAAAATTATTTGGACAACTGAAAAGGAAAATCTGGGATCTCTGCTTATCATTAAAATTGGAGAAACCATGCGGTTAGCTTCAGGGACTAAAGATCTGGTACAGGCATCCAGGATGAGTGACCTAGTAGATCCAGAGTGGGATCCAGTACCCATGGTGGGGGCAGTAGGTGAGGGAAAAGGAAGGGGAACCAGACTTGCTGTGGCCAAAATGGGGCAATGAGGATTACCCTATTCTTGGATTTCTAATTTCTCCAAATCACTTGGGTTTCTAATACCATGATGGGAATGGACTCCATTCTTAAGTCAATTAAAGTTCATGAAATTAATATTGTTTCAATCTTTCATGTCAGCCAGAAGTGCTCTTCACAGTACCCTCAATGTGCCCAGTAATGACTCCTTCTGCAATTCGTACAGTTACATGTATTGGTAACATATCTAAATATGAGTGCAGATTATTTTTTATAAGACCCATTGCTCCTACTACTACTACTACTGGGAGTGTCTAGGTATCTTTCTTCCACATTGCTCTCATTTCTGCCTGCAAATCCTGATATTCTGTGACTTTGTGTCTCTCTGTATGCAAGACACTGTAGTTATTGGGTGCGGCGACTTCAATAATCAATGCTACTTTTGTCTTCTTTTCATGGACCACTATATTTGGTTTTACAACATCTATCTTTTGAACTGTTGGCAATGGAGGATACTATGTAATGGAAACTTCATCATTTTCTATGATGCTTTATGGCTCATGTTTCCAGTGTTTTTCAGCCACTTTAATACCATAATGTTTGCACAATCCCCAGTCCTTCTGCCATTAGTATGTCACAACCAGCAACTAGGTGTGCGACTGTTATCCAATTAGGTTTTACAAAACCTACATTTGTCTGTTTCTGACACATGTTCAATGGACTTTATAAACTGTGTACACATCCCACTATCTTGGGCCACCAATATTAACCTTTGTTCTCTTGGTATGAATTTGCCTCTTCTTAACCATTCCTGCGTTCGTTCCTATCAACATGGGTTTTCTATACTTGCAACTATATTTATGCATTTTCCACATTTCTTGTCTTCTCATCTGGTCCTTCACCTTATATTCTTTCTTTTGTTTTTTGGCACATTCAGTTGCTGCCTGATTTTTATCTACTTCTGGTTTGACTTCCATTCCTGCTTGATGCTTATATGCTTCTGCTAGATTAAGTACAGAATTCATCTTAGATTTATTCTCCTCATGTTTCAAAACTTTCACTATGTTTGGGTCTTGTGAGGTCAGCAGATATGTGTGGAGTCCCACAATTGCAGATCTACACATGCATTCAATTTCAAGGAGACCCATCCCTCCTTCAGAACTGGAAATATATAATCTTGGTATGCACAGATTTTTATAAATCATTTGGGGAGCATAAAGCATCCTTCTCATTTTCGTGTCTAATCTAACACATTTTGGGGTCAGTCAATCACTCCTGTTTGTTCCTAGATGTCAACGCTGTCTTCAGGATTAATTTAAGTCTTCTAAAGTATTCCTTACTAAGTTTTATTCATATTTGTTCATGTTTAGTACCTTATGATGTTTTGAATGAATTTTGTGAGAAAGTGGAATTAGCTGGAAGGTGTAAAGGAGACCTGCTGGCCAAAAGTGAACTAGAGCATCTTTCAGTGACTACTCCTGTGGTGGGATAAGGGCAAAATACCTTCTGCATTTGTTGTTGAGGTAAGAAGCAAAGAGGTCACAGCAAGGCTGGCTCCCGCAGCTAAAGATCTCTGTTGCCACTGTCTGTTTGACATACCACTCATGAGGTAATAGGATAGTCCTGCTCAACTTGTCTGCTAGTATATTTGATGTTCCAGGAATGTGTGTTGCCACTAGAAAGTGATGTGAAGACATCACCCATTGCCAGATTCACATGGCCTCCAGGCAATAAGGGTGTGAATATGTTCCACCCTGCTTGTTGATATACCACACTACTGACATATTGTTTGTGTGAATGGAAATCACACCATTGGGTAGGAGGTTCTGAAAAGCCTGCAAAACTAGAAGGACTGCTCTCATCAACAAGACACTGATGTGAAGTTTGGTCTCCACTGGTAAGCACATTCCTTGAACTGTCTTCCCTTTGAAATGCCCCCCCAAGAAGGGAGGTGTCCCTGGTGACTGTGATCCTGGAAACAGATGGGGAAAAGGGTCTGCATACTTGAGTAAGACAGATTCTGCAAAATAAAAATAAAAATAGAGTTCACCAATGAGTGCCGTCACTCCGTTTGAAACAAATCACAGCTGGCAAGGATGATGCGGTGAACCAGATCTTAACTTTAATACGACAGGAAATCCAAATAACTGCTGTTGGATATACAAACGAACAGAAAGCAATAAAAATGCGAAACAAAAGTTCCAGGATCAGTTAAGCGCTTTCACCCGGTATCATCCGGGCTTCATCAGAACTGAACTGTTAGTTCACATTCAACAATTTAAAACTTTTTTGGCACCTAAACCAAACACATATTTGAAAATTTAAAGGCACAGTTGTTATTTAAAATGCGTGTGTGTGCTGTAAAGATACGCATATAATTTCTCTAAGATACGTACATACCTTCATTAAAATGCATATGAATTCTTATGGTACAATTGCTGGACACTTATATAAATAAATAAATAATTATAATTAATTTCAGTACCCTTGTATTAAAGTTTGTAATTTAAATAATACATAAGCTAAAAAATATATATATATCTGTAAATATAGATAATTAATTCTTTCCATTTATATCAGTATTAAAAAGTTATATAAAAATAGCCTATCAATTAATGAATAAATAAATAAATAAATACCACTATATACAATAATTCATGTGTAATATTGTATAATATAGTGTATAAATATGAATATGTAATTTAATGTATATGATTGTATATATAATTGATAATGTTCCATTCTCTATTTATCATAAGCCTAGTATTGATACACGTCAAAAAATATGTATATATATAAATATATATATATATATATATATATATATATATATATATAAATATATGACAAAGCATGAAGATGCATGACAAATACATAGAAATAACCATAAATTAATATATCAAAATTGCGTGAATGTAGAAACACTTTACATGTACAGACAATTGCTTAGAATATATATACCCAAATATAGTACATGATCATTATCTAATTCTTATACATGTTCAACTTACTTTGTCATGATAAAATGTTAAAAATGTTATTTTAAATATTTTTTCATTAATAATGTAACAGTGGTTTAATTGATATATAATCATTTAAACCTGGTGGCGTCGTGGCATCTAAATATATTTGCCACCAGATTTTTTTGTAACTGAGCAGACTTTTGAAATCCCCTCCTTTGGGATCGTAATTTATTACTTCAAGTATAATGAATTTGAAATTATGGCTATTCCCTTCCCTGTCTATGTGTCTATAAAGTGTGTTGTTGTTGTCCTTAGTTTTTATGCAGTATGTATGATCATAAATCCTTTTCTTTATATTTCTTTCCGTTTTTCCTACATAAAAACATAGGCATTGTTGGCAAATACTTAAATATACTACCATCTTGGTATTACAATTTCCTGCCTTCCTTTTTACTACACTTTTATGTCCATTTTTCAAATAAATAACAGATTTTGGTGTGAAGGAAGTAAAATTTCTGTGACCATTGTACTGACAGCATCTACTGCAGGACTCTGATGTGGTATCTTGCTAATAGGACCAGTGTAATAATTGAGGCCATCAGCCCTAAATGGTGGAGAAGGAGTCTTGCCTATGAGCATGGATGTTGCATCACTTGATAGTCTTAAAGATTAGACTCTTGCAACGGGGAGTTTTTTCAATTCGTTGAACTGCGACTATCTGGCATCCTATAAATTTCATGTCCTGCATGGGAGGCAGTTTACTCTTCTTGTGGTTGACTAATATTCCAAAATGGTTTGCAAAACTGAGAAGGAATGTTTGGTATTACAACAGTAGATCCTTGGAGGTATCAGTTAGGAGTCAAACGCCTAAATGCAAGAAAATATGGATCCCCTATAACAGTACATGACCTGCTACCACTGACATAACCTTGGTGAACATTGGGGGGGGGGGTGAGACTGAATAGCAGTGCTCTGAATTGGTAGTGATTGGCTCCTAGCCAGAAATGGAGAAACCTCCTTGAACATGTCTAGATCTTGATGTGATAGCAGGCATCCTGGAGATCGATACAGCACATCCAATCAACCTTCCTTAACAGAGGTAGTATGGCCATCTGGAACTTTGTCTGTTTGACATACTGATTTAGACTGCTGAGATCCAGTATTGGTCTGAGGTCCCCAGTCTTGTTTGGAACTAGAAAGAACCAGGAATAGACTCCAGATCCTAACAGGTCTGGGGGGATCATATGGATGACTCTTTGGTGAGCAACTTTAACACTTCTGTTGCTGCAGATTCCAGCTTATCGAGTGGTGTCTAGGGAATCTTCAACATTTTTGTGGGATAGAAAAAATTGCATCTTATAGCCTCTGGTGATTATCCTTAGCAACCATGAATTGGATGGTATGGTTTGCCAGGCTAAAGGGGACAAGACTAAGTGTTCCCGACTGTCTACAGGGTGCAGCAGTCAGGCCACCATTCAGGGATGCTGGCAAGGCTTTTCAGTGAAGGGTGCATTGAAACCTTGGTTTGCAGTCCGCTTCTCCTTCTTGGACAGTGTCTGTTCGAATTCCCTCTGCCTCTGCTTTGAAGAGATCTATCTCTATGAGTGACTTGGTGAAAAGCCTGGGACTTTTTGAATCACATTTTTCTACCTCCTCTGATTGTTTGAAAAGGATCTTTGTGGAGTAGAAAAATGGATTCCCACAGCAGACAAGGTCTTACCATCCTGTTTACTCCTGGCAAGCATTTCTTTTACCTTAAGGAACAGGGTGAAACCATTATAGGCAGCATTGATAAAGGACACCTTGAAGCTTTCCGTGAAATTGCATAGCCACATGCAGGTATGTGATACATAGTAATACTTGTACTGGCTGCCCTTGATATGCCATCAGCTGCATTTCATAACAGCTGCATGTCCGCATCTGATGTAGACTGCAGGGTAGACATTTGGGCATCCACTGCTTTTTGGACATCTGAAGGTAAGCCACTTGAAAGAGACTTGGAAAGTTCCTTGATCAAGTCCGTTTGGAAACGTGTCAGGTGGGATTGGTAGTTCAGTGTTCAAGATGCGAAGGTTGCTAATGCATACGCCAGTTTCTCCTAGTCTGTACAATGCCACTGACTCTCCATTATGGGGATGGACAGAGGACCTTTCCTCGGATAGTTTCCTCTTTGTTGCTGCTGCTACCACCATGGCATCCACAGGGGTCTTTAGACCAATGTTTCCTACCGTTTGGGGCACACAAAGATTTTGTCCATTTTTTTTTTTTTTTTTTGTTAGGTATGGAATCTTCCACATCAGCTTCCTTCCAGGTAACAAGAGCTATTAAAGTGTCAGAAAGTGAGACCACCCAGGATGTCAATGGGCCAGGCCCAACAGCTTCAAGGAATATGGGCTCAGCAGAAGAAGATGCTTCTGTGGACCATCTCCCCTCTGCTTCATCAATTCTAGACTGTCCCCAAAGGTGACATCCTTGGGGGGAGGGACGGTACTCTGAGCTCCTTCTCCATCATATAAATCTGTGTCTTCAGCGATGGATTTGAAAGAGGAATGTATGTGTTTCCATTTACATGTCCTCTTTCATGGAATGTGAAAGAGACATGTTGGAGTCAGATGGGGAGCTCGAGTGTCAAGCTGTCTCGAAGCTGTGTGTGTCTGTCTTTCCCTGTCAACTTGAACGAGAGGAAAGAGGCACATGATTCATTGGGAGTCGGGATGGATCCAAACCTGGTGTATGCACCTGCCTCCATGGCCCAACCAAGGCTTTTTTAACAGCCTTGACAGCAGACTCAGCTACTGAAGCCAAAGAGAAACTACCTCTGTCAGATGACTCAGCAAGTTTCCATGACTTCAAAAGAAGTTGGTTCCTAGGAGGACTTCGGAGACAAGCTATCTAGAGCTGAAGCATCAAGGGGGAGAACCAGCTCCAAAAACATCAAAACTGACTATGTCATTGAACTCCATTCTCAACTCTTTACCTCTGGGACTCTTCTTGATCCAAAAACATCAGTGTTGAAAGAGTAAGGGAAGAACTCGAAGCTGAAGTTTCCACGGCTATCAGATTCAATAAATGTGCACAGGAAGAATTCAGACCTACGAGCGTCATCTTTGGAAAAGGAGTCTGTGTCCGAGCTAGATGGATGAGGTTTGAAGGGCCTTTTCCTGGCATTCCTCTAGGGCATAGCAATGGGAAGACCCCCAGCTGAATATGTGTCCTCAGGAATTTCCTCATCATGCAGTCAATATCCATCTCAGTAAGAATTCAGGTGGATCAATCAGATCTTAAGGAAGAAGATACAGACATCAGTCTCTATCTTAGCTTGTGCTGGAATACGGATGAATGCAACCTGGGGTTAACAGGCACAGGAAGCAAAGCAGCTTTCAGAGAGGGAGACTGGATTCTAGTTGCAGATGGATCTGACTGCCTCGATGACTTAGGTGCCACACCCAAGAGAGAAGCTGGATCTGGAAATCTTTTCCTCAACTTTTCTGCCTTCTCTCTTGCTGTCTCTTATCTTGTTTATCCATGTTTTTCTCTTTGGATGTTTCTCTCTCTTTCTCATCCCTCTTATTAGTAGATGGGGACGTGGACAGTTACTTGGATTCAGAGGACATGATAGACCCTGTCTGAGGAGGAAGTAAACCTTGGAGGATGAGCTTCTACTTTCTGCCTTGTAGTGCTCCATTTACAAAGGCAGCACAGATGTTGCAGCTGTTCTGAAAATGAGAGAGACTTAAACACAAAGGGAAATGGGATCTTGGGGGGAATCTTGTGTCCACAAACTGAATACTTCTTGAATGCAGTAGGCTTATCAGACATGAGAACAACACTCTAGAAGATTTAACCCAGTAATTTGAATCACACTAAAACTATACATGCTGTGATGTCCCTCCTCTGGGCCAGTATTCAAGGACCCACAATCCTCACCACTGACACTGGTGAGAAACGTTCACATAGAACAAAAATAGATACACACAGTATTTCCAGATGTAGCTCTCTGCACCAATCACATTTTCCCTTAAGAGCACACAGGGAACACACTCAATCCTGGAGCTGGCTCTCTCTCCCTCTCTACAAATATACATCTGTATATTCATACAAACTACTAGAAAATTCTATCACACCACACTGTATAAACTGTCTACCAAAATTAACCCAAAAACTAATCTAAACCTAACACCACCTGACAATTTCTATGGGAAAAGGGAGGAGTCAAAGATTTTAAACCAAAAAAATTGGTTTCACTTATTGTGAATGCTCTGAGCTCTTGGAGGACACATCTGGTCAAAAAGGCAACCAATGAGATCTGAGGTAAATCAGGTAGGAGGAAAGAATTGGGGGTAGGGGAAGAGTCAGAGCTCTTAGATCCAATACTTTGGTATAAGACATCTAGGTCAGATCCGTCCGAATCCGAAAACCCACACACTGATGAAAATAGACATCCTCAGATCAGCTGTACCAATAAGGTCTAACACCATATCATACATGGAAGTCCATCTTCAATCTATCACTCATATACAGGACAGATAGCCTCAAAACCCTGCTGTGCTCTCACAAGACATAATTTACTACTCCCACAATACTATTTCTATTGTTCTGATGAGACATTTAAGCATTCCCCACACTCCTCTACTGGCCTGTCGAGACGCACAATCCTCATCACAAGTGCCTGCAAGATCCTGATGGATATTTTCAACCAGCCCAACCTGTACACAGCTGAATGCTCAAAATGAAACTGCAAACATACTCACCTTTACCTTGAAACTACTACATCTCAAAGATTTAACCTTCTGTGACCAGAGGACACAAATGAAGAAAACAAAACTGTGACATCATAGCTTTTAAATGTCTGCTTGGTTTAAGGGATAATATATAGAAAAAGGGGATGAGAAATACAGAAACAAAAGCTAAAATAAGGAGGCACATCATTCTACTGTGGGCAAAGCAGGCAAAGGCAGGCTCCTTTTATGTCCTCTCAAGAAACTTAGGGAGAGTTTAAAAACATTCAGGAACGGATACAAACAGTATGACACAAACAATTTAAACAGTAATCCTGAAGAAAACATGACTCAACCCTCTCAGCATACATCAGCATGTCTTTCTATAATACTAATCAATGAAGCCCAAGGTTTAGCTTTAAAAGCTGATGTGGTCCATATCAAGGTATTGCTTATAAATTGCACTTTTTTATGTCTCCTTAAATTCAGCACTGATTGGAATGTCAGGTATTTTACATTCATAACACAAGATGAATAGAAAGATACCCTTCTTAGCACACTTCTGCTATTACTAGAAGTGAAATAACCCAGCCATTTCAGTCCTAGCTTTAAAAGAAAACAACTAGTCAAATTCAAGACAATGATGACAAATATGATCTGCTGGCTAACTGCCAAGAAGAAAAAATGACTGCCATCTTCTCATAAATAGCAAGCTAACCAGAATGGACAAAAACATTGTTAGGAGCTGTATTTAACATGTGACTTAATTAGTCACGTCATCCAGCATTGTGTCAACAGACTTCTTTTGACCTTACAAAAGGGACCTTCACTCAGGCCACTTGAACTCCTCTTACAAACAGATGCTTCAGGGAAAGCTCAAATGATTCCATCTCTAGTCCTGGTCTTATCATCTTAGGGATATCATAAGGCTCTGTGTTTCGTCCATCTGTATTCATTAATTATATTTATAAAAAGACTGTTAATAGCTCACAAGAGCAAGGATAACTCCATTAGATACACAAGATGGTTAAGCAGAAGTAAAGTGTTACAAAAGAATCACTATTAAAACAGCAATGCACTTTCAAGACTACACTAAAATATGCACACTTGCTCACTATGTTCACAGACTATCTTGCTCTTCTTCTTTTTCTTTCGGCTGTTCCCATTAGGGTTCGCCACAGCGGATCATCTGTTTCCATTTCTTCCTGTCCTCTGCATCTTGCTCTGTCACACCAACCACCTGCATGTCCTCTCTCACCACATCCATAAACCTTATCTTAGGCCCTCCTCTTTTCCTCTTTCCTGGCATCTTCATTCTTAACATCCTTTTCCCAATATACCCAGCATCCCTCCTCAGCACATGTCCAAACCAATGCAATCTCGCCTCTCTGGCTTTGTCTCCAAACCATCCAACCTGGGCTGACCCTCTAATATACTTATTCCTAATCCTGTCTACCCTCATCACACCCAGTACAAATCTTAACATCTTTAACTCTGCCACATCCAGCTCTGACTCCTGCCTTTCTGTCAATGCCACTGTCTTCAACCCATATAACATAGCTGGTCTCACTAACCTCTTGTAGACCTTCCCTTTCACTCTTACTGGTACTCGTCTGTCACAAATCACTCCTGACACTCTTCTCCACCCACTCCATCCTGCCTGTACTCTCTTCTTCACCTCTCTTCCACACTCACCATTACTCTGAACTGTTGATCCCAAGTATTTAAACTCATCCACTTTCGCCAACTCTACTCCCTGCATCCTCACCATTCCTCTATCCTCCCTCTCATTCACAAACATATATTCTGTCTTAGTCCTGCTGACCTTCATTCTTCTCCTCTCTAGAGCACATCTCCACCTCTACAGGGTCTCCTCAACCTGTTCTCTACTCTCACTACATATTACAATGTCATCTGCAAACATCATAGTCCACGGGGCTCCTGTCTGATCTTGTCTGTCAACCTGTCCATCACCACTGCAAATAAGAAAAATAAATAAATGAACCACAAAGCCAAAAATAAGGAAACGGACATTTTACTGTATAAAAACTCAGTAAAAAAATATATACAAAAGTAAGCACTTTCTTAAGGCACACTGACCAAACTTCATCAGACAATACTACTGCAAATAAGAAAGGGCTCAGAGCTGATCCTTGATATAATCCCACCTCCACCTTAAACGCATCTGTCACTCCCACTGCAGATCTCACCGCTGTCACACTACCCTTGTACATATCCTGTACCACTCTTACATACTTCTCTGCCACTCCTGACTTCCTCATACAATACCACAACTCCTCTCTAGGCACCCTGTCATATGCTTTCTCCAAGTCCACAAAGACACAATGCAACTCCTTCTGACCTTCTCTGCACTTCTCCATCAACACTCTCAGAGCAAACATCACATCTGCAGTGCTCTTTCCTGGCATGAAGCCATACTGCTGATCACTAATCATCACCTCCCTTCTTAACCTAGCTTCTACTACTCTTTCCCATAATTTCATGCTGTGACTGATCAGTTTTATCCCTCTGTAGTTACTACAGCTTTGCACATCACCGCTATTCTTAAAAATCGGTACCAAAACACTTTTTCCTCTACTCCTCAGGCATCCTCTCACTTTCCAAGATTTAATTACACAATCTGGTTAAAAATTCCACTGCCATTTCTCCTAAACACCTCCAAGCTTCCACAGGTATGTCATCTGGACCAACAGCCTTTCCATTCTTCAACCTCTTCATAGCTATCTTTACTTCCTCCTTGCTAATCTGTTGCACTTCCGCATTCACTATCCTTCATCATCCAACCTTCTCTCTCTCTCATTCTCTTCATTCATCAGCCCCTCAAAGTACTCTTTCCATCTGTTCAACACACTCTCCTCGCTTGTGAGTACGTTTCCCTATCCTTTCATACAACTGTCCATATGCCTTATCCTTAGTCTTTGCCACCTCTCTCTTTGCCATGCATCTCATCTCCTTATACTCCTGTCTACTTTCTTCAACTCTCTGACAATCCCACTTCTTCCTCACCAGCCTCTTTCTCTGTATACTCTCCTGTACTTCCTCATTCCACCACCAGGTCTCCTTGTCCTCCTTCCTCTGTCCAGATGTCACTTCAAGCACCTTTGTTCACTATGTGTAACAACAAGCAGCAAAAGCATGCCCTGTAGGATTGCAGATACAAATTCTGCCCTGGTTTTGGAGAATGTAGCCAGCTAGTAGTGTTTAGTGAAAGTGTGGCTAGATGTCCATGTAGCAGCCTCCAGGATATCCTTGGTAGGAACCCCTCTCAGGAAGGCTGTGGAAGTGGAGGCTGCTCTAGTGGAGTGAGATCTGATGGATTTACGAAGAATCTTTCCATGGAAGGCATAGCAGAAATGTATGCAATGAGAGATCCATTTGGAAATGGTTTGCTTAGTAATGGGTTTCCCCTCTGCCCCAGGGAAGAACGAAACCAGGAGTTGGTCAGTTTTTCTGACTGATTTTGTCCTGTCAAGGTAAAATCTCAGTTGTCTGTGTATGCCCAGGGTATGCAGAATTCTTTCTTCTTTATTGGTAGGTTTTGGGAAGAAGGTAAGTAGGTGAATGGTCTGTTTGAGGGTTACCTCAGAGACCACTTTAGGCATAAAGGCAGGATTGGTTTTCAGAGAGATCCTGTCTGCATGGAAAATGATGAAGGGCTCAGTGGCCATGAGGGCCTGGAGCTCAGATACTCTCCTGGCAGAAGTGATAGCTAGCAATAAAGCAGTTTTCCAGGAAAGGTACTTGAGATCTGCTGAGGATGCTGGTTCAAAAGGGGGTAGAGTCTACTTTTCCAAAACAAAGTTAAGATCCCAAGCTGGTGCAGGTGGCCTTTTGTGAGCTACACCTCTGAGGAACAGTTTTAAGAGGTGCTGAGAGAACAAGGGCTGCTCCACCTGGACATAGGCTGAAATAGCTGAAGCATGAGTCTTGATAGAGGAGTAGGACAACCCCTTTTCTAGAAACTCTGTCAAGTAGTCCAGAACCAGTGCTAAAGTGGCACTGGTGCTGTCTGCCCCTCTGCTGCTACATCAGCAGGTGAACTTTTCCATTTAGTAGAATACGATTTTCTGGTGCTGGGTCTATGGGCCTCCTTAATAATGTCTAACACTTGCTTGCTGAGGGCTGCAGTGTTATCTGCCTTTGAGGAATCAACCATGTGGTTTATTTGAGAGTGGCTAGGCCTGGGTGCAGTAGCTTCCCTCTCTGTTGTGTGAGAAGGTCTGTGGAGGGGGGTAGGAAGATGGGAAGGTACCTGCTCAGACTGAGCAGCATAGGGTACCAGCGCTGCCTCGGCCAGTCTGGGGCAATTAGGATAGCCCTTGGCCCTTCCTCTCTGATCTTGAGTAGCACCCTGGGAATCAGAAGCAGTGGGGGGAAGCGTATACAAACAGGCTACCCCAATGAAAGGAAAGGGCGTCCACCCTCCAAGCTTCTGTGTGAAACTGTCCTGAGCAAAATTTTGCTAGTACACAGTTCTGGTAGCTTACAAAAAGGTCTATGTCTGGTTCCCCCCAGATTTGACTGATCTGAAGGAAGGTCTTCCTGTGCAACTGCCACTCATGTGGATCCAGGAGTTGTCTGCTTAATTGGTCTGCCAGGGTATTTTGTTTCTCTGGAAGGTATTGTGCTATCAGATGCAGTCCCAGGTTTGAGGCTGACTGCCCGATTTTCATTGATAAGCGACAGAGGGGGTAAGAATGGGTGCCCCCTTGCTTGTTGGTACTACATGACAGTTGTGTCTTGATTAAAAGGACTCCTGGTGACAGATGTTCTTGGAAGGTTAGAATTGCTCTGCGCACTGCTAGCACTTCTTTCAGGTTGATATGGAGACACTGCACCAACACCCGGGGACATCGTGGTCTTGGTCTAAACAAGTGACGCAGAGAGAATGGAAGTTTCAGTGTGGGATCTGCTTTCCACAACTGAAATAATTATTGACTTTCTCCGACATCGGTTAAAAGCAAGAAAATGTTCTCCAATGGGGTACTTAGCTTTCCTCACTCTGGCAATGGCCGACCAATGCACTTGCAAAACTGCTTCTGCCTCCATGGCAAGAAAGACTGATGTAATGGCGTCGGCTGTCATCCTTTATAGCTCTGACGACCTGATGTCAGCCAGTCTCTGAACAGCCGACGCAGGAGGGAAAGCCTTTACTCTGATAATCAGGCCGGCCGAGGGCTTCCCAACAGGGATAATCCACAAGTGATAACTGCAACAGTGAAACACGAAGAACATCCCTGGTCCACCTGATCAGGATGGTTTATGGGACCTAGACAACTCGCCCCCATTGAAGTTCTTATTATTTGTCATATGCTTAATTGAAAATCTTTGCAGGGATAAAGCCCACCTGGATAGTTTGCTGTTAATGCCCTTCTGTGTGTGTGGAGCCATTGGCCAGGGACTAATGTGAAATTATGATCCAACAAATACTACAGCAAGGAAGTGTCCATTTAATGGTGAGGCACTCTTGATTTACTATCTAGTATCCCACATCAGCGCCGTTTAACTTTCTGCTAATGGTAACTGGAAGTTCTTTACCTACTTCCTGAGAAAGTACTGCTCTTACCCCTACTTCAAATGCATCTGCAAATACAATAATGGGTTTACTGAAGTCAGATGTGAAGTTTTCCAGTTGTTTAAAACATCATGCTGCTATAGTCTATCTTAACAGGATGGGGAACTTACCTTTAGTTAAGGACCGTTACAGCAGAGGCAATGGTAGGGAAGTTGGGTACAAACTTCCTATAATAGCCAGTTAGCTACAAGTAAGCTCTCACTTGACATTTGGCACCATTTGGCACTGCGTGTTGGCCAACTGTGGCCAGGCTGGGGAACAATTACCTCATCTCCAGTCACGCAGCCTTAATTTATGCTATCCATATACTTACAAAATTAATTTTAAGGGGGTACAATATGGAGTATGATCAGGAAAAACATTCTATTCTGTTGCTATAATTTCTGAAAACCATCTCCTCACTTATTTACTCACTCTCAATATTATCTTTATCCAGTTCAACTCATGGGAAGCCACAACCTGTCATTGCAAGAAATGGACATAAAGCAACAAATGAAAAAGATGCAGCTCTACTGGATTATACACATGCACACTCACCCTTACATATGTAGAAGCCATCTGGCACACTGCCTATTCATCAACTTGAATATTTCCAGGATATGGGAAGAAAGAGAAATAGCTGTAATCAAAAAACCAAACTGGAAAACCAAGCACAGAGAGGTTTGTTTGTCTTTTGGCTTTTCCCGGTTAGGGGTCGCCACAGCGGAACTCCGGTCCGCTAATGACTGGCAGTAGATTTTTACGTGCTGGCTTGCCAGGCCTAACGCACAACCTTCAACGAAGGAACACCCATTCACGCGTGAGGAAACAATGTTAACTAATGCACCACTATGTTTCCCTTTATGAAAACCATTTCACATTTCTTAAATGGTCTGACAATGCCACTTTGGTTGGGAAGTTTAATTTTTTTACAACATGCAACAGACAGTCAAGTGGATACAGTCCTACATGACAGAATCTAGTTACTCACTACACCTTCTTGTATAAGTGAGACAGACATATGAAAATAAATTAACTAGACTGTGTGATCTTTTGTGTGTGTGTGTGTGTGTGTGTGTGTGACACACACACACACACACACACACACACATATATACTTTCACACACATATACCTGCATAGGGTTATAGAGTCACTTTTAGGTGCTCAAGATGAGATTGTTTATATCACAGTTGATCCAGTTTTACTGTTCACAGACTGTAGATGTTTTCTCACTGCACAAAGAGATGTGAGCAAGCTTGAAGCATACTTATTCAAATTGACTCTGAGATAGTAGTGCCCCTGACAGAGTCATCAACAGACACTCTAAGAGGTATTGTATAAGGATTTCACAAATAATTATGGACCCATATAATGACCTGGAAGGAGAAACTACATCCAATGTGTAATACCTTGCGAAAGCAATCAAAGAAGACTCAGTCATCGAAGCCCGTCAATCACATATGTAAGCACTCAAAGGCTAACTGTCTGCCATGTTTATCATAACAATATTTAATACAGTCAAATAACTATTTTATTAGATGCATAAAACACAACGTTGAATCTGTTCTGAAACTCTTTGTCCTGTCCAGATGTCTAGGCACATCCATGCAGTAAACTGGTACTCTACTTTACTGGAATAATTAGGAAAAATACTTGGAAGATTTATAGACAAGCTTCCATGGCTACTTTGGATGTGAAAGTGGAGTTTGTTCGCAAGGTTTGTTTTACACACAAAGTTTGAAATTCAAAAATGCTTCAAAAAATAAAAAAAGGAGACGTTTCACATCTACAAGAGGAACACAGCTCTGTTACTGACATCCTCAAACAGCTTCAATATACAAGACTACCCATTTCCCCTTGTATTTCTATGAATCTTAACAATGCAGACCATGTGAGTTCTAAGTCTAGCTATCTGGCTTTTACTTTGCCATAAGGGTCTTCACCAAATGTGCAACATTGGCAGTTTTTCAATAATGGAGAAACCAGCAACGGATGACTCTCTTGTTCATCCAATTTTAAGTAGTCAAGCTAAATCCCTCACCCCGACCCCCACCCCTGGGCTTCTGAAACTGACAGCGAGAGCAAAAGCCTCTCCTGAGTCCAGGTCTGGACGCATCACTGCCTCAATATGGTTACCTAGGTGGGAGACTTCTACTTTTGTGCATATATAAAATGTAAAAGCTACAAAACTGCATTCTCATGCATACTCTTTATGAGGATTATGAAGGACATTGAGTGGAAGCTACTGAGAAATCAACTGGCAACTGTTGCAGGCCATGCATCAAGCAGTTTATGATGAACACACAAGGGAAAGAAGTGGGTAACATGCAAGACAGGATGGAAGCACTGTAAATAAGGGAGGTCAGATACTCCCCTACTCTCTCTTTTTTAAAGGGACATACAACAAAGCTATAAATGATACATTCACAAGACAAGTGAACAGCTTCTTAACAGAAACATAACAGACTCTTGAAAAAAATATATAAACTGGACTGTGTAGATAATAGGAAAGAAAGAAAAACTGCAAGCCTGGAGAAAGACAGACAGACACAAAAATGCATATATAAAGTAAAACAAACACTGAAACATGTACGCAAAGGCACTTATCCAATGTCACAATCTATTTCTGTTTTTAATACCTATAGCATATACTGGCTTTGTTAATGGATTCCCTGTTTAGATGTGACGACAGCTCCTATATCATGATAAATCATTCTGTACTTATCTGGCAAGGTGACCCAGTCTGAACAGCAGATCTTCCTTTATTAGATTATGGAGCTGCAATCTATAAAATGGGCTCTTAAAATATTGACACTTTTATATCACTCTGCAATTAGGCTGAGACTTGGTACACTACAATAAACTTATCGTTCTGATTTATGGGATCTAGAAAAAAGGTCTTCTGGTTCATGCAGAAATGCAGTTAATCATATTATTCTAAACATTAAAGCAATTTAAAATAAAATAAAATTACCTGTTCCACTGGCGTCTACTGGTTCATACACATGAAATATCAGAACTGTCAAAGCCTTGCCTAATAAGACTACTAAACAGTGATGCAGCTGTTATTCATGGTAGTCACACATACAGGTCATACTGGGTATGACGCTATAACAAAACATTTTAGACACCCAAAGTCCCAAAAGTAAGTGCTGCACAGTTCACTTTTTTATCTTTCTCAAAGGACAACCTTAATCCTTCATGTCTGTCTCAAAGCAAATGGCTTGTCCTTACCTTTAATCATATCTGAAGACTGCCATATTGAAAGAAAACAAAATTCACATATTACTTTATCAGTTTCTTGCCTGTAAAGCTACTACTGATTCTATACACACTATTTTGGCTTTCTGTGAAACCCCATGCCATTAATTATTATCAGGCATAGCATCTATTACATCATATAGGCAGTTTTTGGTTAAGATAAGCCAGAGAAAAGGGAAGAGTACCTACATCTACGACATTCACAGCTCCAACCTCTCTAGTGGAGCTCTGGAAGTTTGTACTCTAACTGCAATGGCTGCATCCCGAGCATTTTGAACAAAATCAAGTTATACCCTCACAGTTCAAAATCTTTTGATAACTCTGCGAGTCAGCCATTACTAGTTCTCCTGGTGGGACAGGGGCTTCAGAATGAGCGGGGTAGGGTGAAGATTTGGGGAGTGGAAAGGAGGGAAAAACAAACAGTCATTTCTGCTCCCCTTTGGCAGTGACACAGAGGGTCCCCAGGCTTAACTTACTGGCCTCCCTGACATTGTTTCTTACACTGGCCTTTTTTTTTTTGGTTTCCACCAGTTTACCTTTCTCTTGACAGCAACAGTAGCATCAGATATCGAAATGGTAATTGCTGTCACAGCTAGGCATGGAGGGGGAGAGAAACAATTTCTTTACTCACTGGATAGTCATCCCAGTTTCCTTTTCCTTCAGACTCATTAAGACATCTGCTGTGTGGGTATGCAAAGAGGGTCAAACAGAATGCTCTTGGACAGTGGGGCATTTAGGAGCATCATCCTGACATCCTCTTGCAAGTGGAGGATCCTCAGCCAAGTGTGTCCTCTTACTAGTGACCATACGGCTACTGCCCTGGATACTGCATTTACAGCATCATAGGCACATAGTCTTGGCAAGTTCAAAAAGTTTTGCCTTCTGAATATTTATTTATTTATTTATTTACATTTGTTGACCGGGCTAGTCTAACTGGATACATGTCCATTTTCAGTAGAGGCCCAGGGAGAAAAGCTTCAAGTATTAGGCAAAAATGTCATCAACAATATTAATATGAAATACAAAATATTAAGCTGCATACTATAGTGCAGATAATAACCATAAATTGAGAGAAAGAGAGAATAAAAGTGTACAGAGATTATTTGGTGAGGAGAGAGCTAACATAAAATATAGAATAATATGGAATATTGTTTTTTTTTTTTACAGAGGAATAGATAGAGGTTAGCTTAATTGTGAGAACATACAGGCAACATAGTTCAGTAGTGTAAGACATAGAAAGGTTTGTGCGATATACTACAGTAGAGAAGTGAAACAAAAGGAGAGCAGGAGTGGATAATCAGTCAGGGTTAGTACAGGGACATAACCAGTGAGTTTTAAGATGTTCTTTGAGATGATTTTTAAAAAGATATGTGGAGGAGAGAGAAGACAGTTCACTTGGTAGCAGATTCCAGGATTTTCCCATTGTGTTTGTGAAAAGTGAGTCCCCAGCTTTATTGTTAGATTTAATAGTGGAGACTAGGAGCCTATTGGCTGAGCGAAGAGTTGTAAGGTTTTTGTATGGGGTAGTCAAATTAGTGAGGATAGGGGTATTATTAGGGTGGTGGAGTATCTTTTGGGTTATAGTAAGTTGGTGATAGAGTAGCTGGTGCTGCAGTTCTAGCCATCCCAATTGTTTGAGGTTGAGACAGTGATGGGTTCTGAAAGGTTTACCAGTGGCAAATCTGGCTATGTTATTATAGCTAGTTGCAAGTTTGTTAAGGTTGTTTTTAGAAAGATTGGTATAAATGGCAGAAGCATAGTACAGGGTAGAGATCAGGTGGGTCTGGGCAATAGTGGCTCTAGCTGTTGGGGTCAGAAATGGTTTAATTCTATACAGGGAACCTAGTTTTTTGTTGACAGATTTTATGGTAGTGTTAATATGATCGTCATAGGTGAGGTTGTTATCTATGGTGATCCCCAGGAGACGGGTTGTAGTATCAGGGGATATGGTGGTTCCATTGTTAGAGGTTATTGTGAAGTGAATATCTTTACTCATCTCGCCTATCTTAATCCTCAGCTGGTGGAGGAGGTTGCCATGGTATTTTATGTGGACATGGCAATTCAGTGCCCTAACAGGTAGGATGGCAGCCAAGTATACTTTCTTCTCAAAGTGGTCAAGAGGGTACTGGGGACTAAAATCAGTTTGAACCCTTCTCCAGATACAGTGACACCACTGCTGGATTAGCTATAAGGTTCTTGTATAAAGATTTGTGGGTGTCCTAGACATTGTAGAAATGGTTAGGTATTTTCAGGGCAGGGGCCTGAGAGTTTGATTCCAAAGAAACAGCAAGGAAGACATCTATCAAAGTTCATAAGACTATAAGGGCATTCACTGGTTTTGTGGTCTCAACAGCCAGAAGTCAAAATACGACTTCTGAATATATGAAACCTCTCTAGTATCCCATTTAAAGTAATATTTCATTCTACACGTGTGCATATGTTTGTGAATATGTTTGCATGTGTGTGAATTTATTTTTTCAGTTTTTAGATACTGTTATTTAAAATGCTGTTATGATGTCAGCCAATAACAAAACTCAGAATCACTGAAAACAATAAAATGACACTGCCACTCAGTCAAAGAAAGCAGGAAATCTCAGAAGTTCCAGAGTAAATTAGTGGAACTACAGGACTGCAGAAAATGTTTTGCCTCTGAGATGTAGTCTTACATTAATGTGCCTTGAACTTAGGTGAAGCACGGCCTTGTCTACAAAATTAAATTACACCACCAAGTAAATCCCCATTAGGCCATTTTATGGTATAAAATGTTAAAAAAACACCTCTTAGAGCAATGTAGGGACATAAATAATATTAAACAGAATGTCAAGATGTGACAAAAAAAAGAAGTTATGTCTTACCATAACATTCCATCCGAGTTGTTGATCTTCTTCCAGTCATCACTGATGGGTTCGGTTCCGAGCCCTCGGAACCGAGTTGGCCTTATACCAAGCTTGCGTGCACCAAAAACTCTCGAGCTAAGCTGCTACCCAAAATGCCCTTCACTCAGTTACCTCAGATCGAGTTTGCATGCAACATATAGAAGAAACAGCAAGTCAGAGGCCATCTCTGCGCAGAAACCCTAAGACACTACAAAGACCCAGAAGATCTGCCAGGAACCTTTGGAGGTGGTCGGTGGGAGGGTGTGATGACTGGAAGAAGATCAACAACTCAGATGGAACATTATGGTAAGACATAACTTCTTTATCTGAAGTTATCTTCTTCCTATTCATCACTGATGGGACAAAATCCCCAGCAACTTGGAAAACCTGGGTGGCCCTTATGGAAGAACATTCCTGAGAACCATTGGGCCAAAGGCCGCTCTTCCCCTGGAGATCAGATTCAATTTGCAATGCTTGATAAAGGCATGAGGCTTAGCCCAAATGGCAGCTGCAAAAAATCCAATCCATGGAGGCCCTAGAGTGGAAGGCAACCGATGCTACAATAGCCCTAGTTGAGTGAGCTTAGATTTGGCCAGGCTTAGATTCATTTGTAAGCGAATATGAGAAGGCAATGCAATCCCTGAGCCATTTAGACAAAGTAACTTTCGATACTGCACCTCCCATTCTAGGACCCACAAAGGAAAGCTGGTCCAACTTGCAAAATGATTTAGTTCTGTCCAGGTAGAAACATAATTGTCTATGAACATCCAAAAAATGGAGGCAGTATTCTCCCTTATTTGAATAATTTGGAAAGAATACAGGGAGCTCAATGGACTGGTTAACAGAAAAATCAGAAACAACCTTGGGAAGAAAGGAGAGGTTAGTACGAAGTGATACTCTGTCCTTATGGAAGATCAGATAAGAGTTCTTGATACATAATGCTTGCAATTCAGAAATTCGTCTGGCTGAGGTGACAGCCACCAGAAATAAGGATTCCCATGACAGGAATTTTAGATCACATGTCGCAGCAGGCTCAAAAGGGGGGCAGAGAAAGAGACTGCAGAACCCAGGAGAGATTCCATGTCTCCACCGGCTACCTGATGGGAGGCCTGCTGTGGAAAATACCCTTAAGGAAAGTCTTGCAAAAGCGAGTGGAAATAAGCAGGACTCCATCTGAACTATTATGGAAGTTGGAAACAGCTGCTAGATGGACTCGAATGGTGGAAGCTGAAGCCCCACTGTCGAACAGTTCAGCCAGGTAATGAAGAATAGTGGCTACAGGAGCTGAGAACGGATCTAGCTTCCGATTATGTGACCAAATAGAGAATCTTTTCCATTTGTCCCTGTAAAGTTTCCTGGTGGATGGTTTATGAGAGGCCAAGATAATATCACGGATGGATGAAGAGAGGGTTTCCTGCCTGGCAACTAACAGAAGTGGAGAAACCAAGCCGTCAGATTGAGAGTGGACAGATTCGGGGGAGTCAGCCCTTGTGGGTGAGATATGAGGTTCTGATGAGTGTCTAGGATCCAAGGAGGTTGTAGTAGATGAGGTCGGAGGAAGGGAAACCATACTTGACGAGGCCGGAACGGGGCAATGAGGATCACTTTGCTTCTCAACTGAATAGCTTTCTTTAGAACAAGGGGGATCAGAGGAATCGGAGGATAAGCATAAAGGAGACCCGTGGGCCAATCATGAATAAAAGCGTCTCTCAGTGACTCCCCGTGAGGGGGAAAGAGGGCAAAGTAACTGCTGCATTTTGTGTTTGAGGGAGAGGTGAAAAGATTGCAGCATGGCTGGCCCCAACAGCTGAAAATTTCCGCCGCCACACTTGGATTGAGAGACCATTCACGAGGACGGAGGAAGCATCTGCTTAGCCTGTCCGCAATTACGTTGGAGCTCCCAGGGATATGCGTTGCGATCAGAAAGCGGTTGGAAGCTATCGCCCAATGCCAGATTCTCATGGCTTCGCGACATAGGGGGTAGGATTTGGTCCCTCCCTGTTTGTTTATATACCAGACCACGGACATGTTTTCTGACTGGATAGAAATCATTCCAGACAAAAGGAGGAGATGGAAAGCTTGCAATGCCAATAGCACCGCTCTTAACTCCAGGACATTCATATGCAAGTTGACCTCTACGTTGGACCACATGCCTTGGACTGACTTTCCCTGGAAGTGCCCCCCCCCCACCCCATCAGGGAGGCATCCATGGTCACCGTGGCGCTGGGTTGGGGAGCCTGGAAGGGGCGACACCAAAGATTTTCATCTGTACTCATGCATCAGAGGAGATCTTGTTTGCAAGTGTTAGTGATGAGAATCTGTGAGCTCAAGGGATGAAGGTTGGATATCCACTGGGCCTGAAGGAGCCATTGTAGTAATCTCATGTGTAATCTGGCTAGGGAAACAATAGGGATGGCTATAGCCATAGACCATAGAGCCTGGAGAACTTCCCTTGCAGACACCTTTCTTCGACAGAGTATCACTTGAACTTGTGCCCTTAATCTCTGAAGCATGTGAAGAGGAAGAGAGATCAGACTTGACTGGGTGTTGAATATTGCCCCTATGAATTCCAGTTGTTGTGAGGGTTGAAGATTGGATTTCTCCCAGTGGATGGTGATGCCCAGTGACTCCGCTAGAACTAGAGTGTAGCAGAGGGCCCTGACCAGTAGGCGCTTGGTGGGGGCGGAAAGGAGCCAATCGTCTAGGTACGGAAACACCTGGAATCCCTGAAGTCTCAGATGAGCTGTTACCACTGCTAGGCATTTCGTGAACACTCCGGGAGCCATCGAGAGACCAAATGGCAGGGCTCTGAATTGGTAAGGATTGGCTCCCAACCGGAAGCGAAGGAGGCTCCTGGAGTGCTTGTCTACCTTGATATGGCAATACGCATCCAGAAGATCTAATGAGCACATCCACACACCCTCCCACAGAAAGGGAAGGAAGGACTGAATTGTGGCCATGCGGAACTTGGTCTGAACTACTGATTTGTTTAGCTGGCTGAGATCCAGAATGGGCCTCCAGTCCCCTGTCTTCTTTGGCAACAAAAAGAATCTTGAGTAGAACCCTGATCTGCACTGGTCTGGGGGGGCCTGGTTGGATGACTCATTTTTGACATAGCTTTCGTATTTCGGAAGCTGCCTCCTCCCTTTGACTGGGTGGAACATCGAGAAGGGATTTTGGAGGTCTTGGATAAGATATTAGGGGAATGTGGTAGCCTCTGGTAATGATTCTCTGCACCCGTTGATTGTTTGTAATAGAGAGCCAGGCAGCTTGGTGCAGAGAAAAATGCGCCCTGACTGCTTCCAGAGGAAAACAATCGGGCAGCACTTCAGAAGCACTGATACAGTCTACCCGAGAACGAATCTCTGGAGCCCTGGTAATGGGGACCCCCTCTGCCCCGAAAGGGGCATCTTCAATTATTGGAACCCCCTCTGCCTCTGGGGGAGTCCTCACCACGTGCGTCACGGAAAGGACCTTGACACTTCTTGTGCCACATCTTCCCACTCCTCTGGTTCCTGGAGAAGGAACGCCGAGGTTTGGAAAAGCGTAGACCCAGAGGTTTGCTTTTAAGAATAAAAAATTTATAAAAAGATTATTATGTGGACCACAACCCATGGAAACAAGAAGAGAAAATGCAGTCAGGTATGGAACCTTCCCCTGTAATAAATGTAACTACTGCACCTTCGTTGACACTGGAGGTAGATTTCTACATTCAGATCTAAAGAAGGAGTTTACATTTAGAATAATAGCTAACTGTGATAGTATGAATATTATATACTTGGCACACTGCACAGTCTGTCCTGCCTTCTACGTTGGAATGACAACGCGAAGGTTGAGAGACCGAATGAGGGAGCATATATATGATATTACCAGAGAAACAGATACAAATGCCTTAACCAGGCATGTGAGGGACCATGATGAGACACACAAATTTTTATTTTTAAAATTTTTATTTTTAGTAACAGATAAGGTCTATACCGGCAATAGAGGTGGAGATGTTAGGAATCGAGTAGAGACTAGGGAACTAGAATGGATTATAAGGCTATGAGCTAACATTGAGGTAGGCCTGAATGACAAAATTAATACTAAACCCATTCTTCTAAATAGAGATTTAAAGAAATAGTAGGTAGTACCCCTCCTCCACCTTATATACTTTTTTATACTTTTATATTGTATGTATTAAGTTATATGATGTGATATGCTGTTTTTATTGTTAAGCTGTTTTTAATTTTAAGTTTTTAAATTGTTCATACTAGGTATAAAACATTTTATAGTAAGTATATGGTTTTAAGGATTAATTGGGTAGTTGATGGCAATGATAATCTTGGTATAAATGCTGTGTTTTACTGTTCTTTGATTGTCTGATGAAGTGGCTGGTGCCACGAAAGCGCTCACCTCTTTTACTAATAAAGTTGTTATTCTACATAGCCGTGGCTGCTACCTCCTGCTTTGTTTTTACTGTTCATACTTTAATGTTACTTATGTATTTACGTGTGTTAACTGCATGAACCCTTTTCATCCACAAGCAGGATGCAAAGCACAAAATAATGCATGCACAGGACTTCCAAAACTGATGTACATTGGTCAACAGGCTGATTAGAGCTCTACTGGTGTGAAACCTGGAACTGTGACAAAAAAAGCTAGTGAAACCTATCTAACTGGATAACACACCATTACTGACTAGTAATTACACTCCTTGGATACTAGCAAAGTCGACATTTGGAGAATGTAAAAGAAAATGAACCAGAAAAGGAGAAGAGAAACATTAGCTGGGAAGAATGTTGTAGCTGTCCGGTCATGGCAGTTTTAAGTTTCAGCTCTAGTACAAGAGATGGCTTTCAGTAATTTACAGGAAAAGTAAATTAGATACACTCAGAAATCAGTATCCTCAGTGAAGGTCTCTTCAGGGAGTCCAAGTGTTTCCTCTTGTGTAGAAATGGAAAGATATTTGGAAGAGGTGGGGGGCCCTGAATGCAGGATGTTCTTGATGTCCATAGACAAAAGGTTGTCCTGCTGAAAGCTGATAAGAAATGATGGGTGCACAGGAGGAGGAAGGGCTTGGGATGGATCCGATTTAGCTGCTGAAGCACCCATCTCAGACAGGAGAGAATACTTTCCACAATGTCAAAAGTTGACACACACACAGAGGCTGGCCGGCAGGAACTGGCTCCCTTTGGAACCAAGCACCCAATCGAGAACCTGGTGTCCAATGCCTACCCAGTCGGCTCTAACATAAAATCGGAGCTAAGCTATCTAAAGCAAAAAGACCCAGAGGGGTGGATAACTCCAAAGCTCTAAAAGTTGACTCTGGCTGTGACCACTCATTTCTAAGATGCACTCAGCTCTGACACAGTCAGAACTGAGACTATGAAAGACAGTGCTGGTGACTGAAGTGGCTACACCATCAGCACCAGCAGAGGGAGGGCAGCTGGGCAATCAGACCCAAGAACTCCAATACCAATGAGGCCACATGAGGAACAATCAAGTCCGAGGCTGAAGGTGTCACAGACTTGGTCCTCAGGGCTGAAGATGCAGGAATGATCTCTAGGTCCAGCTGGGCCTGCAGAAGGGAGCACATCAGCTGCTCCAAATCAGAGAATGTAAGGCTCCCAATTGACCTTGTGGAACTTGAAGTCTCTCAACTGACCTAGCAGACCTGGAAGAAGCACAGATGCCGACTTTGACACTTTCTTAGCAGAGGGGTCTGAGCTTTGGATCTGGATGGGAGAAGTTTGGATCAGAGTAGGAGAAGGGGAATATTCTGGAAAAACTCGGCAAAGATAATGAAGAAAGGAGAATGAACCCCGACCTAGGAAACAGAATGGTCACTGGAAAGAAAGGGACTATGGGCTGAAGAAAACCCTTTAAAACAAGTTTGGCCTTCCTATCAGGCAGATCTCTGCCACCAAAAAATGGTGAAAGCCTGGCACTTGATGTCCTGGTGTGCCACACGAACAATAGACACATATCACAGGTATCTTGTGGGGATAATTTGTGCCCACACTTGACACATTTTTAAAACCATGACGCTGTCTCGTCCATTATACAGTGGGAATAAAAGGCAGACAAGCGTTTTTTTTTAGAGGACAGAAAAGGCCACGGAAGAACTGCTAAAGAGGCACTACACTTAAGCATCTAACTTATCTAAATACTAATCTAAACAGTAATTTAAATACTAACGTACAAATACAGATAAACAAATAAGAAAGGTAAAGGAGGATGCAGAAAGATTAGCAAAACAAGTAATGAAGTCACTTATTGTGTGACACTCTCAGGAGTACGATCTGATGGTGATGGTGTCAAATGAGATCTGGGGAGAGGAAGCTTGAGTAGGGTGTTATGGGTAGAGAGTTGGAGCTCTAGGACAGAAGATTCTGAAAGTAGCAGCATCAAAATCCAAGTTGGATCCGATAACTCACATATTGAGAGGCAAGGAAAAGACAACATCAGATCAGAAAATCAACCACAAACAGAGAAAAAATGTAGCTAGGAAGAATCTTGCAGAAGTTCGATAAGATTTTAAGTTTCATCTTTAGTGCAAGAGATGGTTTCCAATAATTTAGAATAAAAAAATAAATCAAATGCACTCAGATGTATTTAAAATAATTGTCACACTGAAGTAATATACATGGTCAAATAGCAAAAGCTGGGAAAATATAGAAGCTTTAACTAGTCATTCAGATGAGCTGATAAAAAAGCAAAAGTTTGAGGCGGAAATGAAGAAAAGCCTAGCTGAGCATGAGGCTTCTCAAGAAGAACTGTTTAATAAAATAGCAGCGTTAGAAGATGTAGCACATACAGAAGGCCAGAGATGGTCTACTGGAATGTTTTTCATACTGTGGTGGAACTTGTTTCCACGACAACTGAGCAAATTGAAGACTACAAGTGCATACGTGGAATAGTACACAGCATATTAATTGAACAAATACTTCTGTAAGACAGTCTTGTAGTGGGCCAATTCTACAGTAGACAGCACAGAAAGGATCTCGGGTTTTAGTAATGTGGAGAGAAAGAAGTTGCAAGAATTACAGGATTATCTGATAAGAAAATTGTATATGGAAGTTAGTAGCTAAGGAGAGGAAAGACGGCTAAGAGAAAGGATATAGGGTGGTTTCTGTGGGGGTATAAAGAGCTTTATTTACATATTTATTTAATTCGTGTCATAAGTTTGATCTATTGAGTTTAGTTGTTTGTTTTATTTATGGGCTGTGCTGATCATTAATTATGGGAAAGGAAGTGCTTATGGAGGTGCTGGGGTTGTTGGTGCTATGAATTATTTCTTGGGTACTGTTGATAGAAAGGGTTTTGTTTAAGTTGTCTCTGAGTTGTGGGTGTGGTGACACCTGCATTTAGATTAACATCCCAGGCAATATTTTGAGGAGATGGATATACAAAAACAGGTGATGCTTTTTCATTTATTTGAGTAAGGAGGTAGAAAGCCATGTGAATGGTTTACTTCTTTTTGACAGCTGCAGATTATTTAAGCAGCTACTATAGTGTATTATGTAGTAGAACAAGCAGGAAGGGAAGGTCTTCTTTGGGAACTGGTGTGTGTAGTGGAAGGCTATGAGGAGGTTGCTTTGTACCAAACTGAAAGAACTGTTGGTCAAAAGCTAAGAGAATGGTTATGAGGAAAAGGTAGGTAGTTATAGAACTGAATAATGTATGAGAAAAAGTAGAAATGGTACTCATGCATTGTGGTTTTTCTGGACCACTGTTTGTGCCTGACCACTGTTGTTACATATAGGATGCTGGTAGGTAACATAATAGTAGCTATTGAATGGAAAGAGGTATGAGCAAAATTAATCAAACAGGAGTATGTGTTGTGTAGAATTGTAGATCTGAATGGCTGAGGTGTGTGGGATTTGGGTGCTAGAAACTGGGTGGTGTAAGGTTAGGGAAGCTAAATTGCTAAAAACTACTAGGGTTGTTAGCCTGGGTTTGTATTTATTTTGTGTGTGTCTATAAAATGTAGATCACTGAGTTAGGAGAGTGACCTACAGAAGGATACTGTCTACAAAGTCTACTCTTCAATTTTTCCCTTGGAACTAGACAAACTTTCAACTTAAGCACTCAAATCATTCACTTCTCATCCCTGCACTTGCCCAAAACTCATAGCAAGCACTAATAAACCTTAGCACTAGACCACCTATACTGTAGAGAAAGACAAGGCTCTCTATTTGACCTTACCCGCCAATCAGTAAAACAGTTCACTGTACCTATTTAGGCGTGCCCAAGGGGCAGTTTCAGGTGTACTCTCCAGTCCAACTGGTGAATCTGGGCATTTTGAGGCAATGTTACAATTGCCTCATGTACACAGACAACTGTCTCCTCCTTCCACCAAACACTAATACATGCGAGAGATGCAATTGGAGGCTAAGCTCTCTCAACCCAAGACGGGACCAGGCAGTCAAGAGGAGAAGGGAATTACTTGCATCACACCACCAGTCTCACACAGACCTATGAAACCAGCACTGGCAAAAAACACACATGCCTTTTTTAGGCAAGGCTCAAATTCTAAACCTACCACCCTAGAACACAAAAAAGGAAAAAAACTAAGGGTAATGCTGCTCAATGCCAGAAGTCTCAATCTCAAGATGCACGCACTCGAGGCCCTTCTCAGTATGGAGAACATCGATGTCTGTGCTGTGACAGAAACCTGGTTCAAGGCTCCTGAGAGCACCCCAGCACTATCAGGTTTCACCTCATATCATGCGTTCCGGCCCCAAAATCCGGACAACACCAAGAAAGGAGGGTGTCCATATTCATAAAGGACACCCACACCTCAAGGTTGGTGGCAACGCACGATGCATCGGAGACCATCCAGGTGCAATTAACCATAGGCAAGACTGCTCTGCAATTTGTAGCATGTTACAGGCCACCCTCTCAAACTCAGGAACCTCACATGGCCTTCCTGAAAACATTGGAGGGATAAATGTATCTCCAAACACCATCATACTAGGTGATTTCAACTACCCTAATATAGACTGGGAACACTACTCAAGCCCAAACACTCTAGCCCAAAGGTTCCTGGAGTTCATAAACTCAAATGCCATGGAACAACTAGTCACCATCCCCACAACAGGAGAAAACATACTTGATCTCATCATCACGAACATGGGATCACAATGTTCAACACCGTAAGTATACCCCTCACTGGTGAGATCAGATCATAAACTAATCTCGCTGGAGGTCCTCATCCCGCCCCCACCTGAAATAAAAAAGACCACAGTGAAAAACTTCTCAAAAGCCGACTTTACACTTCTAAAAACAAGCGTGGTCTCCTTTAAGGCCCCTGAGCCAGTGGTAAACATTACTCAAACCGCTGAATCACTTACAAATGCCTTCTACCAGCACCTACAGGACTGCATGGATCAGGCAATCCCAAACAAAACTAAGACTCTTTGTACCAAAGGCAAGCGTCCAGTCTGGTGGACCCCAGCCATAAACAAGCTCTACTACAAAAGGAGGAAGCTACTACAAGATAGAGCAAAATCCCTGAAAGGTAAGACACCTTTGATCATTATAAGTAAAAAACTAAGAGCTCTCATAAAATCATCCAAGGCAAATTTTGAGAGAAAAATCGCCAAGGACTCAAAAGACAATCATAAGGCCTTCTTTAGCTATGTTAGAAACCTAGGAGGAAACTCCCAGATATGCTCAGAATTAGTTCAAAATGATGTGAAGATTACTGAACCTACACACATTGCCAACATACTGGCTGACAGGTTCAGTGTAAACTCCCCCCCCCCAAAAGGAGAGATATCTATACCAGAGGATTGTAGCCCCCCCAAACATCTCCAACGCCCAGGTGAGAACTGCCCTCTCCAAGGCAAAAAACACAGCATCCATGGGACCGGATGGTGTCCCCGGCTGTGTGCTCCACTTAACTCAATGAGGAATTAAACCCGCAGTTAGGACAGCTGTTTAATCTTAGCCTCACCTCAGGATACGTACTCCAAGGAGTGGCGACTGTGGTCCCACTTCACAAGGGCGGTGCCTCCACCGACCCTGGTAATTGCCGTCCCATTAGCTTGACAAGCCTTATCTGCAAAGCCATGGAGAGGATCATAATGGAACTCATAAATAAAGACATAGGGAACTTGCAGACTTTGGATCCAACCCAGTTTGGCTTTGTCAAAGGCAGATCATGCCTTTTAAACTTGGTTGACTTTTTCGAGACAGTCACCAAGGCCATTGATGAAGGAAAGGCAGTCCATACAGCCTACCTCGACCTGGCAAAAGCCTTCGACACAATACCCCACTCAGGTATCATCGAAAAACTCATCAGCTTGAATATAAACCCATACATCACAAGATGGGTTGCAAACTGGCTAAGTGACAGAACCCACAGGGTCAGAGTTGCTGGAGCCATGTCAGACTCAAAGCCTGTCACAAGTGGTGTCCCACAGGGCTCAGTCCTGGGTCCACTCTTGTTCGGCATCTACTTTTCTGAAGTACAAGCAAACACAGGAGGGTTATGGCTGACAAAGTTTGCAGATGACTGCAAACTGGGCGCCATAGTCGAAAACACATCTGACACAGATATCCTTCAGAAGGGCCTCACAGAAACGGATAACTGGTGCCAGAGCCATGGCCTAAAGTTAAACGCCAAGAAATGCATAGTCATACCCTTCGGGAGAAACAAGGTTACCCCTAGCTACCATATAGGTGGCAATCCACTGAGCACAGAAGAAGTCATCAGGGATCTGGGGACCCAGGTTGACAGTAGCCTTCGCTTGACACTCATGTTGCTAAAGTAGTTAGGAAAACCTTCTACATTGCCCACCTGATCATGAAGGGATTCACATCTAGATCAAGGGAGGTCATCGCCCTGTACTCATCACTCATTAGACCTATGATCGAGTACAATGCCCCATTCGGAATGTATCTGACCCGACACCTGCAGCAGCTGGAAAGGCCCCAAAAGTTCCTCACCAAAAGGATAAAGGGTCTCAAAAATATGTCTTATGCTGCCCGACTGAAAGAACTCCAGCTCTATTCAGTCTCATACCTCTTGCTCAGAGGTGACCTGTGCCTGACATATAAGGCCATGTCAAACCCAGATTTGATGAATATGCTTCACCTCAAAAATCTAGATCCCTCAGAACCACAAGGGCGGGAGACTTAAACCTTGACACGGTTATTAATAGAACGTGCTTTAGGGACAAATTCATCACCCAGAGACTCCCTATGCTGTGGAACAAAATCCCGATACATGTGAGGCAGAGCACCTCGCTGGCCTTGTTCAAGAGGAATCTTGACCAATGGATGGGAGATCGCAGATATACCCCAGGGATTACTTCAGTGTCACTGCTTGACAGAGGCACAACAAAATAATACGCATAGTTTTATTCAAACTAAAGGGGTGGCGAAAGCCACATAACTATGGGCTAGGCTTATAAATGCCCTTGGGCAGATAGCCTAGTATGAACCTATAAACCTATGAACCTATAAAAACACACTCAGAGGCTCTAAATAAAAATCTGCAAAAGAAACAGAGACCTCCAAAGCAGACATCCAAGCAACCTCCACCCCCCAACACAAACCATGAAACACATACTTCACAAAACCATTTTGCCACACAATCACAGCCCTTAAGGCAAAATAACATACCCAACACACTAGTAATAGGTGACTCTATAGTCAGGCACACTGACGTCCCACTCACTAGGCTGAACAAGGAGAAGGTTACTGTTAGTTGCCTGTCGGGTGCCAGGATCCGCCACATAACACAAGCACAAGCACTCAGGTCGCTCCAGAACAAGTACAAATATAACTCTGTCATTGTCCATGTTGGTGTGAATGACCTGAGCCATACCTCCCTGGACTACATGAAAAGAGACATGGAAGAGCTCTCTGATCACGTAGCCCAGGCTGGTATGACCCTGACCTTGAGTAGCATCCTGCCCTCACCAAGAATGATACCATGGTATAGAGAAAAAATTATCAATTTCAACAATTGGCTAAGCTTCTGGTGTCATTCAAAGGGGATCCAGTGTCTGTTAGCCTGCAATGACATGCTTGACAAGCCAAGCTGCTTTGCTAGAGACGGCTTGCACCTGCCACCCTTAGGCGTTCGAATACTGGTCAAGACTCTTGCCACCCCCATAGTGCCTTTTTTAGGCAAGGCTCAAAAGACAAACCCACCGCCATAAATAGCACAAGTAACAAAAAATTGAGGTTAATGCTGCTCAATGCCAGAAGTCTAAACCTCAAAATGCACGCACTCGAGGCACTCAGTATGGAGAAAATCGATATATGTGCAGTAACAGAAATCTGGTTTAAGGCTCCACTGAGCACCCCAGCACTACCAGGCTACAACTCATACCATACATTTTGGCCACAAAACCCAGGCCGAAATACAAAAGGCAGTGGAGTATCCATAGTCATCAAGGACACCCACCCCTCCAGGTTAGTGGCACAGCACAATACTTCAGAGATCATCCACGTGCAACTAACAACGGGCAAAACAGCTATTCAAATTATAGCTTGCTACAGATCACCGACCATGTCCCAGGACCCCCACTCTGCATTCCTGGAAACACTGGGAAACATAAAGGTCCTACCAAACACCCTAAAATTGGGTGATTTCAATTATCCAAACATTAACTGGGATAACTACTCAAGTACGAACTCCGTGGCCCAACATTTCCTAGAATTTATAAACTCAAGCGCCCTGGATCAACTGGTTAACACCCCCACCAGAGGTGACAACATATTGGACCTGGTCATCACCACATGGGGGACCGGTGTTCCACATCGGAGGTCAGCCCCTCGCTGGTTAGATCTGGCCATAAACTATTCACTCTGGATATCCACATTCCGCCACCACCCCCCAGTCAAAGAAACCACCGTGAAAAACTTTTCAAAAGCAAACTTACCGTTACTTAAGACAGAGGTGGGAAGTTTCAAAGCCCCCATGCTAAAGGATAACTCTGTCCAAGCTGCAAAATCCTTTACTAATGCACTCTACGGGCACCTACAAGAATGCATGGATCATGCTATCCCAAACAAAACCAAGACTCACTCCTCCAAGAAAAGGAAACCAGTCTGGTGGACACCTGCCATAAACAAGCTATACAATAGAAGGAGGAAACTAGTACAGAAAAGAGTAAAGTCTCAAGAAGGAAAGACATCCGTGATCAGTATCAGCAAGAAACTATGTTCCCTCATAAAATCATGCAAGGCTAGCTTCAAAGGAAAAATTGTCATGGACTCCAAAGATAACCACAAGGCATTCTTTAGCTATGTTAAGAATCTAAGTGGCAGTTCTCAGATCTGCTCGGAGTTAGTGCAGAATGGCACAAAATACACTGAACCGACCGATATAGCCAACATCCTGGCAGACAGGTTCATTGCAAACTTCACCCCCCTCTCACCGCCAAAAGGGCCCATAACTATACCAGAAGAATGTAGTGCCCCTGAAATCACAGACACTCAGGTTAAAACAGCCCTCTCCAAAGCAAAAAACACAGCGTCCTAGGCTGCGTCCTGCATGAGCTCAAAGATGAACTAACCCCTCACCTAAACACACTGTTTAAACTCAGCCTCTCCACAGGCTACATGCCCACAGAGTGGCTCACAGCAACGGTTATTCCACTCCACAAAGGTGGAGCCACAATGGACCCTGGGAACTATCGCTCTATAAGGCTGACTAGCTTGGTCTGCAAAGCTATGGAGTGCATCATCATGGATCTCATTAACAGAGACATTGGAAACCTCCAAACACTGGAGCCAACCCAGTTCAGCTTTGTTAAGGGTAGATCATGTCTCCTAAACCTGGTGGACTTCTTTGAGACAGTTACCAAGGCTATAGATGAGGGAAAGGTGGTCCACACAGCCTACCTAGACCTAGCAAAGGCATTCGACACTATTCTCCACTCAGGTATTATAGAAAAACTCATCAGGCTGAACATAAACCCATACGTCACAAGATGGGTTGCCAACTGGCTCATGGACAGAGCCCACATGGTAAGAGTTGCAGGAGCTAGGTCTGACTCTAACCCTGTTACAAATGGCGTTCCCCAGGGCTCAGTCCTAGGACCCCTCCTGTTCAGCATATACTTCTCAGAGGTACAGGCAAGCACAGGAGGACTATGGCTCACCAAGTTCGCAGAACACTGCAAACTAGGGGCTATAATTGACTCTCCGGCTGACACAGACATCCTCCAAAAGGGTCTCACTGAGACAGATACCTGGTGTCAAAACCATGGTCTCAAGCTAAATGCCAAAAAGTGCATAGTCATCCCCTTTGGAAAAAACAAAGTACCCACAAACTACCACATAGGTCGTAGCCGCCTAAATATGGAAAACGTAACAAGGGATCTGGGGACCCAAGTAGATAGTAACCTCTCCATTGATAATCACATTGCCAAAGTGGTTAGAAAATCCTTCTATGTGGCCCACCTAATCACAAAAGGGTTTGCATCCAGATCGAAAGAGGTCATTCGGCCCTTCTGTGCATCACTCATCAGACCCATAATAGAGTACAATGCCCCATTTGGGATGTACCTTACAAGACACCTGCAACAACTGGAAAGACCACAGAAGTTCCTCACCAAGAGGATCCCTGGCCTCAAACAAATGCCCTATTCAGCTCGACTGAAGAAACTCCAGCTGTACTTGGTTGCATACCGCCTACTCAGAGGTGATCTCTGCTTGACATACAAGGCCATGTCCAACCCAGAATTGATGGACATGCTCCACCTAAAGAAAACCATATCCCCTCGAGCCACACGCTCTAGGGACCTAAACCTCACTACAACAATAAACAGGACGTGCTGGAGGGATAGATTCCTGTCCCAGAGACTTCCCATGCTTTGGAACAAGATTCCAATCTACATTGGGCAGAGCTCCTCGCTAACCCTCTTCAAGAGAAACCTTGACGAGTGGATGGGAAACAGAAAGTTTACCCCCAGGGATCACTTCAATGGCTCTGCTGAACAGAGGCACAGGAAACTAATCTAAGGGGGCGGCGAAAGCCAACACATTCCAGCTAGGCTTATAAATGCCTTCGGGCAGATAGCCTAGCACCTACCTATGAACCTACGATAGCGAAAATGAAACAGGGTTGGGTGGGACTGGGGTAAGGTAGAGGAGCAGAACAAGGTTGCTGTATCTTGAATCAACCTTTTTACAAAAAAAAATGGAGCCACTGCTACAGGTCTACTCTAATGGTAAGTACACAAACTTTCATAACTGAGAGGAATGGATCCATCTTCTGCAACCCAAACGACAGCATCAGGACCATAGGTGGACTCCTAGAAGAATGTCAACATACTACTGATAACTGCCGCCCCAAAAACAGATATTGAGCAAGAGATCAAACCTAATTTCTAATGACTATATTTGGTGAAGACCATGTAGCCACTGCTCAAATATTGTCAAATGCTATATACTTAAAATAAGGCAACTGAAGTAGCTACAGTTTCTGTTGAGTCAACTTTAGGAAACCCATCTAATAGTTTGCATCTAATGTAGCAAAAATCAATGCAACTGCATAACCACTTGGTAAGGATAACTGTAGACACATTTGTCCCAAGAGCATAGGAGAAAAGGAAATAAAGAGTTGAATGCCTTTCTGCAAGGACTTGGTTTTGTCCACACAGTATTATATTTGGAAATGTACATTCATAGGTTCATAGGTAGGTATTAGGCTATCAGCCCAAGGGCCTAAGTAAGCCTAGCCAACAAGGCTCCCTGGCTTACGCCACCCAAGAAAGTTATTTTCCTGTGCCCCTGTCGAGCAGAGCCACAGAAGTGATCCCCGGGGTGTATTTCCTATTTCCCATCCACTTATCAAGATTTTTCTTGAGTGCTAATGAGGAACTTTGCTTGACATAGATGGGTGGCTTGTTCCAGAGTATGGGAAGTCTCTGGGACAGGAATCTATCCCTCCAGCATGTCCTGTTTATTGTGGTGACAAGGTTTAGGTCCCTACAGCATGTAGCTCGGAGGGATTGGGATTTGTTTAGGTGTAGCATGTCCAACAGCTCTGGGTTTGACATAGGTTTATATGTTAGGTAGAGATCACCTCGGAGTAGGCGATATGCTACGGAGTAAAGCTGGAGTTTTTTGAGATGGTCAGTGTAGGGCATCTGTTTGAGGCCAATAATCCTCTTTGTGAGGTACTTCTGTGGCCTTTCCACCTGCTGCAGATGTCTTGTGAGGTACATTCCAAAAGGGGCATTGTACTCTATAATGGGTCTAATGAGTGTCGAGTAGAGGGGAACAATGACCTCTCTTTTCTTAGATGAGAACCCTTTTGTGATGAGGCGTGCCACGTAGAAGGATGTCCTGACTACTGTGGCGATGTGATTATCAAAGGAGAGACTACTGTCCATCTGGGTCCCCAGGTCTCATCACACGTTTGGCGTTAAGTAGACTGCCGCCTATGTGGTAGCTTATGGGTGCAGAGTTTTTACCAAAGGGGATGACCATGCACTTTTTGGCATTGAGCTTGAGGCCATGGCTCTGACACCAGGCATCTGTTTCAGTGAGGCCCTTCTGTAGGATGTCCACATCATTTAGGGACTCAACTATGGTTCCTAGTTTGCAGTTATCTGCGAACTTCGTTAGCCAAAGGCCTTCTGTGTTAGCCTGTACTTCGGAGAAGTAGATACCAAACAGGAGAGGTCCCAGGACTTAACCCTGTGGTACTCCACTTGTCACTGGTTTGAAGTCAGATTTGGAGTCTGCAACCTTTACAGTGTGGATTCTGTCAGTAAGCCAATTGGCAACCCATCTTGTGATGTAGGGATTTATACCTAGTTTAGTGAGTTTAGCTATAATTCCAGAATGGGGAATAGTGTCGAAAGCCTTGGCGAGGTCAAGATAGGCTGTGTGAACCACTTACCCTCGTCTACAGTTTTGGTAATTGCCTCAAAGAAGATGATGAGGTTCAGGAGGCATGATCTGCCTTTCACAAACCCGAACTGGGTGGGGTCCAGAGTTTGGAGGTTACCAGTGTCTTTGTTTATGAGTTCCATGATGATACTTTCCATGGCCTTACAGACAAGGCTCATCAGGCTAATAGGGCGATAGTTCCCGGGATCAATGGTGGCTTCCCCTTTGTGGAGTGGGATAACTGTTGCTGTGCACCATTCAGTGGGCACAAAGTCTGATGTGAGACTATGACTGAACATGGTGCTTAGGTGGGGAGCCAGTTTGTTCAGAAGTTCGTGTAAAACACAGCCTGGGACGTTTTCCGGTCCCATGGATGCTGTGTTTTTGGCTTTACAGAGTGCAGCTTTTACCTGCGTAGTTGTGATTACAGGGACTCTGAATTCTTCCTGTATAGTTATGGGCCCTTTAGGGGGTGAGAGGGGAGTAAAGTTAGCACTGAACCTATCTGCCAGGACGTTGGCAATAGCAGTTGGTTCTGTAATTTTCATGTCGTTGTGCTGTAACTCAGAGCAGATCTGGGTGTTTCCATTGAGATTCTTGACATAGCTATAGAATGCTTTGTGGATGTCCCTAGAATCAGTGGCAATTTTGCTCATGCATTGTAGAAGCCACAAAGAAAACAGGTAGCTGTATATAATGGTTCACGTCTGATCTACACATAAAGTTACTGTCAGCACCAATCCTTTTATCATTGTGAAATGCCAAATAAGAGGACATAGCAGAAAGAAAGTTCAGCTAGAATTTCAGATGAAACAGCTACCAAGAAAAGTCTTTTCCAAGTGAGACACTTAACTCTGTGGTAGCAGCTGGTCAGGATGGAGCTTATGTTAATTTTTCAAGGAAAAAAGTACAAGTTCCAAGGAGGCACTGCTGCAGAGGTCTCAACAAAACAATGCCCCATTTAAAAGGATTTAGAGACTTTCAAGGAAACTATAAACAAACACACTGTAAATGGTGAAAACTGGAGATCACAGTCAAACTAAAAAGTATTGCAAATCAGTTACAAAAATATTAGATAGTTGTGTCGGGGGGGTGGTGGTGGATTGGAGTGTATACTTGAGGCACGGTCTCCATGCGAGTAGACCAGGGATCTCAGAGAGATACCTACCTACAAGGGGGACAGGGCCAATTTATCATGTCATAAATGGAAGCTTGGACATGCCTCACAACTTTATATACAAACCCCTTGTATACTCTTGTGCATGCATATAGAAGAAGGGCTTAACATAAAAACCCCATCACTTAACTTGAGGGTGATGGTTCTCACTTCTAGTTCACATGATTCTCGCCTAGTCAACTCAAGGGAACAAGTGGGCTGTACGCTTTCTGTTTCTGGGAATGAACAGGTCCAGTGGGCAGCCTAGAGGGAAGAAATGATAGTCAGCCAAGGGAATGGGCCAAAAACACTGAGAAAAAAGAACATAATCATATAAACTTGAAATACAGCTACTTATATTTAGACACATACCTGCAGTTTTGATCTACCTTTACCCAAATAACTGTTTACCACCTTTCATTTGTACTTATGAGGCGCTACATGCAAGTGATGTTAAATGCTTACAATTTAACACGCCATCGGCATACATGTATTTTTTTCTTAGCATACAGGTGCGTTCAACAGTAAAACTTCAAATAACTATTTAAATTCAGCCAAGAGATGTTTATCCTACAAAATCTAGAGTTTTGTTAGGAAAATCTTTTCACCTGTTTGTAGAGCTATGCAAGACATGCCTCTAATGCTTATCAGAAATTGACTGCTGTATATTATCTTATACTTAAGATTTATGGCTAATGCTAAGTATTGCACATATCAATGTTTACTGTATGACTTAACAAATGAGCTTGCTTTAGCTGAAAAGACTTAATTATAATTTGACTGTTTATGTTTCAAGTACCAAACAGAAAACTCTTGGCTCTGTATTCTTTAACCAGAAGATCATTAAAGACAACAGAAATTATGTGATATCCCTGTGGTATTTGCCATTATGCCTTTAACCGACATCATACATTTCAGTTACTTATAAGATAATTATGGTATCAAAACAGTTTTAGATTAGGTTGCATTACTCTTAGTAATAATGTTTTAAAAACATATTAGTTCAGTACTGTAAACAGGTTAATTGTAGTGTTTTTGTGCAATGTTTAAATTTGACATTTGCATACTTTTTTTACAAGGTCAAGGTCTTAACTTGATACACTGCAAATATGCTCTTGCCTTCAAGCATTTAAACGTATAATAAAATAAATAGATGAAAGGAAAATGAAATTAACAAAATATAAGCATCACTAACAGAATTCAGAATACACGCAATTACAAAAATGAATATACGCAGTACTAAAGCACAGTAACAATGCATAAAATGCATCAGTTTTATATGCTGCACACATGCAATGCGCATTACTATTAAGGGAGTAACTCCATAGGGATATCAGCTTCTTCAAAGTCAAATGTGAAAAGTATTACTACAACAGGACTTCCCATAGCATGTAGTATTGAGGGATACTGCATATGGTCAATGCATATTTATATACATCAGACATACAGAAAACTGGTAAGATATTACTTAGAGACTGGATTTGTTTCAATATGCTTTGCATGTGCGGAACAAGGTGGAGTGTGCTACAGAATTACACACAGTTATATGAATCTGCATAAGCAGAGAAACAAGATGGCCGGATGGTAAGAATTTAAATTCTGTGCATTGGAAAGTAATATATGCTGAAATTTAGACTGAATTTTACCAAATGAGAAAGAAAACTATTATGTAATGCATACATTATTGCATGCAGAATCAGCTGCAATAGACGAAAACAATACTCTTATTCACATACTAAACAAGAGGTTTATTGGCCTAACGTCAGCGTAGCGTGCAGCATCACAGTGAAAAGGAGTCATCACAAATGTACCTTCATCTTTTAATTAGGCCTTGCCTAGCAATAAAAGCTCTACCAAAATCTGAGAGTACATACATATATACATACACAAACACACAAAATCAGATGCAAAATATAACCAAACTCTTGAGAGAAATAGTTTCAAAGTGGATCTGCTTATTGGCTACTCTTTCAGCCTTTAAAAGATAGTTTCACCCTCCCACCACATTTACCACATCCAAGACTGGTTTCCTTTAAATCAGCTAAAAACAAACAAAACACCAACTATCTCTTAATTCATCCACTTCTCATCACAGGCAGCAAAACACAGTAAACATCTCATCATGTTTTGTTGCAAAAGAAACCTCATGTGAGTCTGTGTAGGAATTTATATCAGCCTGCACTATGAGTCACTTAGCCAAACTGGATACAAGGAAAATGAAGGAAATTTACCAGGCCGGCCAGATCTGTGAAATATGAACTATTAGTCACAGATTACTGAGCGGGTCAGCCAGGGAAATGAGAGATAATGTCACACCTTACCAAAGCACTGTGGGGGATGGTGAGGCAAATTGCTGGGAATTACATTCAGACGACATAACAAATGAGTAATAAAGATACTTCTTCTGGAAATGGTATAAATGGCCACAAAACACTTTTTAGCAACTTGCCGTCAGCAAAAATCCCATTATGTCAGAGCAAAAGATGCAATGATCCTAACCCTGTATGTAGAGACCATAAAAAGCAAGTGATTCACTTCACTGTCATTGTAAATAAATAAAAAGACAAAACACCTGACACTATGGTGTCTACTCTTTGTACATTACGAGGACACAAAGAATGAAAAACAAATTTACATCAGCATAGCAGTCGCCATGCATAAAATTAATTAATACAATTCTGCTGTGCCTGTTTGTCTCAGTACCTTAAAAAAGTCCCAGTTTTAAAATCACTCATGCTTTTCTGTTTTGTCTTTGCCACTTGCCATGTGCAGGCATGCAAAGTGCAGCCGACTTGCCTGCACTTTTGAAGTTAATTGTTTGCAGTTATGCTGTATATTTGTGCACTATTCTACTTGCAGATGTTCACCTTTTATTATTTGTGAAAGCAATTCTGCAGCAACAAGCAAAGACTAGCTGATTTACAGTAATGCATTCACTGGAACATCACAAATTATATAAATGATTTTACACCTCCCTAAAATAACTAGTACATTTTTTAGCAAAATTAAGGAAATTATACGAACAGATTCTGCGGGGAGACATGCGTGAATGGGCGTACCTTCGTTGAAGGTTGTGCATCAGGCCTGGCAAGCAGGTATGTAAAAATCAACTTCCAGTCATTAGCGGACCGGAGTTCCGCTGTGGCGACCCCTAACCGGGAAAAGCCGAAAGACACACACACAAACAGATTAAGAGTCATGTTCAAAGAAACTGTACATGGAACAATAATTAAAGTGCTAAGAGATGACTAACAGTGCCGGTTGGAAAACAGGGTGTGACTTGCTCTAACATCTAAAATGACTTGGAACAAAAGAATGAATGAATGAATGAATGTATACTCTTGTAGAATGTAACAGTTTAATGGATCAGTGTTTTAAAACAGCCTCTATTTCCCTTTGTAATATCTATCTACAAGGTTGCAGCAACACTGGAATGTCAAATGACCACAAATAATAAAATGTGTTTTTATTTTCCTTAAGACTAGAAAATATCCCCAAACATGCACACTGATTCTGGCATGACAGATTTGTAAACATGAGTGCTTTCCCTTTCACTGATATACTGCATGGTGTCTCGTACTCTTCCGTAATCACAATTAAAGAAAAAAACTGCCTGATGTGAGAAATAACTGGTTTTCAAGATTGGATATGATCTGAAAAAAAAAAGTTTAACAAGAGTTAACAGTTTCTTCGAACAGAGAACTTTACTCTGTTGATGACTTTTCTGAACTTGGCATAAAGACAATCCACTCTGAACTGTTAAAAAGAGAAGCTAAACACTGTCTGAAAGCCACCCCTACCCACTGCCCCCCCCCCCCAAAAGGAAAAAAAAAACCCAGAATACTATTCATGAGACTGTATGCAACATTTGCCACTATAACAGCATACCTTTAGCTAAGATTTCTTAAAAAAAGATTCAGAACTGTAAAGGCTGCCCTGAAAAACATGCATAAAATAGACTACATAGAGAGTCAATCAGCATGTGTCCCAGGAAGTTACAATGTCAGAAGTGTACAAAAGGAATAACAAGGAACTTACAAAGTCCCATCTCAAACTATAAATAATCCTGGTACATTTGCAAACAAGTATCAGATCAAATATAATCAGAAATCAAAGCACTCAATCTTTTATCACAAAAAAATCATGACAAAGCCAAACATAATGAGGGACCGGGGACAAAGCTCCCAAATTAGGGACACATTTTAAATATTGCTCTTATGAACTTAGAAAGTTGCTAAAATAAAATATTTTGTTACCATGCAGGGATATGAAGTCTGAAACTCAAATGACTGTCATTATTTAATGAATTCAGTACTTACTGATCTGCCACAAAAACCCAGAAAACTACACATTTTATGAGAAACTGATTCACTCTGCGAAAATCTGGACACTTGAGAGGTATGTCAGAAATTTACAACTAAACTTTTTTTGACACTGGAGTTTCATGGTAGAGTATGAACTTGCTTATATACAGAACAACCTCCATAGCTAACCACCTCCCAACACTGACCACCTCCTTAAGTTGACCTAATTTTCATAGATCGGACATACACCACATGAACTCAATGGAAGACCGACCTTTCTATATCGACCATCTCTGTAAGCTGTATTTTGACCACTTAGACTGACACACAATATCAATTTCTCCTCCATAACTTGACCAGTTGAGTCCCCTCTACACCAAGGGGTGGAATGTGCGGGCTTTGCCCCTTAGTTGTATTATTTTTTCTTTAGCACATGTTATTAAATGGATTGATTTATTTTATTGCATTTGTTTACCGGGAAAGTCCACTGAGCCTAAAAGAGCCCATTTTCAGTTGAGGCCCACGGAGAAAAGCTCTGACAAAAACATAGACACAGAAAAAAAAATTAAACATTAATTGGTACAGAAGTAGAAATAGTGTTACACATAGTGATTACAGTAATATATACAGACTATATATATATATATATATATATATATATATACATATATATATATATATATATATATATATATATATATATACATATATATATATATATATATATATATATATACATATATATATATATATATATATATATACATACATACATATAAAAGCAGGAATCTAGTTGGTGTGATTACAGTAATATATAGAGAAAATATACGCTAAAGCAGGAATTTGTGCTTGTTTCCCGCCTTTCCTGCAACTAGTCTAGTCCAGATACAGATTTGCTGTATCCAGGACTGTTTGTAAGCTTCTGAGACCCCCAAGCCTTTCTGTGTTGGAGGGAAGCCTTCTAGCTTATCAGTGGGAGTGGTAAGCACTAGGTAGCCTATCTACCACAAGAGGAGTGGTTTCTGGCCCAGAAATTGTAGTTTACTGGCCGTTTGGTCAGTTTTTCCATCCCTTTCAACTTTCTGGTTTAAAAGCCCACATTTGCACGGGTTTATGCTCGTTTAAGCTCCGTCTAACGGCGCCGAGCTGAGGTAAACTATTACTGGTGCCAGAAAGTCTGCTCTTCAGTTTTTCCTTTGAATCTTGCTAGTTCTTTCTCTCTTGCACTTCAAATAACTTAATCACTTTGCACTTCAACAGGTTTTTATAGCAATTATTGTAGCACACCCAAGTCCCATCAGCACTAGTTGTTCTTCACAGAAATAGCTCCAGTACTTATTAGTTATGACCACCCCTCCTGGCATGATTAAAGGGCAGTTCCCTGTGATTTCTCCTATTAACCTGGTGCACATGGGCATTCTGAGGCAGTGTAACAACTGCCTCATGTACACAGACAACCACCTCCTCTTACCTCCCAACACTCAGACTTGTGAGAAATGCATTTATATCACCAAATCGGAAGCTATGCACTCTCCAGCTAAGACTGGACAACTTGGTCAAGAGGAGAAGGTCAATACCTGCACCACACCACATGGAACAAACACATAGCCCTCCAGAACAGCCACCATCACATCTCTCACATAAAAACACAAACCACATACCCACCTTCACGGAGCCTCTCAACAGAAATTTACCCAAACAGCAGAGACCTCCAAGACAGAAATGCACTCGACCACCACCACACAGCACAAACCACAGGGCACATAGCTCACCTCCACAGTGTGCCCCTCAACCTAAGCCCCTAAGGCTAAACACCTTCCCCAATACACTAATCACAGGTGACTCAATAGTGAGGCATACAGATGTCCCACTCACTAGGCTGAATAAGGAGAGGGCAACAATCAGCTGTCTATCAGGTGCCAGAATCCGACACAACACATGCACTCCGGTCACTCCACAACAAGTACAAGTATGACTCTGTCATTGTCCATGTGGGTGTGAGTGACCTGAGACCCACCTCTCTGGACTACATGAAAAAAGACATGGTGGAGCTCTCGGATTATGTGGCCCAGGCAGGTATGACCCTAGCCCTCAGCAGTATCCTACCATCACCCAGGATGATACCGCAGTACAAACAAAAAATGACTGACTTCAACAATTGGCTAAGTTTCTGGTGTCATTCTAAGGGGATCCAGTATCTGTCTGCTTGGGACGACATGAAACAGACCTCGATGCTTTGTCAGAGATGGCCCGCATCTGTCACCATTGGGTTTCAGGGTACTGGCTAAGGCTCTTGCCACCCCTATAGTGCCTTTTTAGGCGGTGTTCCAAAGACCAAATTACCACTGTAACAGCTATAAATAAATGCAATCTGAGGGTCATGCTGCTCAATGCCAGAAGTTTAAAATCTCAAGATGCACTCGCTCAAAGCACTCCTCAAAATGGAGAACATCAACATTTGTGCTGTAACAGAGACCTGGTTTAAAGTGGAAGAAAGCACTCCTGCACTACCAGGCTATAACTCATTCCATACCTTTCGGCCCCTAAACATGGACCCTAGCTCCAAAGGTGGTGGTGTCCCCATATTCATAAAGGACATGCACACCTCCAGACTAGTAGCCCAACATACCTCATCTGAGATACTTCAGGTACAACTAACATTGGTAAGATGGTGATCCAGGTCATAGCCTGCTATAGGTCTCCAACCATGTCCCTAGACTCTCACTCCACATTCCTAAGCACCCTGGAATCTATCAAGGTCCAACCCAACACTCTCATACTAGGAGACTTCAATTAACCGTCCATTAACTGGGAGAAAGTACAGTTGCGTACCTACCATAAATGTAGATGTTCGAGTGTATTCACTGTTGCAGTCATTACAATTGGGTTATCCTGCTGGCAGGCTACCCACAGTCGGCCTGAATTCCAAAGTCCTGGTCCAGCGTTGGTTGCTGTCGCCTCCTCCCTGACGTCAGTGCGCCAGGGGTATAAAAGATGCAGCCAACACCATTTTCTTCAGTTTTTCTTGCCCCAGATGTCAGGTGCCCCCAAAAGGGTAAGCTAATTTATGCCAATAAACATGCATGCAGTAAAGTAAAGCTCTACCTTCATCTATAAGCAAATACACCATATAGGTTGTATAGAATAGAGAAGTACAGAAAAGACCCAGCAAAGGAAAGGGGGATGGTGGGTGGGTAACCTGGACTGCAACAGTGAATACACTCGAACATCTACATTTATAGTAGGCTCACAACTGTACTATGTTCGTGTTTCATTGTTGCAGTCATTACAATTGGGTTGAATCCCAAAGCTAAGGTTTGGCGGCTGGGTCTAAAGAGGATTAGGAGAGGCTATGAGGCCCTGCAGAACTGCAGTGGCAAAGCCTGCTCTGGATTTAGAGTAGAGGTAAGTGATAGTGCTTAGTAAAAGTGTGCATTGAACTCCAAGTTGCAGCCTCTAAAATTTCTTTGGTTGGTACACCTCTGAGGAAGGCTGCTGAAGTGGCTGCTGCTCTGGATGAATGTGGCCTAATGCCCTTAGGCACTGATTTGCCATGCTGTGAATAGTAGAAACAAATGCAGTGGCGTATCCATTTTGAAATAGTCTGCTTTGAGATAGCCTTTCCTTGTGATCCTGCAGCATATGCCACTAGAAGTTGTTCAGTCTTTCTGAAAGCTTTGGTTCTGTCCAAGTAGAAGCGTAGCTGCCTCTGAATGTCCAGAGAATGCAGAAGTCTCTCACCCTTATTCTGTGTGTTTGGATAAAAAGTAGGCAAATGAATTGTTGGATTCAGGGCCATATTGGACACTACCTTAGGCATAAATGTGGGGTTTGTCCTCAGACAAACCCTGTCCTAATGGAAAATGATAAAAGGTTCCACAGCCATGAGTGCCTGTAACTCTGAGACTCGTCTTGCAGAGGTTATTGCTAGGAGCAGAGCTGTTTTCTAGGATAAGAATTTGATATCAGCTGTAGAGGCTGGCTCAAAAGTAAGCAGTGTGACTTTTTCCAATACATAATTTAGGTCCCATGCAGGTACTGGTGCTCTTCTTGGAGGTCTTATGTTTTTGGCCCCTCTGAGGTACTGCTTTAGTAAGGGATGAGAAAAAATAGGTGGTTCTGTATTGTAATGAGCTGAAACAGCATAGGCATGAATTTTAATTGATGAAAAGGATAGGCCTTTGTCCAGCATCTCAGTTAAATATTGCAAAATCTGGGGAATATTTTGTGGAATCGTGTCAATTCCTTGTGCCTGGTTCCAAGCACAGACTCTCTTCCATTTTTCTGCATAAGATTTTCTGGTGCTAGGCCTCCTGGCCTCCAAAATAATATCCATCACTGCTTTAGAGAGAGGTGTGTTTTGAATGGTTACATTATCCGCCATGCTGCCAGATTTAAGGTCCTGAGTTGGCTGTGCAGGATCTGACTGTTTTGTTGGGTCAATAAGTGAGGAATTTGAGGTAATGTCCAGGCTGGGCAGACAAGTTCTTTAGGACTGGGTACCAGTGCTGGTGTGGCCAGTCTGGAACAATCAGTATAATTTTTGGCTTCTCTTGTCTGACCTTTAGGAGTACCTTGGTAAGGAGAGGCAGTGAGGGAAAGGCATATAATGTTAAGTTTTTCCAGCTGAAAGACAGAGCATCCACTTTCCATGTTTGCTTGTGATAAGTCCTAGTGCAGAATCTCTGTAGTTGGCAGTTGTGATGGAGGCAAATAGGTCTATGTCCGGGCATCCCCATTTCCTTGTTATGCTGAGGACTTGTGGATCCAATTTCCACTCATGGGGATCCATTAGGTTTCTTCTTAGTTCGTCTGCCAGAGAATTTATCTTTCCTGGCAGTTATTGTGCTTGCAGATGTATTTGGTAAGTCAATGCTGTGTCCCACAAAGTCATGGCTAGTCTGCAGAGGGGGTAGGAATGTGTGCCTCCCTGCTTGTTTATGTACCACATGACTGTAGTATTGTCCATCTTTATCAATAGTTGTCCTGGATGAAGTAAATCCTTGAAGGCTGTCAGGGCATTTTGAACAGCTAACATCTCTTTTTGATTGATATGTAGATGCATTTTGCTTGCGGGCCATGTGCCCTGAATACATCTTCCTGCCATATATGCCCCCCCAGGCATAATCTGATGCATCTGTTGTTAATGTCTGCCTGGCTGTGGGTAAAGTGAAAGGCTGTCCCTTGTTGTGGTGACAGGCCTTTGCCCACCATCGAAACTCCTGTTGCAGGCAGGGAATGAGAGCAATTACTGTTTCCAGGCCGTGGCAATGTTGAGTCCAAACACTTTTTAGATACCACTGTAGTTTCCTCATATGCAGTCTTGCATATGGAATTAGCAGAATGCAGAATGCCATGAAGTCCAATGCCTGCAGAATTTTTTTTGCAGATAACTGGGTCTTTGTTGCCAACATTTTGATGTAAGTAGTCAGTTGTCTTTGTTTGTCTGGCATGAGATAAGCCATCTGGGCAGTTGTATTTAAGCTTGCACCCAGGAATATTATCTCTTGTGAGGGTACTAGTTTTGATTTCTTTTCGTTTACTGTGTACCCTAGGCATGTTAGTAATCTTTTTACAAATGCCAGATGCTGTAGTAGAATGTCCTTGTTCTCTGCTTGAATAAGGCAATCGTCCAAGTAAGGATATATTTGTAATCCTCTTTGTCTGCAAAATGCAATTACTGGTGCCAGGCATTTTGTGAAGACCCTGGGTGCAGTAGATAAGCCAAAGGGTAGTGCAGAGAATTGGTAGTGCATTGAGCCAGCTATAAATCTGAGGTATCTTCTGCATGAGTGTCTGATTGGGACATGCAGGTATGGCTCTTTTAGGTCTAAAGTCACAAGCCATGCCATCTTGCCCAGCATGGGCAGAAGCTGCTGCAGAGTCAACATTTTGAATTTTGGAATATCCAGAAATGTGTTTAGAATAGACAGGTCCAGTACTGGTCTCCAGGCATTGTCCTTTCTGGGCACCAAGAACAGTCTTGAGTAAAATCCTAGTCCCTGCTCTTGCTGTGGTACTCGATGAATGGCCCCCATGTCCATGTGGGATGAAACTTGTTTTTGTGCCTCTGCCCATTGATTGTGTGGCAGGTCTGGCATTCTGTTTGCCCTTGGCAGAGTGTGAAAATGGAACCTGTAGCCTTGTGACACTATATTTAGGACCCATTTGTCTTGGGTGATGATGTGCCAGTTTTGTGAAAAAAGTTCTAGTTTTCCCCCTAAAGGAGCTGCCAGAAGATAAGTGCTTGGTGCTGGCAGGGAAAGTCATTGAGACTGTTTCCTGTATGGCTGTGATTTATCTTCTCCGCTTTTGGAGGTAGAAGCACCCCATTGTTTAGACCTGTATGAGCCCTGGGGCTGGGATCTGCCTCTGGGGCGTCTGTATCTGCCTCTTTGTGGCCTGTCTGACACTGGAAAGGACCAATTCTTTGCAGGCCAGTTACTGCTAAATCTGGGAGGTTGTACCTGTAAGAAATCCTTGCTGTTTGCATAGATTTAGCTTTGTCCTCCATTTTCTTCAACACCTCTTCTGCTTTAACACCAAACAAGGTATCATGCTGTAATGGAGCATCTAATAATTTTGCTTTAACATGATCAGGCAGATTCTGTTCCTTTAACCAAGCATGCCTCCTAATGACAGAACCCGTAACAGCGGGCCTGCAGGAGGCCTCCAGAGAATCAAAACCACATTGCAAAGTATGCTTTCCCACTTGTTCAGCTGCATGCAATAAATCCTGCATTTCTTTGTTTTCTGCACATTCAGAATTTGTCAACATTTTCTGTTTAAGTAGAGACATAAGATATTGCTGATATTTAAGCATATGAAACTGACAATTTAAGGCCCTAACAGCCAAGGTAGCAGAAGTGTAAATCTTTTCCCCCCATCTGTCCAGGGCCCTTGAATCCCTATCAGAGGGGATAGGGTTTTTTGCAGTGGACGCCTTGACCCCTTTGGGACCCTGAGATATAGTTTCTGGGTCAGCAGCAGGGTTTTTATAAAGAAATTTATGTGAATCAGGAACCCTGTAGTATCTGTCTGGCTTAACAGGAGCTGAAGGTAAAGAGTCAGGAGTGAGACTGGACTCCACAAATACATAATCTACAATGTCTAAAACAGGAGGAATAGCAAGGGGCCTGTGCTGAGGTAGTAAAAGAAAATATCTGAGCCTTTTCTTATTTTCTGAGTAATCTTGGCTCTCCCAGTGGAAATGCTCCCTCATAGTATGCAGGGTCTCCCCAAAAGAATAATCCTCAGGACGAAAGGCTGAAGGGATAGATTCTTCAGCATCAGAATCCTCATAGGGAGGAAGAGAGTATCCCTGTTCAGAACAGGAATCAGAGGAAATGGAAACCTGAGCTGAAGATTCATATTCTGTCTCTTGCCTAGGCCTCTTATCAGGAGGGGGATGGGAACCCATGATCAAAGTAATTAGGTCTTTGGCCATTTTAAGCATCTGTTTTTTAGGCATGGAGGCCTGTCCAGGGGAATGTTGTACTTGTTTCTTTGTCTTTAGAGGTGCTTTAGTCTTTGCCTTTGAAGCTGAAGTCATTTTCACATAATTGTGTAGGCCTGAAAACACCCTCAGAAGCTGATGCCTGCTCAGTGGCTCCGGACCCATCTGAGGGAATATTTTCCGAGGGTCCAATACCTTGAGTTTCCAGTGGCCTAGTTGGCTCCACGTGGGAGTCAGAAGTGGCCTGTGGCTCTGAGGTAGTGGGCATCAGGGGCTGCGAAAGCACCTCACTGAGAACTGGCGAACCAGTGACTGGCTTAGCCGAAGCCTCATCATCGGTTTTGGACCTCGGATGCCTGTCCTTTTCTTTTTCTTTGCGCTTTTTATTAATTCCGGTAGTCGGCTGTTCCGACGGCATTATATAATTAAATCTTCTGCCAAAATAATGGAATGCAAAATCGTACCTACGCTTAATAGTGCATTGGTTAAATCTAGCACAAAACCAACAACTAGCAACGTTGTGGTCAGGGCCTAGGCAAGGAATACAGTAAGAATGAAAATCCTTATGAGGTATTTGCTTCCCATAAAAAATACAATTATTAACTTTTTCTCACATCGGTCTGGAGCAAGAAAAAAGTTTCCCCAATGGGGTACTTAGCTTTAATGAAGACTTCGGATCTGAAATTCTAACTTAAAAATCTCAGGAGTCGGCTGACCGGCACTTGCGAACTACTTTTGCTTCGGGCACCGCACGGCAAGAAAGACTGAAGAAAATGGCGTCGGCTGCATCTTTTATACCCCTGGCACACTGATGTCAGGGAGGAGGCGACAGCAACCGACGCCGGACCAGGACTTTGGAATTCAGGCTGACTGCGGGTAACCTGCCAGCAAGATAACCCAATTGTAATGACTGCAACAGTGAAACATGATGAACATCTACTCAATCACCAATACACTGGCCCAACGCTTCCTGGAATTCATCAATTCCAGTGCCCTGGACCAGCTCATTATGACCCCCACTAGAGGAAGCAACATTCTTGACCTGGTTATTACTAACATGGGTGACTGTTGCTCTACACCAGTAGTCAATCCCTCCCTGGTTAGACCTGACCATAAACTAATCACCATGGAAATCCACATCTCACCCACACACACCCCGCAAAGGTAACCACCTTGAAAAATTTCTCCAAAGCTGACTTTGGGCTCCTAAAAACAGAGGTGGCTAACTTCACGACACCCATGCCAATGGAAATAGCTGCATGACTACCAAATCATACACCAATGCACTGTACAGACATGTACATAAATGCATGGAACTAGCCATACCCAACAGAACCAAGACACTCTCCTCCACAAAAAGAAGCCAATCTAGTGGTCCTCTGCCATTCAACAGAAGGGAGAAACTGTTGCAGAAAAAGGTGAAGTCCCAAGACTGGAAAAACTCCCTTATTAGCCTCAACAAAAAGTTGAGATCCCTCATCAAATCCTCTAAAGCCAGCTATCAAGGCAGAATTGCGGCAGACACTAAAAACAATCACAAAGCCTTCTATAGTTATATCAAGAACCTCCACAGCAATACCCAGATTTGCTCTGAGTTACTGCACAATGGTACCTCCTATACTGAGCCAACAGATATTGCCAACATACTGACTGACAGATTCAGTGCTAACTTTACCCCTCTCCCCCCCAAAGGACCAATCACAATACAGGATGAATGCCAGGCATCGAGCATTACTGTAGCACAGGTTAAAGCTGCCTTCTCCAAGGCCAAGAATACAGCTTCCATGGGACCCAATATCATCCCTGGCTGTGTTCTACATGAACTACAAAGCGAAGTGGCACCATATCTGTGTGCCCTGTTCAGTCACAGCCTCACTTCAGGCTTTGTCCCTACCGAACGGCGCAGCACCACTACAGTCATCCCTCTACATAAATGGGGAGCAACAACAGACCCTGGGAATTATCATCCCATTAGCCTGATGAGTCTGATATGTAAAGCTACGGAGTGCTTCATCATGGACCTGATTAACAAAGATATAGGAAATCTCCAAACTCTGGACCCCACGCAATTTGGCTTTGTGAAAGGAAGATCATGCCTGCTCAACCTGGTTGACCTTTTTGAGTCAGTCACCAGGGCGGTGGATGAAGGTAAGACAGTGCATACAGCCTACCCCGATCTGACCAAGGCCTTTGATACCATTCCTCACTCAGGAATTATTGATAAACTCACCAAGCTAGGAATCAACCCCTATATCACTAGGTGGTTTGCAAACTGGCTCACAGATGGAACACACAGCATGAAAGTAGTAGACTCCAAATTAGACTGCCGACCAGTCATGAGTGGATCGGTCCTGGGTCCTCTCCTGTTCGGCATCTACTTCTCTGAAGTTCAGGCCAACACAAAGGGATTCTGGCTCACCAAGTTCGCAGATGACTGCAAGCTGGGAGCCATTATTAACTCCCCAAGTGATGCAGACATCCTACAGAACGTACCTCACGAAGAGGATCCTAGGTATTAAACACATATCCTACATGGATAGACTCAAAAGACTCCATCTACTCTCTGTCTCATATCACCTATTTAGAGGTAATCTTTGCTTGACTTACAAAGCCATGTCTGACCCAGCTCTGTTAGAAATGCTACATCTAAAGAAATCCCAGTCCCTCTGCACTACACGCTTCAGAGACCTCAACCTCATTACCACAAGGAGGGACAGGTTCCTCACCCAGAGACTGCCCATGTTCTGGGACAGACGTCCCATACATGTCAAGCAGAGCACCTCTCTGTCCCTCTTCAAGAGAAATCTTGATGTGTGGATGAGTAATATAAAGTTCACCCCGGGGATCACTCCAATGGCTCTACTTGATAGAGGCAGTGGGAACTAATGTGGGGTGGCACGATGCCAGGGCACTTCTATGGGCTAGCTTGTAAAGGCTCCAGGGCCATTAGCCTAGTACACACCTGTGAACCTATACCACTTGAATTCACTCAAAGAGGTATAAACAGAGATATAAAAGCCCTGTTCCTCTACTCAGTCTCATACAGACTGCTCAGAGGTGACCTGTGTCTGGCATACAAGGCCATTTCAGACCCACCCTAGATGGAGTGGCTGCATATCTGTAAGACAAACTCCATTCATGCAACCCGCACACAAGGCCTTAACCTGGTCTGTGACATTAATAGAACTTGTTGGCGGGATAGATTTGTGTCCCAAAGACTCCCCCGTCTGTGGAATAGGCTCCCTCTCCATGTCAAGCAGTGTACCACTCTAGCCCTCTAAGAGGAACCTGGATGACTGGATGGGAAACAGAAAATATAGCCCTGGGATCCCACCTGTGTCCCTGTTGGACAGGGGAAACAGGTGCTGACTTTGAGGGGACATGGACAAAATTCTTGGCTAGGCTTATAGGGGCCTCTGGGCCAATACCCTAGTATCATCCTATGAACCTATATTAATCAGTATTACTGTACCAGTATCAAAAAGTGATGAAAAAATAAATATGGAAAAAGTATCATCAGTCACTAGTAGCAAAAAGCATATCAGTTTAGTTATTATGTAAGGAGACGAAAGAGGTTAGGTTATAGAGCAGGTACATGGCCAGAAAGAGATGAGATTACTTTTCAGTATTTGTTTGAAGGTGCTGGTACTGCCTGTATTTCTTATAGAAGGTGGACATGAATTTCATAGTTTGGCGACAGTGAAGGAGTAGAAAAGTTGAGAAGCAGGTAAGGCGGGCTTTTCTACTTTTAGAAGTAGATGATTTTCAGATCTTAGTTGCCTACTGGGTTGGTATTTGGCAAATAGAGTTGAGACAACAGGACAGTCTGTGGGTCTGCAGATTATTTTGTGTGCTGTAGTTAGTTGGGTGCATGAGAGATGGTGGGGGAGTTACAGCCACTCTAATTGTTTCAGTAAGTAACAGTGGTGGGATGAGAATTTGGCCTTGGTGGCAAATTTGGCTATTCTGTTGTAACACATATTAAGTTTGGATTTTGTAGAATTGTGAATAGTAGTGAGGAGAGGGTCACCATAAAGAAGAGAGGGTAATAAAAAGGTAGCTGTAAGGGTTTGTTTAGTACAGAGGCTAAGAAAGTGTTGGTGCCTGTAGAGCATAGTGAGCTTTTGGTGTGTTTTTTTTTTATGTTATTGTTTATGTGTAGCTCAAAGTTAAGGTTTCCATCTATAATAATGTCTAGTAATTTAGTGTGTGGGACAACTTCTATAGTGGTATTGTCTTGGGCTTGTATAGTGAAGAGTTTTTTTTTTTTTTTATCTAGGGGAGTAGTTTTCTTAGGGGTAAAAATTACTAGTTTCGTTTTTTTTTTCAGATTTAGGGTAAGATGATGGTTACAGGGTTTTAGATTAAGTAAAAGTTTTTTTATTGTGGTGGTGGGTATGGGGGAGAATTTTAGGTTAGAGTTGAGGGTAGGATTGTTTTCTGGGATGATTTGGTCATCAGCTGTCTTGGTGGTGGTGGTGGTAACTGTCGTAAAGGGTGTGGTTTGGTTAGCTATGGTGTCAATGAAGTAGGAGCTGAAGTGGGTGGCAAGTTTGGTAAGGGTTTTGCATGGGTCAGTGGATGGGTTGCTTTGAGAGCCTGTGTGTAATAGTTAATTGACTGAGGAACAGAATTCTTTGGGATTATTTTTATGTTGGCTTTGTAGTTGGAGGTAGTGGGCTTTTTTATCACTGGTTATTAGACGTTTTTCCTGGTTACGGAGTTGCTTGTAATGTAGTAGAGTTGAGGGGTGGGGAGCAGAGTGAGTGTAGCGAATAGAGCAGGCCCGTCCCCCACAGGGAGAAAAGCTGAAAAACTATCAGTTTAAGGTGAGTAATAAGCTTACAATATCAGTATCTAACAAAAGCTTAGTCTAAGTAGCTCTGGAATACTTTAATTAATTCACTGCAAGCACACAAACAGGGTTGTTTGGCAGTTATGGAGAGAGTTGTGATTAGTATAGAGACTATGCTAAAACAAAAATGTACTAATTTAAACAGTAAATGCTTGTGGCTGGAACACTGTGTGTGTGTAAGGCTGATTCAAGGTACTGGCCCAATCCAGTGGCAGTTGGCTGGAACCCTTCACTGATGTTGTCATACACCTTTTAAGCCTTAAAACCTTACAAAAACTAAACTGTACAACAGAATAGCTGTAGGGTGTCAGGTTCTTGCTTTCGGGAGGTTTTTATTTAGTTAGGATAGCCAGCTTCGGTGGATAAAGTAGGTATTGTTTTATGCAGTTAATCCTGGGGGGGACCTGTGCAAACTATTAAATTTTTTTTTCATGTTTTATTATTACCACATGTTGGATTAGGCCTAATGTCCTATTGTTTAATCACATGTTGCTGAAGATTTTTTTAACATGAAGGACTGGTCTGAATTGTAGGTACATCCTATAATTTCTGAAACATTTTACAGTTAATCGAGACATGATCGCCCAAAGGAAAGAACTCAAAGAGCTAACATTGAAAGAAAAATTTGATCTTCTACATTTTTCTGGAAATCAGCAGCCAAAGAAAGACAGCGGAACATTTTGGTGTTAGCAACATCCAAAAACATAAACATGAGCACTTGGGCAGCTATGGTAAGAAAAGCAGAGACCTACAGTGGAAAAGGAGGAAAACTTCCCTCATTGAAGTCAATAAAGTCACATTAAGCTGGTTCAAACAAATGAGGGCAGTTAAAGCATCAAGTGGTTGGCTCGAGAAATTTAAACTGCGACATGAAATCTCCCAGAAAGTCTTCTGTGGTGAATCCAATGAAGTTCCAATAGAAGTTGTGGAAGAGTTCATCAAAACGTTCCTGGACTTTGCCAGAGGTTTCAAAGAGGATGACATCTTTAACACTGACAAGTGCAGATGCTTTTTCAAGATGATGCCTGATAGCAGCCTTGTCATGAAGGGTGAAAAATTTAAGAGGAGAAATCTTTCCAAAGAACATTTCACAGTTCTGCTTTGCACTAGCTCATCCAGACAGAAACTAAAGCCATTGGTGATTGGTAAATCAGCAAAGCCATGCACATTCAAGAACCTGAAGCCCAAAGACCTCCCTGTCACGTAGAGAGCAAGCAAATGCACATGGATGACTGGTGCCCTATTTAAAGGGTAAGGGGTATCAACCAAGAAATGAAGAAGAAGAAACTGTCTATTCTACTGACAGCAGACAACTGTCCTGGCCATCCACAAGTAAATAATCTCACAAACATGAGACTGAAATTTCTGCCACCAAACATGACCTCAAAAATCCAACCTCTTGACCAAGGCATCATCAAAACATTTAAAATGCATTACCGAGCCCAGCACCTGCAGTGGGTCATTAGAAAATCACAAACCTGTGGTCTGCCTGTGGAAGCAACTTCATCCATTGCATCGGTTAATGCCCTGGATGCTATCCTCTAGATCAGTTGTGCTTGGAATAAAGTTCAGCCAGAAATTATACAGAAGTGTTTCAAGAATGTTGGATTTGTCACAACCCAAGAGCATGACGTTTTGGGCTCATTAGACAGTCCATCTCCCATGGCAGAATTTGAAGGAATAGATTTTGAAGGTTTTGTTGCAATGGTTGATGAGGTGGCAACCTGTAATCAACCTGACTCAGAAGCAATTTTCCAAGTGGTATTGACCGAAGTACAGACCAGCGTAAAAGTGCATGAAGAAGCTGATGAAGTGGAAGAAGCAAGTGAGGACGACACAGAAATTGCACATACTCCAAAAGAAGAGGATGCCAGGCATCTGATAATGCAGTTGAAGTAATTTGCTGTGGAAAAATGCACAGGTATGCTGAGTGGTGTAGCTAGCAGTGAGAGTGCTTTCAACACTTACCTTTGTAATAAGAATAAGAAACAGACCAAGACTGACTCTTTTTTTCAGAAAGAATGATTAAACCATGAGAAAACAGTAAATGTACTGATTTTGTATGATACTGTATGTATGATTTTACTGTGTTTTGATTATGTATGGTTTCATATGATATTCTCTAATAAAAGCTGTACAAGAAAGTAAAGTACATGTACGTATCAGTACAGTAGGCCTAGTTCCTTATGTTGACCACCTCCGTATGTTGACCAGTTTGTTACAGTCTCTTGAGTGGTCAACTTACAGAGGTTCTACTGTATATATACACAACAGAAAGTCTCAGTACTGATTTTTTCTTGGTGTTGGCAGAAAACTCAGGAATAAGCTGTTTGGAGAAATCAGGAAAAGCTCCAACAATTAAACTCTTTAAATTCAAATTTATTACAGTGCTAGTAAAACTATGCACTGTTACAATTAAAAATGCAGTTAAAGCAGTAGAAGATGACAATGCTGGCTGTGGTTTCAAAACAGGAAATAAAATGAGTGATTTAGGCTTGAAAGATTAAGCAAAAGGCAGAATGAAAACAATATTTTAAAATTAGCTAGTGTGGGAGACCTTCTCAACCACCACAGGAGAAGATTCCAAAGGTGTGGAGCCTGGTGACAGAAGACATTCTTATCACTGGGAATCAAAAGTCCCAGGGAGAGAAATAGTACAATTTTGTACCTACCATAAATGTAGATGTCCAATAGGTATGCATCTGCAGTCCTAACATATGGGTTGTCCTGCCTCAGGCAGCCCTTCGGTCGGCCGGATTCCAAAGTCTGGGTCTGGCCTCGGCTGATGTCGCACTTCACCCGACGTCACAGCTGCTGGGGTATAAAGGCATCAGCCGACGCCATTTTCCTCAGTGTTTCTTGCCCCAGATGCCAGGTGCCCTCTAGGAAGGCTGAATTTGGATAAATGCAAATAATTCCAAACAGTAGAGAGCAAAAAATATATAATATACATATATACAAACAAATACACCATAATAGATTCCCCCAGCTAGCTAAAAGAGGGGTAAATACCCTAGGAATACCACAGAGGGGAAGGAGGGTGGGTAATCCTGACTGCAGATGCATACCTATCGGACATCTACATTTATGGTAGGTACAAAACTGTACTATGTCCTTCAAGGATGCATCTGCAGTCCTAACATATGGGTAGAATACCATAGCCAAACTGGGGGAGGAGGCAATAAGATAAAGATGGTGTAGTTAAGATCCCTTGCAAAACAGCAGTTGCAAAACCTGCTCGGGATCTGGAGTATAAAGGAAGATTATAATGCTTGGCAAATGTATGCACGGAGCTCCAAGTAGCAGCTTCTAAAATGTCTTTGGTAGTCACTCCTCGTAGGAAAGCTGTAGTGGTGGCTGTAGCTCTTGTGGAGTGAGGCCTGATATTTTCAGGAGTTGTCTTTCCATGAAAAGAGTAGCAAAATCTAATGCAATTTCCTATCCATTTTGAGATTGTCTGTTTTGAAATTGCTTTTCCTTGCACTCCTGTTGCATATGCTACCAGCAGCTGGTCAGTTTTTCTGTTGGTCTTAGTTCTGTCCGGATAGTAGCGTAATTGTCTGTGCACATCCAAGGTATGTAGTAGTCTTTTCCCCCTGTTCTGTGGGTTGGGGAAGAATGTAGGTAAATGAATGGCTTGGTTCAATGATACTCTGGAGACCACTTTTGGCATAAAAGTAGGATTAGTTCTCAGAGACACTCTATCCTGATGGAAGATAAGGAAGGGCTGTACTGCCATTAATGCCTGTAACTCAGATACCCTTCTTGCTGAAGTGATTGCTAGCAGGAAAGTAGTTTTCCAAGATAAGAACTGTAAGTCTGCTGTTGCTGCTGGTTCAAAAGGGGGAAGTGTTAACTTTTCCAGCACAAAGTTGAGATCCCATGTAGGTAAAGGTGGTTTCCTTGGAGGCTTTACATTTTTGATTCCTCTCAAGAACTGCCTGAGTAGAGGATGAGAGAAGACAGGAGGATCCATGTTGTATTCTGCTGAAATTGCTGATGCATGAATCTTAATGGAGGAGTAGGACAGGCCATTGTGGAACAGTTCTGCTAAGTATTCCAGGATGTGTGCTATGTTTGCCAATGAGACATTTTCTCCCTTTGCTGCACTCCAAATGAGGTATCTTTTCCATTTGGCTGAATAAGTTTTCCTTGTGGAGGGTCTGCGTGCCTCCAGGATAATGTCCTTAACCCTATGAGATAAATCTGGTTTATTTTGTTTTATGCAATATTCCAAGCAGCTAGCTGCAGTGTTTTCAAGTTTGGATGCAGGGTCTTGTAGTTGTTCTGTGTTAGAAGTAAGGGACATAGAGGTAGAGGCCATGAGTGTGTCCGAGCCATGCTTCTCAGTAGTGAATACCAATGTTGCCTTGGCCAGTCTGGAGCTATCAGGATTACCCTTGGCTGTTCCTCTCTGATCTTCAGTAGGACTTTGTACATCAAAGGAAGAGGTGGAAATGCATATGCTGTCAGGTTTTTCCAGCTGAAGGAAAGGGAGTCCACCCTCCAGGCAAGTGGATGGTATGCTCTTGTGCAGAATTTCTTCAATTGGTGGTTGTGTGGGGAGGCGAACAGGTCTATGTCTGGCATTCCCCATTTCTTTGTTATGGTTTTGAAGATATCTGGATGTAGCATCCATTCGTGAGCATCCGTGGTAGTTCTGCTTAAGGTGTCTGCTAGTGAATTTTCTTTTCCTGGTACAAATCTGGCCTGTAGTTGAATGTTGAGATTCAGGGCCAAATTCCACAGGTCCATTGCCATCCGGCATAGAGGGTATGAGTGTGTACCTCCCTGTTTGTTGATGTACCACATGACTGTGGTATTGTCCGTCCTTATCAGCAGGTGACCTTGTTGAAGGAATGGTCTGAATGCCTGGATTGCATGTTTCACTGCCAGCATCTCCTTTAGATTTATGTGTAGATTCAGCTGGTGTTGGGTCCACAGGCCTTGTATACACTTGTCCTCCATGTGTGCCCCCCAGCCTAGGTCTGAGGCGTCCGTGGTGATGGTCTGGCTTGGATGTGGTTTGTGGAAAGGCAATCCTCTGTTCATCTGACAGGCCTGAGCCCACCACAGGAATTCTTGTTTCAGGCATGGAATTATTGGAATCTGGGCTTCTAGACTGTGCTTGTGTTGAGACCATACATTCCTTAGGTACCATTGCAACTTTCTCATATGCAGCCTGGCATGCGGAATCAAAATTATGCAGGATGCCATGTAACCCAGGGCTTGCAGGACTTTCCTTGCAGTAAGCTGAGTTTGTGTTGTTAATGTCATGAAATAGACTGGTAGTTGCTTTTGTTTTTCTTCTGTGAGAAAAGCAATCTGAGTTGATGTATCCAGTTCTGCACCCAAAAATGTTATTCTCTGGGATGGTACTAGTCTTGACTTTTGAATGTTGACTGTGTATCCCAAGGCTTGCAGCAGTTGTATGACATTTTCCAAATCTTTTGTCAATTTTGTCTTGTTGTCCGCTTGTATTAGGCAGTCGTCCAGGTATGGGTAAATTTGAATTCCCTGAAGCCTGCAATGAGCAATTACTGATGCCAGGCATTTCGTGAATACTCTGGGCATTAGATAAGCCAAAGGGCAATGCTGAGAATTGATAATGCTCTGATCCTGCAAGAAATCTGAGGTGTCTTCTGCAATCTGGTCTTATAGGGACGTGCAGGTATGCCTCCTTGAGATCTAGAGTCACCAGCCAAGACTCCTTGCCCAGCATGGGAAGAAGTTGCTGGAGGGTCAGCATTTTGAATTTTGGAACAATGAGGTATGTGTTCAGTGCGGACAAGTCGAGAATAGGTCTCCATTGATTTTCTTTTCTTGGTACAAGGAAAAGCCTGGAGTAAAATCCTTGGCCTTGTTCCAAAGGTGGTACCTTTTCTATAGCTCTCATCCTTAGTAAGTTGTTGATTTGTCTTTGAGCCTCTGTTTTTTGGCTTGGTGGTAGGTTTGACATTCCTCTCTTTTTTGGTAGAGTGTGGAAGTGAAACCTGTAGCCCTTGTCTATTGTTTGTAAAGTCCATTTGTCTCCTGTAATGCAATGCCAGTTGTCGGAAAATAAGGCTAGCTTTCCGCCCAAGGGTGATTCCAGTTGCTCCCTGGTAGGCGGAACCAGAGCCAAGTCATTGTGTCTGTCCTGTGGAAGTGGTTGTAGTTGCATCTGTGGCAGCACTTCTCTGGTTGGCAGGTTGCCACTGACGTCCCCTGTAGGCACCCCTAGATTGACCTCTGCCTCTTGGGCATCTATTTCTGCCTCTCTGTGCTCTGGAGGTGTCTGGAAAGGACCAATTCTTCGAAGGCCAATTTCTGCTAAACCTCGGAGGTTGGACCTGTAAGAAATCCTTGACTGTTTGGACAGATTTTGCTTTTTCTTCCACTTTCTTTAGAACCTCCTGAGCAGGGGAGCCAAACAAACTTTGTTTCTCGATAGGAGCATCTAGGAGTTTTGACTTAACATGGTCTGGTAAGGATTGTTCTTTTAACCAGGCATGCCTTCGAATCACTGCTCCAGTCATAGCTGATGTAAAGGAAGCCTCCAGTGCATCATAGCCACATTTTAAGAAATGATTACTGACCTGCTGAGAGTTATGTACCAAATCCTGAAGGGACTTGCGGTCTATAGGTTCAGGAGAGGACAGTTTTTTATTTAGCTGGTCTAACAAAAATTCCTGGTATTGAATCATGTAAAATTGACAGTTTAAGGCCCTGGCCGAAAGAGTAGCAGAAGTATAAACCTTTTTACCCCATCTCTCTAATGCTCTAGATTCCCTTTCAGAGGGAAGAGGGCTTTTGGCAGAGGCAGCTGCCACACCTTTAGGGCCCTGAGAAATGGTTTCTGGGTCTGCAACATGAGCCTTATACAAGTGGTAGTGTGTGTCCGGGACCCTGTAATATCTATCAGGCTTGGCAGGGGCCGGAGGAAGAGAATCAGGGGCAGTACTGGCATCATTATATGCATCATCAACCACTGATAGTACTGGAGGAATGGCTAAAGGCCTATGCTGTGGTAAGTGTAAAAAGGTCCTTAGCCTTTTCCTTGAATCTGAAAAATCCTGGCCCTGCCATTGGAAGTGTTCCCTCATAGAATGTAGGGTTTCCCCAAAAGAAAACTCTTCAGGAGGAGAAGCAGAAGGAATGGGGTCTTCTGCATCAGAATCCTCATAAGGAGAACATGGGCCTTCCTGGTGGTCTGAAATATCTGAGTCATCTGAGGAATAGTCTGTAGAGACAGGTTCCGGGGGCTCCGTCCTAGGCCTCTTATCTGGAGGAGGTTGAGAGGCCCTGTCTGGGTGAGGTTGGGATCCCCTGATCAAAGAAATAAGATCCTCAGCCAGTCTGAGTATCTGGGAACTAGAGGTAGGCCTGTGTGAGGCAGCTTTAGCAGGTAAGGCCTTAGAAGATTTAGCTGCTTTAGCCCTGGAAAAAGCCTTGATAGACATAGAAGCAGGGGGTCTAGCAGCCCCACGTGCAGGGGTAGAAATGTCTAAAGGAATAGTGTCTGACAAATCCTGGGTGCCTGCTTCTGTAGCAGTAATTTCTGTAGCAGATTCAGCCATGCTCTGTGAGGCCTCGGTTATCGGAGGCATGCTTTTGGCAGAAGGAAGAACCGAGGACTCGGTTTCAGCCGAAACCGAGACACTCGCGGTTGGCCTAACCGTGGTTTCAGTCGAAACCGCGGACCGCGAGTGTCGGTCCTTTTCCTTGCGCTTTTTAGCTAATTGCGTAGTCGGAGTCTCCGACGGCATTCTATACGCAAAAGCGGGACCAAAAAACTCCTCTGCAAACTCCGACCGACGTCTAAGCTTCTGTCGGTTGAAGGAAGCACAGGCTAGACAAGCTGATACGTCGTGGTCTGGGCCTAAGCAAGGAAGGCAGTAAGAGTGGAAATCCTTATGAGGTATTTGTTTCCCACAAGTTAAACAATTATTTACTTTGTCTGACATCGGCTGAGGCAAGAAAGAGTCCCCAACGGGGTACTTAGCTTTTTAGAAGTCTTCGGTAGTAGAAATCTCTGGATCTGACCGACCGGCACTTGCGAACAGCTTCTGCTTCGGGCACCGCGCGACAAGAAAGACTGAGGAAAATGGCGTCGGCTGATGCCTTTATACCCCAGCAGCTGTGACGTCGGGTGAAGTGCGACATCAGCCGAGGCCAGACCCAGACTTTGGAATCCGGCCAACCGAAGGGCTGCCTGAGGCAGGACAACCCATATGTTAGGACTGCAGATGCATCCTTGAAGGACATCCACAAATCCAAAGGTGCTGTATGACAAAGGATTTTTCAGAAAAGGAGTGCATATGTTGTCTAGGGCTAAATAAACCTGCACAAAAACTTTAAAGGTGGTATGAAACTTTACTTGGCAGTGCAGGCTCAGGTGGATTTGCATAAAGTGCTAGCAATGTGAAGTTACCTCTTCAGGAAAAAAAAAATGAAATCTCACTTTATCTCGCACTGGATTTGTAGATGCAGTGCATGTCACATTTATCCCTTGAACCACTAGCTATCTCTCACCTCTCTCACCATCTATTATAGTTTTACTTCCCCTGCGCTAACATCTCCTGAGCAGTCCACCCCTCCCCCACTCCTACGACTCTTCATTCTACTATACTCTTCTGGTTCCATGAATTGCAAATGTCTTTCTGATCCTACTCACATTGCTACATTTCTTTTAAGGCTACATGTAAAAAATGTATACACATTTACAGACAGTATGAGCCTAAAGGTGTTAATTGCACTAATGATGCTAATTATGCCAGTGGCTCCTATATTTGCTTTCAGCTCCTTCTTCTTCTTTCAGCTTTTTCCCGGTTAGGGGTCGCCACAGCGTATCACCTGTCCTCGCATGATTGGCAGTAGAGTTTTACGGTGTTGAGTTGTCAGCCCGATGCCCAACCTTCCACGGAAGGCACCGAAGGCACACACACGCACTCACTCATGCCTAGAGCCAATTTAGAGTGTCCATTCCACCTACAGCATGTCTTTGGGATGTGCTGTTTCTTTTCATTGTATGTAACCACTCCTACTCCTAAGCCATCACAGTTTCTCACCTTCTGAAGTAACACTTAATCACAACCTCACATTCCTTATCTAGCTTATCAATGAGACAGACTCTTGCTTTCCTTACACAGACTCGTCATGACTGGCACTAGGATTTTCTTGCTCATCTATATTTACTGTTGCTTGATCTAGTTCTGAGATTAAAACTCTGGGGACTTCCCACACCATATTTTTAGCGTGCCATGCAAAGAGGGCAAAATTATAAAGATAAACCTCTAAACTAAGAACAGTGAATAAAGCACCAGCAACTAATTACCACGGTCCGATGGATGTGCAGGAACACACTGCTCGTACAACAGGATAGTGAAACAAATATTTAATAGGTCCACACGATACCACAAACAGGTTTAGCGCTTTCAACCATAAAAACACAGTCTTCCTCAGAACAATTAATTAAAACAAAGTGAACCATTTTATATTTTTCTACAACAAGGTAATTGAATGGCATCTCCTATTTCAATAGCCCGCCAAAATATTTAAAGACATATTGTACCATGAACAAACATTGTGCTATGAACAACCATTGTGTTTTGCTTCAATTACACACATATCGTTTATAAAACCATTAAAAAATATATGTATATATGATAACTAAAAAAAATATATAACTAGAAGAATATATATGATGACTAGAAAAAAATATATATATGCAACATGCTAAACTGTCCAAAACAGATTAAAGTATTAAAACTATTGAAAATATGCAGTAATAAGAAAATATTTTGAAACATACTACTAAGAGCTGAAAAAGTGAGCTGAAAAAGGGCTGAAAAAACTAAAGCTAACTAACCAATATATATATTGACATAACTTAATAAAGCTAGATACGCACCCCAAATAGTCCTGAAAGAGATGGCAGATGAAACTCATAATAGAAACATCATGAATGTAATAATAAAAAGGGTTTGATGCTAATATAGTCATTCAAGCCCGGTTTCCGAGTTGAATCAGTTATTATCTGCCATCTACTTTCTTTGAGTGCAAGTTCATTTTCCCAATTACCTCCAAAAGGGGAAATGAATACCTGATCAATAATACTAAAATGGAAATTGTGATCACTACCTTCCTCATTGATGTGTCTAAATAATGCGTTTTTATTATCGCCTTTTTGTATCCTGTATTGATGTTCATACATTCGTTTCTTGAGCTACCTCTCTGTTTTCCCTATATAGTGGGCATTACATATTTTGCAAAGAGCCACATAGACCACACCCTTTGTTTCACAATTTCCCTTCAGACCCTTAATGTAGGTGCAATTAATATCATTGAGCCTAAAGCCCTTAGCCTGGTTGATAAATCTACATTGTTTGCACCTACCGCACTTTGTTGTTCCTATTTTGCCAAGTCTTGACATAATTCCTTTATTCGTACTGGCCCTTTCCAGCAAATTTTTTACATTAGGGGCAGTCTTATATACATGTTTAGGTGCTTTGCCTAAAATCTCATTAGAATCAAGTGCTGCCAGCAATCCCCAATGTCTAGCAAGAATATCTGTGATAATATGCGTGAAAGGTGTGTATGTAAGAACACATACTCTTTCCTTAAATACATTCACATTCAGTTTTCCCTTCATCGTGCTGTAGTTTCCCAAAATGGGCATATATTTCGATCCCCATTGACTCTGTACCAGGTTTGTCACCTCCGTTACCATCCTACCCGGATATCCACGGTCCAAAAACAGTTTTTTCAAAGTAGTGAGTTCTGTCATCATGATGTCCCTAGTAGAGGACATCCTTGCTACTCTAATGCTTTGGCCTTTAAGGATGTTCTTAAAAACATAAGGGGGATGGTTACTAGTGTAATGAATGTAGTCGTTCGAAAAAGTAGGCTTCCTATATACTCTAGATGTAAAACCCTCAGTATTATGGCTGATAAGTGTATCTAGGTAAGATATTTCTTCACGGTGGTAATTATGAGTGAACGTTAGAAAGTCTGTAGTTGAATTGAGATAGTTCATGAATTCGTCTAACCTGTCCACCGATCCATTCCATAGGATAAAGATGTCGTCCAGATATCGAACATAGTAGGTGATATCTGAATCAAACTGGCTGTTGAACACGAATCTCGATTCCCATTCTAACATGACCTGGTTGGCGTACAGGTTGGCGTACATGGGGGCACACGCTGCCCCCATGGCAACACCCCTGGTCTGCCTGAAAAATTCTCCCTGGAATGCCACAAAATTGTAATCCAAAACCAGCCCCATCATATCACAGATCAAGTTGATCTTGTCCCAAGTAAATCCAGAATGTTTGCGTAGGCTACTAGCGAAAAATTCCAATCCTTGTTCTTTGGGGATGCTAGAGAACAATTCTTTGATGTCAATGGTAAGAAAGATGTTACATGCCTTCCATTTGTCGCTAGTTAAATCACCCAAAAATCTCCAGGAATCTTTCATGATATGAGGAATAGATTCATAAATGTTCTTCAGCCATCTGTCGATCAACTGTCCAATCTTGAAAGTCTTGGACCTAGATCCTGATACAATGGGCCGAAACGGAGGATGTTCTAAACATTTGTGGATCTTAGGTATCCCTACCATCTTGCCTAAAATAGGATGATCTGTCTTCAAGAAGGTGTAGGTGTCATTGGTGATCCTATTGTCAATCAAATACTCCTCCAAACACAAGTCTATCCTTTTGAATCCAATGGTGATTTGGTTCAAGGATATGCTCTCATAATTACCCGTCTCGTGTAGGAGATGATGGATAGCATCGTTGTACTCGGTGGTGTAAAAGACTACAGCCCCACCTCCTTTATCGGGCTTCATAATTCTGATGTCCCTATTGCCCATAAATTTCCTTAGGCATTCCCTCTCAGTCAAAGTAAGATTGTCATCATATGTAATCCTGTCCTTTTTGATATTCCTGTGTAAATGGTAGATATCGTTACATACCATTTTTTCAAAATTGGCTATAGACGGATTGCTTGCTGGTATATAGGTGCTAACCTTCTTCAACTCTGTGCCCGCTATCCCAATTCCTCTATTGGTCTGCATGGATTGGGTGTCACCTTGTTTGTCAAATAACACTGCAAGATTGAGCCTTCTACAATACATCTTCACTTCTTTAATGTTGTCGACTAAGTTCATCCCAGACATGGGAATGAACTTCATACCCTTACTCAATAAATTGACAAAATCAAATTCAATAACTAAGTCAGTGTAGTTATAAAGTTTAAACCCTTCACACACAGTGATGGTGGGTAGTTGATTTTCAATACTGATGATGGCATCTGTGTTATTAGTATTACCCCCCACCCTGATGTTAAGCTTGTTTGTAAGGGTGCTAGTATCCACCACACTGCTGTTGTTTGAAAAACTTCCATGATTGGATATACATGGAGTGGATAATATGACATGAGGCAATCTCACATATGAAAAGTCTGAAAAACCAGTTGGCATAGGGGAAAGGTTGACCCGTGTGTTCATCAGGTCCTCTGTAGGTTTCCCACTGATAACAACTTTCCCCCCCGTGGGAGTATCTGGCTGCTTAGTCTGTTTCATCTTTAATACCTCTGGTAATTTCTTGCTGGAAAAAACCTCCCCCCCTGAAAATTTTCCTCTCTAAATCCACTTTTGGACGGATTCCTCCTGGTACGTCGCATATATTGAAGGTTGTCCACATTCCTATTTGCCGGCCAAATGTATGCCCTATTGTTTTTATAGGAATCTAAATCACGTGATATTTTGTTGTGTTTCCTCTCAATACCTAATATTTTCTGATCTGCCACCGTGTATTGTTTCTTGTATAGTTCCCTCCACTGATCAAAATCTACATGATTAGTGATGGTAGAATTCATACTCTCCACTTCCTTAGTTAATCTGACCAGCTTTACATCATTGTATTTAATCAACAATTTTATGAATGCGGCTCCAAAACCATCAAACAATTCATTGAATTCATGAATAACATCTGCCCCGTACTCTATACCCAAAGGGAGTTTAAAAAATCTCAATCCCTTGGGTACAATTTTGTGCTCAAGACATTTAGTTAAATAGCTACAATCAACCTTAGTATTTTTGATAGCCATTAATTTACGTCCAAAATCATAGATCAACTCTCTCACAGAAAATTCTGTCCCATTGGGTTTGCTGGATTTATTTTTGGATTTACATGTATATTCCCCTTGCTTATCAAAATAATCAAAATTTTCATCCAAAAACTGTTCCATTAAAACATTTTTGTTAGTTTCTACATGTGCACAAACATGATTACTACATGAAACAGTCTTGTGTGCGTGACCCATATTCTCTAATTTACTATAAACATTGTTACAACACACACTAGATAAATTATGGGTAACAGTCTGAGTTGTAATACCTTTCGAAAGGTGTGTACTCTTGGTTTTATCAAGCCCATATGTCTTAGTCCCACAACAGTCCTTAGGTCGAGCTCCAGCGATAAATTTCTCGCGTCTTGCTCTGCTGACACTGAAATCAAAGGTGAAGTCTTGTTCGGATACATTCTGCACCCTTTCATTAGTAAAATTGTCATCTTCCTGCATAAATAAGTCCAAGCCCATATCATATGTCGTTTTGTCTCTAATGGGCAAATCAATGTTAGTTGTACCACATTTGCGATTGTCGTCCAAGACACTATCCGTGCCCCTCAGCTCTCTCGGAAACGCGCACTATGATGCTAATCATGCCAGTGGCTCCTATATTTGCTTTCAGCTCCTTCTTCTTCTTTCAGCTTTTTCCCGGTTAGGGGTCGCCACAGCGTATCACCTGTCCTCGCATGATTGGCAGTAGAGTTTTACGGTGTTGAGTTGTCAGCCCGATGCCCAACCTTCCACGGAAGGCACCGAAGGCACACACACGCACTCACTCATGCCTAGAGCCAATTTAGAGTGTCCATTCCACCTACAGCATGTCTTTGGGATGTGCTGTTTCTTTTCATTGTATGTAACCACTTCTACTCCTAAGCCATCACAGTTTCTCACCTTCTGAAGTAACACTTAATCACAACCTCACATTCCTTATCTAGCTTATCAATGAGACAGACTCTTGCTTTCCTTACACAGACTCGTCATGACTGGCACTAGGATTTTCTTGCTCATCTATATTTACTGTTGCTTGATCTAGTTCTGAGATTAAAACTCTGGGGACTTCCCACACCAAATTTTTAGCGTGCCATGCAAAGAGGGCAAAATTATAAAGATAAACCTCTAAACTAAGAAAGCAAAGCTAGCCTGTGTGGGTATGTTAAGGAAAATGAACCTGCTCATCGAAATTTATTGTTACTGTAAATAAACATGTAAATCTATTGTTACGGTACACAATCCAGAACTACTGTTACATTAAGTACACAACTTTTATAACTGCTATTAGAAAGTCCAACTTCGTTAACAGCAGGCCAGAGTCCCAGTTTAATCTTTCTGGGTGGTCTTCTTCACGGCAGCATTCTACGAATTAGTGTAGTCCTGAACAAACACCTATACATGGAGCCAAGTCTTACAGTCTTACAAAAGTGTCAGTGAAGGCCAAGCAGCTGCTCCATAAGCATCATCCAAGTTCCACCACTCCATGGTGTAGAGGGATAACATCATGAATATCACCTAGGCAACCAGGATATGATTAGCAGCCCTGGCATGAAGATGCCTACAAGGCATGAGAGATGGAAAGGAAGGGGTTGCATCCATTTGTTTCTCTCTCAGTGGGGGGGGTAGAGAATTCTGTTGAAAGAGAGGCATGTAGGTGCAATGCTGCAGGTGCATACCAGAAATCATGACAGCATGCACACCAGGCCACTGATAGGCACGACTGAGGATAATGTGTTATAGTGGAGGAAAGGTGTAGCTCTGTAGCATTCCACTACATGCCCCTATAAGTTGGGAGCACATCGCCGCAGGAGTGAAAACATTCTCCTTACATGTCTAAGAACCAATAATGACCCTAGAACCAGCTATTGGGGGCTAAGGCTAACATGACCACCATCCACAGTATGATTGTTGCTCCCCAGACAGCCTGACCCTCTCCACTCAAGAGTGTACATAGCTAGCTGGTTTATTCTTTCATGGTAAATTATCCTCTCTCATGCAAGCAATACCTTTTTTTTTAACTAATACCTTTTTGTCAGTTTTCTGCACTCTTCCTATTCTATTTTGTACTTCATCTCATATGGCAAAGATGACATACTTCCAAATTCAAAAATTCAACCTGTTCAATATTAAACTCTAGAAAAATCCTATCAAAATTCTCTTTCTCCTATACTGTGTGTGTTTTATTAAAAATAAAAAGTAATCAAGAAAAAAGGTATGCCAAAACATGCAACAACTTGTAAAACCAAATAAACCAAAAGAAATCCACGTCAGCCCTGACATCAAGCTGAGAATTGGATCCACATTTATTAAAACAGTATCGTAACTCCAACAAAGTTAAGCGCTTTCGTCCTTAACTGGACTTCTTCAGAACTAGAATGCATAGTAGTTACTGTGCTCAATATATATAGCAAACAATTATACAATCAAACAATTACAAAACCATCATTCAATAAAAATCTAAGCAGTTCATGAACGCAACTTCAAGTATTAGAGAAATAAAAATAAAAAATTAATAATAAAATATTGATGAAGAAATTAATAAAATGAATAAATAACCTTTTAAGGCCAAAATCATACATTTAAACTCACAAGTAAAAAGAGTTGATGGAAATGGTGTTGAAAAACAACTTTTTCTTCTTTGAGGGGGAATATTACAAACAAGTGAGTGGGGTAGCAATGGGAGCAGCGTGTGCTCTGATTTTTACCAACACTGTTATGCTGGCTTAGGAGAAAAAAATTGTACTCAACTCAGACCCGACACAATTGGTTGTTCTATAACAGATACATGTACAAAATGTTTTTCATTTGGATGACAGACCCTACAGAAATTGGCCCATTTGTGGAATACTTAACCAATACAACAGATTTTTGAGATTCACACACAGCCAGAATCAACAAGGTACACATTTTTTGGATGACCGGTTGACAGTTGACCATGGGGTGCTAGTGTCCGGTATATTTAGGAAAGAGAAGTTTTCTAACAGTTACCTGTACTACACAAGCAATCACCCTATACAATCTAAGAAAAACTTAGTAAAGGGGCAGTACATCAGAGCAGCTAGAATTGTTTCAGATGGGAAACTCTTTGAGGGAGAACTAGATAGAATGACGTCTATGTTCTTGGACCGGGGGTACCCACTGGACCTCGTGACGTCATTAAGGACCCAAGTGGAGAAAAACAGGGATTTGATATTTAAATGCATTTCAGGTAAACCTGACCAACTGAATAGTATAAGGTACCTAATGAAAATAATGATGCCAAGCTTCACCAAGGGATGACAATCAACTTTGATAACTTAACCAGCAGGGTGAAGCAAATAATAAATCATAATTGGGCCATACTCAAAGCTGATTGTAAGAATTGATAATACTGTACTGTACCATAATTAGCTTGAAACACTAAGATGAGATTTCTGTTAATAACCCCAACTCGTGCTGAACAGGTGCCAGTCTCTCCTTTATGGGCCAAGTCTTGTGTACTTTTCAGAATAAATTCTGAATAAATTCTCCAAACACTGTAATTCATTTAATAAGGCTTTATTAACAGTGCTGCATTAACAGTGCTGATAAACAATTTGAGTAACAGAATAAGTAAGAAGAAAGGGACTTTTCCCTGTAACGGATGCAATGTTTGTAGATATATTAGTACTGATGGTTTATTTGTGCATCCAATTTTCCATAGGGTTTTTGAGTTTACCTTACTTGCAAACTGTAGCACAAAGAATTTAGTACATCTTGCTATCTGTCAAACCTGTAATTGTTACTATGTGGGAAAAATTAACAGATGCCTTAGAGACCAAATCAGGAAACACCTGTACAATATTAATAAGCAAGACATGAAGAAAGATTTAGCAAAGCATGTTGTTAAGGAAGGGGCAGGAGACCGTTTTAAATTCATGGTTATTGAGAAGTTACTTGTCACAGATAGAGGGGGAGATGTTAAAAGTTCAGACAGAAAGGTTAGAGACAAAATGGATTCTCAGACTTGCTGCGCATAAGGAAAACGGGTTAAATGACTTTGTGCCTTTAAAACCTGTGCTTAAATTAAGACCATTAAAACACTGATTGGTTACTTAATGTGTACATATACCTACTTGCTCTGATGAAGTTTAGATCTGAAGAAGCACTGTTTATTAGTGTTACTAGTGCGAATGTGCTCATCTTTTGTTATGTATTTTTTATTTTACTATTACCTCTTCAGCCAGCTTATGTGGTTTACTGAATACCCGCTGTTTGCCTGAAGTGCTCCTATCCTGCTTGTTTTAGTCTTATTGATTGTATAATTGTACTTTGTTGGAATTACGATACTGTTTTAATAAATTTGGACCCGGTTCCCAGTTTGGTGTCAGGGCTGACGTGGATTTTTTTATTTTATTTTTTGTTTATTTGGTTAAAAATAAAAAGTGTTACACAGAAAATTATTGTTGTATTTTACTTGTATCCAAATATTTTAGTTTATGTATGCATGTGGACCTTTTATGAGTATTGTTTCATTTTGTTTGTCTTACAAGTACTTTTATGTATACAAGTGGAGGAGCTTTCTCCTCGGGTCTCTGCTGAAAAGAGATTTTGCATAGACCAGTCAAAAAGGCAATCAACTAATCAAACAATAAACTGATAAATAAATACAAATAACAATATGACTTTTTCATTTTAGTCTAGAACGGACTTTTACACAAACTATTTAGCTGGGTGATGACATGTGCCTACAAAGTGAAAAGGTATAACTTACTGGATCACCAAATCTCACCAGTTTCATCTTGTTCATGTTTAATTTCACACCTGGCCCTACTGGTATGTGCACCTGTTCCAAATACTTTCAGTAAATTTTCTGTATCCACCTGACGTTACTATCATGATATCTGTTGATATCATTTGCATACTCAGACTGATGGAATTTACTACTTACATCTGGTCTGAAGGTACAGCTCATTGTATTAAAGCTAAGAACTAATTAACTCCATCTTGTACCCCTTGGGTTACTTTCCGACTCCCACTGATCGGAGAAAAATTTATATTTACATGTGAAGATCTTGCATAGTTTACTTGCTGTAACGCCCCATTCACCCTAAGGCCAACTTGTCCATAATAATTCACCACATACAAGACAGGAGGTGAAAGAGACTGCCTGAGGAGAGACTGCTGGTATTCATCCACCATGCCAAATGTCACCTACAAATCTGACATATGCAGAGTTCATGTTCTATCGACTGCACATTCAGAGACCACTGGACTTGAAGGGCTTGCTGAAGAACTGCTGATTATTATCTCATACATGGAATCGTAGGTATGGCTGTCAAAATGAAACCTTGTACAACAGAAGTCTACAGTCATGGAAATTGTTGAAGAAAAATACATTTTGACTATAAGACATGAGCTCTGTCCATGGAAAGACTTGCTCTGGATTACTGGGTGTCTAGACAGCAAGTGAAGAAGGTTACAGACAGGATATTGCTGCTGAAATTTGGCTGCATGCAGGATCACTACTGGGACTGGAACTATCCAATCAGCAACTCAGTCACTGATATCAAGTGAATTATGGATGGGACAGCTAAGAGCTGGTCATTAAAGTTTAGGGACACTTGGGCTCTCTGCAGGCCCAAGTACACTGCAACTATAGGTATGCATTTGGTAATTATTCTAGGGGGACTGTAGTAAGACCAAAAGGGGACATTTGGAACTGGAAGTGACTGTTGGAAGTGACTGGCTATGTCTCTGAAGTGTGGATATCTTCTAGACCATTTGTTATGTTTTATGTTGGAATGGGTTTCATAGAGGTCCAAAAAGACCATTCAATCTTCCGTGGCAAGGCAATGAAGGACTGGCTACACCACAAATATTTGAAAACTTTCACCTGGGAAAATGAGTTTTGGCCATTTAAGTCCAAGACTGGCATGAAGTTTTTTGTGCTCACCAACTTGTTCAATGGAAAGGTCCACCACACTTGTCACATAGTTTAGTGCCCTTAAAGAAAAGCATAGGATCCACAAATATGCTTAATTAAGAGCCAAGTCACTCTGGACTGCTTGTCTGAAGGGTGGACAGTAAGGCTGTGGGGTGTAGGAGCCTTTTTAAGACTTGTCACTGCTGCTGCCACTACAGTACATGGTTTAGGAGTCCTGGAATACAAACTCCAGTTCCTGGAAGGTGTAGCACACAATGTACCTTTTGCTCCCATCAGCCTAAAGGACAGCAACAAAATGTAACAGGGGGTAGGACAGAGGGACCGAATATTGTAACAGTGAGAAGCAAGACATCTACTGTTATGGTAAGCTCTTACACAACTGTACTATGTCATTCCTTATCACTGTATCAGTGATATTCACTTGTGGGAGAATACAAAACCTAATGAAAAGTACGGGAAGAGGAAGTCACAGAACAGTTCCAAAAAACCACGAGGGATACCCCTGGCAAAACCTGTCCTGTCCCTAGAAACAGCATCCAATGTGTAATGTTCGGTGAAAGTGTGAACACAAGACCAAGTAACAACTTCCAAATGAATCAAGTATCAAGACCCCTGAAATAGCAGAAGACACCACTGCCTTGTAGAAAGAGCATGAACAGAAGAAAGCTGCTTGTCATCAAAAAATAGCAAAAAAGAAATAGCCTTACTTAGACACAGACAAACCCAATTTCCTGGTATGAAAGAAAACAAAAAGCTGCTCAGATCTCCTTATATGTTTTTTCTGTCTAGGTAACATCTGAGCTGTCTACATAAATCTATGGTTTGAAGAACCCTCTCAGTAGTATTCTGGGGAGAAGGGTAAAAAATAAGTAAATTCAATGGACTGATTCAAAGACAAATCATTAACAATCTTGGCCGTATAAGAAGGATTACTAAGAAACAACACCCTGCCCTTGTGAAAAAAAAAAAAAGTGGAACTGTCATGAATGCTTAAAATTCAGGGAACCTCTTGGCAGAAGCAAGAGCCTCCGAACAATATACTCTTCCAGTTACAATGTTGTAGGGAAGGGGAAACCACAGGTTCAAAATGGGATCGAGTCAATTTCTCAAAAAAAAAATTAAGTTCCCAAGAAACGGGAATAGGCTTTCTTGCAGGTTGGCTATGTAGGACATCTTTCAGAAATTGTTTGACTTTAAAACTAGAAGGCAGAAGTGGATTCAGAGGTAGACAAGTGGAAATGTCTGACAAATGAGCTTCAACAAATGAATGTGTCAAGCCAGAATTGAGCAACTCACACAAATAAAAAAAGGAATACCCACGTAAAATAGGTCCAAGTCATGCTTGAGACACCAAATTGAAATTCTCTTATTTTTAGTTACCTAGGATTTTCTAGTAGTGGGTTTTCTGGCCTCCTGCAAAACCCGGAGCATATCCTCTGAAAATTGGTGTCTAAAAGGAATCTAAATCCTATCACCCAAAGCATTAAGTGAAGGGTGGACAAGCGAGGGTTAATATGAGATGCCTTGTCTTGTGTGAGAAGATCCATTTTGTGAGGAAACCTGTGATAACTGCCCCTGGTCAGATGAAACAGAAGGGAGAAAGCAGTGCTCTCTGTGCCAAAAGGGAATCACCAGCAAGATTTTGGACCTGTCCCACATGATCCTGTGTAGGACCTTTGGTAATACAAGAACAAAAGGATAGGTACACAGAAACATCCCCTTCCAAGAAAAAGACATGGTATTCGCTTTCCAAGCCAGAGGACTTGGCACTCTTGAACAGAATTGGAGAAGTTGTCTGTTTAGCGGGCAGGCAAAAAGAACTATTTGTGGAGTAGCCCACTAATGTACAATGTCCAGAAACACCTCCCTGTGAAGCATCCATGTGTGAGGATTTGTTCTGAATCTGCTCAAAGATGTAAACCACCTGAAGAACCAAGTGAAGGCAGACTGCAAAATCCCAAGCCTGAACTGCCAACTAGTTTGTTGATGTACCACACAACTGTTACTGTCTTTTAAAAAAACTTTAGAGGACCCAGAGCATAAAGAATGAAAGGCTTAGACAGCTAAAATGAGAGCCCTCATCTCTTTGATGTTGATATGCTCTACCAGTTGTTGATGGGACCAAAGATCCTGGGCTTTGAGGATGTTGGAGGGAGGCTACCCAACCTTGACTGGAAGTATCCATGTACAGCTCCTGAGTACAGACATGCACCTGAAAAGATAGACCTGAAATTCAGGGACATCTTGTGAATCCACCAGCAGAGGTCGATCTTGAGACAAGGCAAAAGAGGAACTAGATACTCTAAAGGATGGCAGTGCTGAAGCCAAACAGTCTTGAGATGCCACTGAAATTTACCCATGTAGGGTTTGGCAAAGGGAACGATGGGAACAGTGGCTGCCATGTACCCCAGAGTTCTGAGAAATTCCCTTGCAGGAAGGACTGGAAGAGGTAGAAGGCACTGGAAAAAAGTGATCAAAGAGAGGACCTTGGATGGCAGGAGGTAAGCCGTCATTAGAATAGTTTGAATCCTGCAACCTAAGAACACTTGGTTCTGGGAGGGAGTTAACACAGACTTTTTGAGACTGTGGCTGAACCCCAAAGTGAGTAGAAGTATAGTGAAGTGAAGATCCTGAAGCAGGAGCTGCTGAGAAGGGGCATGAATTATTTGAATTCCCTGAAGTCTGCAGAAGGCTACCACAGGAGCAAGACATTTGGTAAAGACCAAACTGCAAAGCAGAAAACTAATAAAGACAGGACGACACAGAGAAAAGTACAGTTTTGTACCTACCATAAATGTAGATGTTCGAAGATCCACATTGCTGCAGTCTTACAAGGGTGATCCCAGTCCCTCGGTCGGGCCGAAAATGCCCTGTAAAATTGCAGTGGCAAAAACCAGCTAGATTTTAAGTAAAAGTGGAAGTGGTAATGCTTAGAGAAAGTATGCACTGACTCCAAAGTAGCTGCCTCCAAAAATATCTTAGTAGCCACCCCCCTAAAAAGCTGTAGAAGTAGGCAGTAGCCCTAGTGGAATGATGAGGCCTAATCCCTGGAATCTCCTCCTTATGATGATGGGAACAGAAAGCAATACAAAAACCAATCCACTTAGAAATAGTTTTTGAAACAGAACAGTTGCCCCCTGAGAAGCAAAAGCAAATGAAACAACTGCTGAGACTGCCTGAACTGCTTCTCCTCCAAATAATAAATAAAATATCGTGTGTGGATAATGTGGATATCAAAAAAATCTTCTCCCCTTTATTTTGGGTTTGGGGTTAAAAAAAAAGAATGAAAATGAATAGTTTGGTTTAAGCCACACTAGAAACCACACTCTTTTAATAAAAAGAAGGGGTTAGTGAGAACACCTATCTGGAAAATCCCTAGCACCTCAGGCAGCCCAGCCATAGTAATTCAAAATCCTTCAAACCTTCTCATGAGTGTAAAAGCAGTCTTCTGATCCATATCAAACATATTTCAACTATCACCGCGATAGCTTGGTGTAGCTGTTAAGGTACAGTGAGGTTTCTTGAGATCCCAAAGGATCAGGAAGAAAATAATGGTGGGTCACAGTCATAGGAGCGCAATTGCTGCTTGCATGAACCTTTATTATAGAGGAGGAAGGACAAACCTTTGTATCAGTAGGTATAAAAGGCAACACTTAAAAAACACTACCTTAGAAATTAGAAAGTACTTTTGCTGTAAATGTAATTCAAATCCATCCATCTCTCCTCCATTTTCAAACTTTCCTTTTCCCCTTCCTCAAACAAAATAACAATCAAAACTTGTTGTGCTTGCTGTTCCAGGGTTTAAAAACAGATTAGAAGCTGTTAGATGCAGAGCCAGAGGTTTGACATTGAGTTTGCTTGTCTGCATAGAGGGTAAAATGTGTGTCCCCCCTTGTTGTGATGTACCACATTGACAGTTGTGTGTTCTGTTTGAATCACCTGCCCTGGAAAAGAAGTAACATGAAGCTATACTAAAAAATTGGACTGCTAACATCCTTCAAGTTGATATGTTGATATGTAAATGTTTCTGGCAGGCCTGTCTTGTACCATTTTCCATTTTTTTGAGCTCCCCAAGCTTCTGCTGTTGTCTCTATTTGTGGTAGAATCTGACTCTGACTGCAGTGAGGTCGAGGAGTCAGAGTCCTTGTTTAGGCACACACCCTATCAAAACCAAAAACAATTACTCTTAAAAGGTGAATGACAGTGTCCATATCCATATCTTGGGCAACATGTTGTCCATATATTGAGATACCATTGTACATGTGGGCACTGGTCATTGGATTTGGCATTGATACAATACAAGGATGAACCCCAAGGCTTGAAGGACTGTCCTTGACATCCTTGCAGTCTGGACTGACGAGATAACCCATGAATATAAAGAAAGATTCTTTTGTTTGTCGGTTAAGTTACCATGTGGAGATGCAATATTATCACACACACCAGAAAGCACATACCCTGAAGGTGCTTAGACTGGACTGACTTTCTTTCATTCAATCTCAAATACCAGATCTAACAACACATCACATACTGTAAATCAATGAGAAGTTAGTCCTTTCCTCCAGACAGAAAATCAGGCAAAGAATCAAATAAGGATAGATTGTATTCTTAGCCTGAAGAAAAGACTGGAGCCAGAACCTTGAACTCAGATTTTGCAGGTGAACCCAAGGTTCTAGGTCTGAAAAGAAACTTGAGCTCTGCTCCCTACACCTGCCCCTGGACCCCCTAGACTGGAATCAGAAGAAGTCCACCTTAGCCCCCCCCTTCTACTAAACTTTCTACTTGACTCGGAGGCTGATCTTAAAAAAAATTAACACAGCAGTATCTAGACCTAGCCTTTCCCATTTTTCTCAAAGACTGACTCACAGGTGAACACAAAACACTTTCAGTAGACTGCAAGCATCCAAATCATAACCTTCTCTTAATAAGTCAGAATCTAAATTCTGATTAAAGCCAGGCGAAGATAAGCGAACTGAACCAGTGGCATGCCTAGAGCATCAAAGCACCAGCATGAAAAACACACCCCATAGAATGCTTACCCACCCGTTCAGAGACATCTTCCAATCTTGTAATTCTTCTTCTCAATGCCTTCTTCTGAAAGATCATCCACCTTAGAAAGAAAAAAAAAAAGATATTTCAACATATGAAGATGTATAGACCTTTCTTTCCCATCTATCCAAAGCCCCTGGCCTCTTTATCTAGAGGAACGGAACGGGTTCTTTACAAACACCTTGACCCTTCACCCTAGGTCCCTTCTGGGTCCTTTCTGGGCCTCTGCAGAGATATTTAGATATTTATGAGCCCCAGGCACCCTGTAATTGTAATCTGCATCTGGTTTAACAGGCAGCAGAGAAGGATTAAGGACTGCAGCAATGTGAGATGAAGAACATCAAAATGTTTCTTAAAATAGGATGAATAGTAATATGGGGTAAGTATCCTTCAAACTGAGAGATACTATGAAAGCTCAATGAAGCAACAGAGGAAAGAGAGAGTCTGAAGAGACAACATCCTGAATGAGGGAACCTTGAGAAAGGAAAGGTCTAGAAATAGTCAACCTGAGGGGCAGAAGAATTTGGCTGAGGAACAGGAGTGTTAAATGTCAAATAGAAGCAAATTTGTCATGGAAAGGAGCCTTCTGGCCCCTGGAACTCTGAGAATTTTTGTCTGGAAAAAAACTCTACTGGAAGCCCTCTTGTCTCTTGAAGGCTGTCTAGGCTGCCTACAGATAAAAGAAAGCTTAGAAGGAAAATTTCTCTGAAACTACGGAACAGAAGAGACAAAGACTTGTTTCAGATTCCTGCACAACTTTACCTTTATCCTGATGGGTCTTAAGCAATTCATCAGCAGTGCCAAAAAGATTTTGGTAGTTTAAGTGGGAGTCCAATAATTTGACCTTGATGTTTTCAAGCAGAGCCTGGAGGTGCAATCATAAATACCACCTCATTATAGATCGAGAAGCAGCTACCCTAGAAGAGGCATCGGCAGCACCACAAATGGATTTAATGAATGACAAACCACCTGAGAAGCAGAGCTCAAAAGGAAAATGGCAAAAGAATTACCCTCCAAATTAGGCATATCAGCCAGAATTCCCCCAAGTGAGGAAAGAAGGGTCAGGACATATCTAGTCATATGGTTCTTGCAATTAATAGCCATGAAAGCTAAGGTAGCAGAATTATATACTTTTTTACCATACCTGTCCATAGCATGGCTGTTGTCAGAAAGTAAAAGCTTAGAAAAGAACTGCAACTTGGATGGTTTATCAGTGGCCACAGAGATAATAACAAGATCAGAGGAATGGCTTTTGCACAAAAACTTTTGAGCTTCAGAAACTTTACAGAACTGTCTGGCTTCTTAGGGGCAGGAGGTTGAGACTTAGGGACCTGAGAAATGGCAGTGAAAGTATCTGAAATGGCATACAATACTGGATGGAGTGGAGAAGGCAGAGGAGAATCTATATGGAAGAATTTATAATACCTTTTTTGAATGTGAGAAACATTGGAACAGTCTCACTTAAAATGTTCCATCATATGAACCAGTGTATTCCCAAAGGTCAGCTCTTCCATAAGGGCGTCAGCAGAAAGTGAATCCTCTTCTTCAGACCCCACAGCAAGAGGATAGTGGATCCAAGAAGAGTAAGCAAATGACTCCTCACCAAATTCTAACTCTTCATCAGGTGAATTAAGAGTCCCTAGCACATCTGGAAAGAGTGGAATACCAGGGAACAGAAGCAGGAACAGATCATCCTTGAGGGGCTATAGAGACAAAAGCACCGAAAAGCCCCTGAGTGAAAGCCTGACAATCTTTGCACGGATCCTTAGCCACAAGTGCCACATGTGTAGTCTTCTGCTTCTTGTTTAAAGAAACATTAGCTTTAACAAATCTAGGATGTTCAGACCACTGTTTAGATTCAATGAGGGTACCAGGCACCTCTTCCTTAAGAAGTATGTGGGGAATCCCCCTAGGCCCCTCTGATATAAACAACAGCTGTTCCCTCTCCACATCTGCTCCAGATGTGGGCACAACCTCAGTGGACGTTTAGGTAGATAGCTCCATGTTGGCCCCCAACTGGGTCATGGCAGAGGAAGCTGACATTGGCACCGGACAGTCCTCAGGTTCTTCATCCAACCCAAAGGGCACATCTGATGGAGGCTACGCAGCATGGTAAGTATACGCCTTTTCGGCTTTCTTTTTAAGAGGCAGCTGAAAGTTGGGGTAGGTGGATTCAACCATGGTACCCAGAGCCAAAAGCTTCAACCCCTGGTTCTCCAATAAATGGAAAGAGACAACAAATGACAGAGGAGTGTCTAAGGGACAAATGCCTGACAAATCTCACACTGTGTGTGGTCATGTGTAGCACCCAAAAAAGGCACTTCTTGTGCCTATCTTTACAGGGAATCTGTCTCCTACACTCACATTTTCCCTGGATGACATGTAAACTACAGTAAAAGGAAGACACGCCAACAGAGCACTTATCTTTAAAAGGCTCGTTAGTTGCAACTAACTCGGTGAATGGCTTCCAGACCAAATTCAAAGGAAGCATTTGGACTGGTGGCAAAAAAGTTCTTAGGATTGGACACTTGTACATCACATATGTACCTTACGTCTTGCATGCAAGACATAACTCGGACATATGGTGCTTGGAAGGTAAAAAGGCTTTGGTATGCTGACTGGATGTTTGGTTATCCTTGGCAGAATAGCTCAAGAGTAACGAATACTGTAACAGCAATAAGGAAGGAAATCTGTTAAGGCCTGCATTTATTTTTGACAGTAGTTCAACAATTATCTCTAATTATATTACAAACGTTTTCATAATTCAAGACAAACAGAGAGTATCATAGAGAGTGTTGCATTAAATCACATACAATAAACATGCCAAGCAAATGGGAGTTAAACTTACCCATGGCTTCCAAAACAGATTCACCAGTGTACTTAAATGGCTTCTAACCAAGCAGATGGTTTTGTTTTAGAACAACCTTTCAGAAATCTTTCCATTTAACTCCAGAAAGCAATACACAGCCTATACTTTGTCTCCAATACACTGAACCACAAATAAAAACAATAATACTTTGCTTAACAAAAGATTAAATCTGTGGTTTGCAAAAATGCTATCTTTCTAAAATGATGCAGTGGAAAAAGGCATCTTCCCAAACATCTGTTGGTATGCAGCACAGGAAACTGAAAACTGAGAGATCAAGCAGTGGAAAATACTTGAAAAAAAGGATAAGTGCAGCTAAGAGATGAAAGGAATTCACTTTTACATGCGAGAGCTAGTAAAGTCAGCATCCTAAAAATGCACTGTAAAATAAACCAAGCAGCGTGCTATAGCTGAAGTCAAAGTGTCAGACATTTCACAGAATGTGCAGGTGAAAAGAGGTTATGCAATGTGTTTAGGTCAGTGTTGCATCAGTTTGTGACAACCAATGGTTTCAACTATGCATCCTTGGCTGTTAAAATGAACAGACCCCTGGGCAAAAATTACTAAGAAATGTCAGTTTAGGAGGAATCTGAAATTTTGTAGACAGTATGTCACTGAATGTGACTCTTCGGTGCGATTCCCAGGAGGGGTGCCTTATACTCAGACTTTGCATGTTTTCCTTACATCCATGAAAGTTTTTGCCATAGTTACCAGTTTCTTCCCACATTCTAAGGCATGAGGCAACTGGACTGGTGAAGTTTCAAACTGCCCCTAGATGTGTATGATATTACACACAAAGAAATAAACAAATACACAACACAGAAACACTTTCAATGAGAGCAGCTTTACTTTAAAATTTTCCATGTAAACTCCTGATAGAACACATTGAAAAATAGTCCAAAACAGAAAAAGCTTCCAGCAAAACAAATTTCCTGTTCCTACAAGCATCAGTCTCCACCTCTTCATATTCCACACAGCTATGAATTCTAAGAAAGAGAATGAGAACATATACAAAATGGCTACACACACACACACACACACACACACACACACACAGGCACGCACACACACAGGCACGCACACACACACACGCACGCACACACACAAAGTGGCATAAAACTAAAAAAATCTCTCCTTCTTCTTCAGCACTATTCTCCCAGTTTTAGAGCTTCTGCAGAGGGAGGGTAAAGTTTCTTTCTGACCAGATCTGGAGGCACAGAAGGATGATGCCCTGACTAAAACCCAGGTGACCAGAGTATGACTAGCGTCTCAGCTACTTGAAGGAATTGTTAAGGAGGATGTCCATGCCAATCCTGGGGGAGGGGAGGGGGAACCATTCAAGGTTAAGGCAGTTACTGGGGGGAGGTGGTCAGCTCATAACCTGGGGATGGGTGTGGTGCACTAATCCACTGATGGGCAGTAGCCTTCACTAAGCATATGCACAGGGGTTTGCTCTTGTGTAGCGATGCAGGACGCACTTACCCGACCAGGGAAGGCCAATAAAGTAAAAAATGTCCTCATTGCTGGAAGGCCAGTGAGGATACAAGCAGCCTTCATAGTTACATGAATTTCATACCCCTAGGATGACTCTTACTCTAGTGGACTGAGTAGATCCCAATTACTGAAGGGTCTATATCATATGCACGAATTGCACAAATTGCTAACGCTCATAATATCGAACGTACCAGACCTCAAAGTGCTTTTTCTGAGATTGCGGTACAGTGAAGAATGGAATATTTGCCCTTTCCTCATTGTAGTGCGATCTCGGAGTTGGAATATATATTTAGCAGGGGATGGGGTGGGGGCACAGCCCCCCACAATAGGAAGTTTGAGGTCCGGTACGTTCGATATTATGAGCGTTCGCAATTTGTGCAATTTGCTCTTATGATATAGACCCTTAATGAAGGCTCAAGAGTCTTCGAGCACAGGGGCAAAAAGCACACCAAAAAAAGTTTATTTCATGATTAAGATATTTTCTAACTGAATCATTGCGGTTGATCACAGGATATGAGGAATCCAACTGAGTTAGCCCTTTCATTCTACTCATGTATAGGCACAACCTTTTCTACGAAACAAAATTAGTGGCCTTAACAGCTTCCACAACAAATGATTACTAATGTTGCAAGGAAAAGGGATATGTGTCCCCATACATCTCTCAACTAGAGTTCTGAAAAAAATTCAGAAAAAAACATTGTATTATCAATTCCACCTGCTAAGAAAAGGTTTCAAAACTCTCCAGATATTTTTAGCTGGTCATCAGAAAAGGTAAGACTTTTCCTTGTTTCCTATCACAGGATAAAACATCCATCTTGTGTTTTGTTCCCCATTAAGCAGGTTCTCCACTGACACATTTTCTTCCATCTGATAACTGGGTAAGTGATGGAGTACATTTTGACCCTTTCAACCATAACCTAGACCACAAAAGAAAGGGCAAATCAAAATACATGGGTACAGCCAGTCAAGCAGCTTGTCATGGGAAGAAACTGGAATGCACATAAAAAAGCCCCACAAAAACTCATGAAGAAAATGCTCCACACTGATGACAACTGGAGGTCAGGACTGAACCTCAGATGCTTCAAATGTGAATAATATCCCTTAATGGACTAAATCAGCATGCTGCCCTTTTCAATATAACTAGTTTTAAAGAGGTAGCACTCCCTAGGCAGTGAAAATTCACAGTCACGTAGGATTTCCTTGTATACTAAAATATATTTTAATCCTATGCTTTCAAAAAGAAAAGTATTCCCACAGGCCCTGTGGACCATTATTACAGCACCTCTATGTTCTCTATAACATAAACAGAGTAAGTTTAAGATTTTCAGTCTTTGGTAGATAACACTGGTACCTTTCTCTGCAAAAAAATGAATCTCTAGTAATATTTTTAACAAGTCTACACTGCAGTTTTTCTAGATCTTTACTACTAACATCCATTTTAGGGTATCAGAATGGGCAACCACATTCAAATTTAGTTCTGATAAAGCTTGTAAACATGCTGAATTAATATATTTTAATTTCTGACTAGTGACGAATCTATCTCTATATTTCAACTTCTTGGAATAAGTTCTTTAATGCTCAAACATGGTAGGCAAAAGTTAGTTTTTTCTTTGTCCAGTACCCAAACTCTTAATGATTGAAACTTTTTCAAGATATTGTCTCATTAAGTCTATATTTACTACACATTTTGGAATCATCAAAATATATCAGTTTTGTTTTACTCACACTTACCATGTTGTTTATCTTGAGGCCTGCAGCTTAAATTACTATACTTTCTATTTTTAACATCTAACTAGCATCACACATTGCACAATAATGTTAATACACATTCAATTATGGCATAGAAAACAAACTATTACAAAGATTATTTGTATAATATGTAAAAAGGAAAAACATGATTTTTGTCTTAACAATTTTTCAGTTTAACATTACATAGACTGCTCAAACCCTGCCTTCCCCAGGATATCCTCTGGAACATTATTCTGTAAATATTTTTCCCACTAATTCCATTTATTTCGCTATAGTTTATTTCTTCCCAGTTCTTTTATCTCCTTTACAAAATTTAACAATTCTGTTAACAGCTGGTTTTGTTTTTGATTTTCATGTCATACTGTTTGCTTTTTTGGCAGCCAACAACATTAAAGGTCGAAGGGCTGTACTGTGTCTAGGCAACTCAGTTTCTATACCCCAGCTCAAAAGAATCACTTCCTTGGTTAAAATAACTTACTCCCCCAACATTTCTGACAAAGTACCCTGAAGGGAATTTTTGAAATCCATCAACTCATAGCATTCCCAAAAAAGCATGTTGCCAGGTGTTTTCCAATCACGCCTCCTGCAACTGCTGTCTACCAGTGGAAAAACTGTCTGAAGTCTACTGTAAGGATAAAAATACAAATGCAAATACATCCATACAGAATTCCTAAAACTTCTACATTTTGTTGCATACCTAGGAGGCATACAGGTATACTCCCATTTTTTTTGTATACTGCCTTTATATTCTCATTTCTCAGTATTTTCCAACCTCTTTTGATCCACTGATTCTTACAGTTATCACACATTATTTTGTATACACTACTATCTATCTCCCTTTTTTACTGCAGCTTCTGTTCTAGGCGCAACTATAAACTCAACCAGAGCTTGTCTTTTCATTTAATACTCTCCCATCCTCTTCTTTATGGCTATACTCTGTTATCAGCCTCTGGTAGGGAAAGCAGTCTCCAACCCACAGTCCGTCCAAACTTCTGGTTGGCCTTATCAAACTCTATGACTTTTCCTTCCCTAGTTATTTGCCCACAATACCTTGGTTCCTTTGTTAATTTTCTACAATAAATCCAGGCTCCATCTCTCTTGTTTTCTGTACTCCTACTGATACAAATCTCTTTTCTCCATTTCCATGTTGTCTTAGTTCTCAAAATATTTTCTGCTAATCTGTGCTTATTCTGTATGGTTGACTGTTCTCCTTAAGTGGCGACATCCAAAATCCTACTCTGTTTAGTGAATTCTATCTCCATTTCAGCATCATTTCTTACCACTTTGATTTGATGTCTTCTGCTATGTGCCTTATTAAACTATCCCTTCATATCTAGTAATCTTAAACAACCTTGTTCCACAGGGAGAACAAATTGTCCCACTTAACTCTTGCCGTCTTTCCCTCCCAAACATAGTCCTTCAATTCTTTATAAATTATGGTCCTGAAATTCTCCTTTTGTTGACAAAAATATGCCTGTCCTGTACATAATACTAAAGAAATTAGAAACCTTTTCACTGCTTGTACCTTACTATCCATATGCATCTCATAAACGGCTTCCAACTTCACACTGTTTCTATCTTATGTTTAGTCTCTTCCCACATATCCTTAGGTGCCACAATGGAATTCTTTTAATTTCAAATACCTCAAATAGTTCATCTCATCATGTCCCCATAAGCAATCTCATCATGTCCCCATAAGCAGAAGCACAGCTGGCTTGACCGGTGCCCTGTGCCACAAACCGGCTCCCCTCCCCCTCAGCTCTTTTGCCAAACTTGCAGGAGGTTTCCTGCAGACACTACCCAATCTGCACCACCACACACCACCTCCACCAAGCTCAAAAAATAAATAAATAAATAATATATACATGAAAATTTGTTTTGAAATTGTAGCGAACTGTTTGTTACAATTTAAATGTAGCAAACAACTGCTACAGTTTATCCCCTGCCTGCACGGAGTGCTATGGCACTCAGGTTTTAATTAAAAAAAAAAAGATATAAGTTTGTGTGTGTGTGTGTGTGTGTGTGTGTTTGTGTGTGTGGATATTTTTTTTTTACATTTAAACTGAACACAACTGCATGCTACAATGTAGCAGGCAACTACAGTTAGACCACACATGCATCACTACAGTACTCAGATTTGACTTCAAATGTAATACAGTCTTTTAAAACCTGGTATTGTGCTCGGACTGACTGGGATGATAGATGGCCAATTGGGTTGCATCCTCTAGCATTTCGCACCAGGGGCAGTTGCCTCTTTCACCCCACCCTAGCTAAGCTACTGTCAATTAATTATGGGTACTGATGAAACAATTCATGTGTGGAAACACAGTTTACTGCTACAGCCTTTGTTTTATCCTCATTTTCTATGGATCCTGAAAAAACTTGAAACCATCGCAAAAAGTTCCACAACACTGAAATATCTTTTTTCTAAATGCTCAAATACAAAATATTCCAATCTGCAAAAAAGGCAAATTTTTCAAGTACCATACCATTTATACAAGTCTCTTTCTTTTTGTCAATGGCTCTAAGTACAAGGCAAACAACTTCGGAGAAAGTGGTCAACTCTGCCCTTTGGATCATGATCATTCTTTTAATGTTGTCAAATGTTTGCCTCCCCTTCACAAAACTATGTTGCTCCATATCTATCAGTGTAGGTGACAATTTAGTCATTCTAGTATAGATATGAAGGCTTTATAAACATGGTTCAAAATTTTTTTTTAATTTGGATTTAAAGGGTCTTTCCATCTTTGAGTAGCATAGCCACCACAGATTTCTTCCAAGATGCAGGTACTCTCCGTCTTTTTAAAATGTTGTTAAATAAAACCTTACAGAGTTTAGCACTTGTTTCCTCCTAACTTCCAAATTTCCACAGGTATACTATGCTCTTCCTGGAGATTTCCCTGTTGATTGATTATACATCACTATTTTTATCTCATCCCATCTGTGATGAAGTGAGGTACTACCCAGCTATGCCAGGAGAAGTATGGCAGTGGATGTGTAACATATGCCAGCATAGCTAGCTGAAGTTTTGTAAAGAATTGCATGTCATTTGTATATCAAACTGATTTGTACAGGTGCTTGTGTTGAAAATGTATTTGTAAAGTTGCTTGTGTTAAAAAATGTTCCAACAGTGAGTCCTGCTGGACAGAAAAGAAATACACCAGTATGTCAGACTGCAATGTAACTGTTGAAATGACTATATTGTAACAGAGAATCCTGGAAGAGAAAAGGTTAATCTCAGTCCGTCTAACTTTGAAAAATAGTGTAAAATTAAATTACCTGGTTTAGGCCTTAGAGATTGTATTTTACAATCTGCATTGCAGCCAGAGACAAAATATCTGTGAAAACCAGTATTAGGAATCCTACTGTATTGTCCTTAGGGGTGAACTAATTGCTACCCTGGAAGGGTAGAGGTTTTAGAAATGTGTTTTATAGCTTCCAGATGCCATAACACATTTTAACAAAGCTCTATGCGTGTGTATTATGACACATACGTGCTAGTTCTGATCCAGTTTATAGTAAAGGGGGTAGTGTGGGAACCAGAGTCAGATGAACACACATGTACATGATGTCATTCTGTAATCCAGCACTGAAATGACGTTTTAATACCAGATGAGACAGAAGCGCCAGGGCAGTCTGTTTCTGAACAAAATCAAAAGAATCCAGTCACAGGCAGCAATTATACGTCCTTCCTTGTTGTTAAAAGATGTAACAATTCACAAGGCTCTTCGGGTAGTATCCATAAAACGTCTTTTATTAAAACATCAAACACACATAAATGGATCAAGCGCTTTCATCCACACAAAGTGGACTTCATCAGAATCAATTATCTAATTAATTTCACTATATTTATACACATTTTGGCGCCAAGGCTTACTGAATTCATAAAGAGAACAACACATATATAATACATAAAATAAAAAAATGTAAAAAAATATGCATATTGTGTTAAAATATCATATAAAATTCCAATACTTTAGAAACTTACTTAAGTAACATTAATGTGTGTAATGTTAGAAATAACGAAATGAACCATATGGATAATTTCATTACATTTGATGTTCATTTCGATGAAACTGGACAAAAGGATGTTAGAACTGCTGTTAACCATTCTGATGATAGTCATGGTACTGTACGTGATATGATATATCAAATGGGTAAATATCTTAATATAATTAGGGGTATCAAGGTTGACAATGCTTATTTAAATCAATGTTTGACTATGCATATTGTGCCGAAAGGACTTAGAATTTTTAAAATTCCCATGGGAATTGAGTTGGATGAACAGAATTGTGGTGATTTTGAAAAACTGTTTGATAAATTTGGTTTTGAATTTATGAAATTGCTTTTAAAGAAAAATCATGAAAAACTATGTTTATATCGATAAAGTGGAGAAGTTAAATAAACTTATTTGTGAGGATTTATTGTTTGAACAGTGGAAAAATTTGTATCAGAAGCAATTTAGTGAAGTGAGTAGGAAAGCTGATATTATTATACAAAGGAAATATAAAAAATTGGCAAGAGATACTAATGATTATAAAAATAAGACAGCATATCAATGGAGAAAAGGAAATGGAAATGGTAATAGATTTAATATTAAGGATAATAATTATGATACATATAGTAATGATGTAAATTTTCAAGGGGGAGGGAAACAACCAAGGAGAATGAATGGTGTGAGAAAATGGGAGTGGAGGGAAAACCCGGTAAATCAAAGATGGGGTCGAGAGGAGCATCACCCTCCACTAAGACAATGGCAGGAGAAGTATTAACTACTAAGGTAAATGAACCTTTGCAGTATGAATATAGTAGTGAAAACATAGAGAGAAATGATTTGAATTAACATATTAGGATTATTGATGTTGATGGTATTATCCATCAAAAAAATGATTTTTTTTGTATACAACTATACTGATAAATTAATTACTAATGAACATTTTACTTTATTTTCTAAAGGTATGAAATTTGTGCCTAATAATCAGTTTAGAGTGGTGGATAGTATTATTGAAATTAAAAAATATCTTAGGAAACTTAGCTTTATACTTTCGGAATGAACCTAATAAGAATGATACTAACAGAATTAAGAAAAAAGTTCTTTTATTCCCCCAAGCAATCCATATATAGGTTTATATGAAAAATTAGTAACCAGAGACATATATTTGTTAAAAAATCATGCTCATTAGAGCATTAATAGGAAAACTAATTTAGTTAATAGTAATATGAAAGATAATGAGTTAGCCTTAAATAAAAACATTACTGAAGATAGGTCTATTAGAATAATGAAGCCAGATAAGGGGGGTGGGATTGTTATTTACACCCAGGATGCTTATATAAATAAAATCTACAATATTTTATTTACCTCTGGAAATTACACCTCTATTTCTTTAAATGAAATTAATATAGGATACAGACGAATAGATCTATTTCTGGAGGGCATGTTTACAGATGGTAGCATTAATTTAGATTTATTTAACTATATGAAAGTTGAGCACCCTTTTATGGCGACCATTGTAGGAGTGCCTAAAGTACATAAAGATTATCATGACCCGCCTTTTAGGCCAATTATATCAGGTAGTTATTCTAAGACATTCCTTATGGGAGTGGTTATTGATGTTTGGCTCAAGCATATATATGAAAAAATTCCACATATGATTAAAGACTCGTGGATTTTTTTAGGGAATTTAACACCTGATTTATGGAAAGAGGGTTTATTATTCATTTCTATAGATGTAGTCAATCTATTTTCATGTATAAGGTCGATCACCAAACAAAACAAATAATAACCTGAGTCCGGTACAATAAAGGCTATCCAATAATCCAAGGTTGACAGGCAAACAAACGTAAAAAAGTACAGTTTTATTGTCCAAAAATTAACAAATAAACGTAGATCCCTTACAACGTGAATTGAGCGCTTTCGTCTCCACAAACCGGAGACTTCATCAGAATAAAATGGTACAAATTGGGTTCTCTTTTATATTCTACCTGTGTCATTAAATTGTTTAATTTAATTAATTAGTTAATTGCACACTTGCATATTAAGTCCTTCCTAGTAACAGTCCTTAATTTAAAGAAATACATACATCTATACTTCCATAACACAAAATAAAACCATACTAGTTGTTGAAAATGCAGTCACAATCTGTTTACTGCATGTTCATATCCAGAATGAGGAGGTGACTGGGAAACCAAAATTGAATATAGAGAAATGATATGGCAATTAAGGTTGGATGCGAGCTGTGGTAAAGGGCTAAATGACCACATTTCCATTTCACCAGCACTAAAGATCCTAGCCATGGATCCTAAAATAATAAAAGGTGGACAATAAAGTGTGGTTTTAGGGTTATTTAGTCCAATATTTTAATTCCATTTCATGTTTTGACAACGAATGTTGTTCAATAATTCTAACAATTATTATATTAATTATTACATTTAAATGTGTGTAGTTTCTAAACTGTGTGCAGTTTTTTACAAACACTTGATTCTTACTTACACCTTTGTATTCCATGATTTTATAGCTTCATTCATACATTTCAGGACAATTAATTTTATATAGATTTTTTATCCATTTACTAATGTATTTATTTATTCATTCACTCACTCATTTATTCATTTATTTATTCATTTTTGTAAATATATATAAAATATATATACATTGTAATTTGATATTTATTCTATTTAATGTGTTCTTCACAACAGCTCACAATATTTCAACATGATTTTTCATACAATAACGCTGTGTATTTATTAATTCCCATTCTATTTTATCTATTATTTTAATATTGCTCGTGTACAATTTAGAGCATCAAACTCTGGGTTTTAGGTAATACATTTGGAGCCATGTGCAGCGTCAAATGGACCCTGTGTATATGTGTGTGTATATATATTTACTATATTTATTTGCTACATTCACTTATCTTATTTATTCATAATACATTTTAAACACATTCCTTACTTATTTATATGCTTAACAGAAGTATATTTTTTTATATATTGCTCATATTGCGTGTATATTTCTTGCTATATATTCTTGCAATATTCCCCTTATAAAATTAGTTAAATTTTGTATATAACAAGTTAACAATGATCAAATAGAGCATTTAAATAATGTGGTTCCAAGGTGAATTATGTGAACATGCAGTAAACAGATTGTGACTGCATTTTCAACAACTAGTATGGTTTTATTTTGTGTTATGGAAGTATAGATGTATGTATTTCTTTAAATTAAGGACTGTTACTAGGAAGGACTTAATATTCAAGTGTGCAATTAACTAATTAATTAATTAAATTAAACAATTTAATGACACAGGTAGAATATAAAAGAGAACCCAATTTGTACCATTTTATTCTGATGAAATCTCCGATTTGTGGAGACGAAAGCGCTCAATTCACGTTGTAAGGGATCTACGTTTATTTGTTAATTTTTGGACAATAAAACTATACTTTTTTACGTTTGTTTGCCTGTCAACCTTGGATTATTGGATAGCCTTTATTGTACCAGACTCAGGTTATTTTCATGTATACCTAAGGAACAAGGATTAGAACATTTTTACAACAGTATACGCAATTATTCACAGTTAGATTGGGAACATACTTTGGTTATTATGGAACTTATGAGTATTATTTTAGATTATAATTATATCTATTTTGAAGGGGAATATTACAGGCAGACCCATGGAGTTGCCATGGGTACTGCCTGTGCACCCATTTATGCAAATTTGGTTATGTTGGACTGGGAAGGGCAGTACATTTTTAAGAGCCAGTATCATAAATACATCATATATTATACCAGATTTTTGGATGATATCTTCATTTTATGGGATGGTCAGGAAGAGTTGATAGAAGAATTTATAGGTTACCTTAACAATACTAGCCAGTTTTTGAAATTTACGTATAATGTTAGTAAACAAGGTCTGGCATATTTAGATACTTTTATATCCAGCAATAATGAGGGATTTGAGTCTAGGATATATAGAAAAAATACTTTTTCTAATAATTATTTAGAATATAGCAGTAACCATCCATATCAGATGAAAAAAAAGTATATTTAAAAGTCAGTGCATACAAGCAGCACAAATGAGCTCAAAATATGAAAAAATGCTGGATGAAATAGAATTTATTAGTAGCCTATTTATTAATAGAGGGTATCCAATCCAACTTATTAATGAAGTTAAGACATTAGTTATTAAGGAATGGGGGAACAAATATTTCCCAGCCCTAGGTAAACCACTTAGGCAGGGCACAGAAAAGGATGTTAATTGTGAATATAGAAAAGCATGTATTTTAGAGTATACATTGCAAACAACTCATATAAAAAACATAATGAAAAAATATTGGAACATCTTTTCCCTGGAACCTGAAGTTAGAAAAACTGTGGGTGAAGCCCCTATATTTGTGCTAAAGATGGGTTTGAATTTAAAGTCTATTTTGGAAAAAACAGAAAAGATGCATGTTATACCTACAAAACACAGTGGGACATATAAATGTGGAAATTGCAAGTACTGCCATTGTATAATGGAAGTGGATCACATAACCTTGGAGAATATTAACAAAACAAGAATAAAATTTGGGAGAGGTAATTGTAACACACAGAATGTAGTATATTTAGCTAAGTGCGTATTATGTCCTGGTTATTATATAGGAAAAACTAAACATAGGTTCAAGAAGAGAATATATGAGCACCTATATGATATTAAGAAGAAAGATAGAACAAATGCATTGTACAGGCACATATCATCCTTTGACAACAGACATCAATTTAGATTTGCCATCATTGAGACAGTTATTAATAATACGAGGGGAGGTAATTTAGGGATACATTTAGCTGAAAAAGAAGCAAAATGGCAGATTTTGACAGATGCCACGACTCCCCCGGGTTTAAATGATGGCATTTCTTTAAAACCTTTTCTATTAATGAATTATTAAAGCATATATTTATTCATTCAAATCCTTGTTACATTTTGTATTTTTAAACTAATTATTTTTATATTATAATTTATTCATAAATTATTATACTCTTAAACAAAAGTTTTTAAATTATTTATTAGATATATCAATACACTGGGTAATTGATTTTACAAGAACTATTATATATTGTATTTACAGTAAGAAGCATTGCAAAAGATGTGAACCAACTGTGTCCTTAGGCACCTTATATATATTAAAATGTGTTACAAAAATGTTATACAAAGAGGTGTTAAACAATAAAATAGAAATTGTCACCTTATTACACATAGGAAGATAAACTATTGGAATTTTATATGATATTTTAACACAATATGCATATTTTTTTACATTTTTTATTCTATGTATTATATATGTGTTGTTCTCTTTAAGAATTCAGTAAGCCTTGGCGCCAAAATGTGTATAAATATAGTGAAATTAATTAGATAATTGATTCTGATGAAGTCCACTTTGTGTGAATGAAAGCGCTTGATCCATTTATATGTGTTTGATGTTTTAATAAAAGACGTTTTATGGATACTACCCGAAGAGCCTTGTGAATTGTTACATCTTTTAACAACAAGGAAGGACGTATTATTGCTGCCTGTGACTGGATTCTTTTGATTTTGTTTTTGGTCGTTGAGTTCTACTTGGATTAGTTGCAGTCTGTTTGTGAAACCTGACCAAGAAGACCACACACCCACTTCATCCTGCCTTGCTCTAGTAAGTGAGCTAGGGGAAAGTAATTCTTTAGATCAGTCAAGAAAACATAGTGAGATTAGTTAAGTACTGTTTTTCTGTATCTGTGTGAATCTTTCCATCAGTGTTATTTTTAATATTTCCTGTGACAAACTCTGTTTACTGTAAATAGATATTTAGTATTTTCATGTTCTTCTATTATTTATTATTAAATATATTTAAACTTTTCATTGTGGCTGTTTTTTTAAAGAATGCTTTAACCTTTAAGAGTACTTAGGTTTATCTGGTGGCACTATCGCCACTCCTGAAAGCCTTGTTGCATTGGTCAAATACTACCATCTGTATTAGTATTAATTTTACTCGGTATAATTGGGTACCACTGTAACAGCCTTACAGTAGCTGGCTTTGGAGTGTTCTGCTGGCAGTATCCACCTTATCGTCTGGGTAGAGGGGTCATAGCTTGTAAATCTCTGCCAGCCTTTCTCAAGTGTGTGTGTGTGTGTGTGTGTGTGTGTGTGTGTGTGTGTGTGTGTGTGTGTGTGTGTGTGTGTGTGTGTGTGTGTGTGTGTGTGTGTGTGTGAAAAAACATATCTGAAAGTGTCTGTATGTGTATGTCAGCTACTTGGAGCAGAGACAGAGAGCACTGGTTTCACACAGAGAGTGGTGGAGGACTTGGCTTGGAACACTCAGCTGAGGACTGGACTCTATAACTGTGGTCAGTGTGGAGACTTATTTGGGGCCTGGTGAGAGAGAGAGAGAGGAAATAATCTCCAGGATGGGAGAGTGTTCCCTGTGTGCTGTTATGGGAAATTGTGTTTGGTGTAGACAACTGCATGTGGAAATACTGTGTGCATCTATTTTTGTTTCAAGTGAATGTCCCTCACCAGTGTCAGTGGTGAGGATTTAGGCTCCTTGATTACTGGCCCAGAGGAGGGACATCACGCCATCCATCTCAACTATTGATTCTTGATCCTCACCTTTCTTTAATCTTGGCATATTTAGGTTTTCCAAAAAATGTTCCTATTTGTTACTTTTACTGAATACCCATTCCTCTGCTCTATACAGATTTTCATAGAATTTACAAAATATCTCTAATAGTGATATAGAAGCTCTGGTTAGTTTTCTAGACATAGGTTCCCAAAGCCTGGCAACACCCCTTTCAAAAATTTCCTGCTCAAGTCATTGTGCTAATAGTTTTTGTACTCTGGGGTTGTTATCAAAACTAGTTACCTAACAGCAAACTTTATAAACTCATACATATTATACAAATACTCCCTCTGTCTTTCCTTTAGCACTCAACAATTGCTTCTCTTTTTGTTGCTTAAGATTCCCCTTCATCTACAATACTTTACCCTTTGATACTCCATTTAAATAATTCCTATTTATTTATTTCGCATATCGCTTTCATTTCTACCATATTTTCTGAGTTTTAATTCCCAGTGTCACAGCTTTCATCTCAGCTATCCCTTTCAGAAGAAAACTGTATGCTCCTTACCAACTCTTGATTTGATTTCACTACCCATTCTTTAAAATCGTTTGTTTTTAGTAGGCAAGTAGAAAAGCGCCAGTATCTCTTTAAATTACCCTGTGTCTTTATTTTTAACTTGGCCTTTACTGGTGGATGGTCTGGAATACACTTTGAACGTGTTTCAAAACTGTCAATTAAATGCCCATGTTGTTGTGAAATACAGTTTCAGCCCAATCTAGCTTAGCAATTGTACCCTGGAAAATAATATGTAAATTATGTCTGGGATTCTGATAGCAATTTCACATCCTTCATTCCAAACATTCTCATATATTTCTTCAACTCAAATCTCTTTTGTTATGCTTTTCCGTTCTAGATCTCCTGATACATCTTCACTATTGCATAACAAGTTTCAGCCCCCACCCCTGAATAATACTCTCTGAGGAAAACTGATTACCTGTCTCGTTATTCTCAAAGCTCCTTAATAGAAGTTTAGATGCAATATAAATGCACGCCAATGTAATCTTTCACTCTGCCAATACCTCCTTATTACCACAAATCTACCCTTTTTGTCTTGCCCTTCTTGCAATGTGTCACTACCCCTCCCCCTTTTCCTCTGTCCAATATACACTACTGAATAACCATTTTGGAATCCTTTTTTGCCAAATTCACATGCTCATTTTTAAGACTTGCCTGTTGTAACATTGCCATTTGTACCCTACACTTAATATAACTCATTGCTTGTTCCTCTTTGTCCACACATACATCCAATGCCATTCACATTCCATGGTAATACTGTTAAGGCTGCTAATTCTGATACAATGCTTTTATTTTCGCATATTCTACATGACAGTTTTTTTAATACTTTTCCAACTTGCAACTTATATGCATATGCTAGTGTTTGACAGGTTGAAATTACAATCTATTGTAGCTTTTCACCTCTGTTTAGACCCATGTCACATTTTCCCAGATTTTCATGATTTCAATAAAAACATTAAAACAAATATTTTCAGTTTTACCTCCCCCCATAACAAACACAGAACTATGCAGATTTTCCAAAAAGGAAAGTTACCCCTCCATATATGCGTAGATCCACCTGATAGACAGCTGCACCTACAGGCTTCATCCATTTTAATGTTGGACTTAATCATGCTGCCAACAGTCATGGAAAAGTACAGTTTTGTACCTACCATAAATGTAGATGTCCGATAGGAATGCATCTGCAGTCCTTACAAATGGGTTGTCCTGTCGTCAGGCAGCCCTTCGGTCGGCCGGATTCCAAAGTCTGGGTCTGGCCTCGGCTGGTGTTGCACTTCACCCGACGTCATAGCTGCAGTTATTCGGGTATAAAGGCATCAGCCAACGCCATTTTCCTCAGTGTTTCTTGCCCCAGATGCCAGGTGCCCTCTAGGAAGGCTAAATTTGGATAAATGCAAATGATTCCAAATAGTAGAAAGCCAACAAAAAATAAGCATGTATGTACATATATACAAACAAATACACCATAATAGATTCCCCCAGCTAGCTACAAGATGGGCAAATACCCTAGGAGTACCACAGAGGGGAAGGAGGGTGGGTAATCCTGACTGCAGATGCATTCCTATCGGACATCTACATTTATGGTAGGTACAAAACTGTACTATGTCCTTCAAGGATGCATCTGCAGTCCTTACAAATGGGTAGAATACCATAGCCAAACTGGGGGAGGAGGTGAAATAAAATTATGGTGTAGTTAAGATCCCTTGCAAAACAGCAGTGGCAAAACCTGCTCGGGATCTGGAGTATAAAGGTAAATTATAATGCTTGGCAAATGTATGCACGGAGCTCCAAGCAGCAGCCTCTAAAATGTCTTTGGTAGCCACTCCTCGTAGAAAAGCTGTGGTAGTGACTGTAGCCCTTGTAGAGTGAGGCCTGATGTTTTCTGGAGTTTTCTTTCCATGGTAGGAGTAACAAAATCTAATGCAATTTCCTATCCACTTAGAGATTGTCTGTTTTGAAATTGCTTTTCCTTCCATTCCTGTTGCATATGCTACCAGTAGCTGGTCAGTTTTCCTATTGCCCTTGGTCCTGTCCAGATAGTAGCGTAATTGTCTATGCACATCCAAGGTATGCAACAGTCTTTCTCCCCTGTTCTGTGGGTTGGGGAAGAATGTAGGTAGGTGGATAGCCTGATTCAAAGATACTCTGGAGACCACCTTAGGCATAAAAGTAGGATTAGTTCTCATGGATACTCTATCTTGATGGAAGATCAGGAAGGGCTGTACTGCCATTAGTGCCTGTAGCTCAGATACCCTTCTTGCTGAAGTGATTGCCAACAGGAAAGCAGTTTTCCATGATAAGTATTGTAATTCTGCTGTTGCTGCTGGTTCGAAGGAGGAAGTGTCAGTTTTTCTAGCACAAAGTTCAAGTCCCATGCTGGCAATGGTGGCTTCCTAGGTGGTTTTACATTTTAATTCCTCTCAGAAACTGCCTGAGCAGAGGATGTGAGAAGACTGGAGGATCCAAGTCGTATTCTGCTGAAATAGCTGATGCATGAATCTTGATGGAAGAATAGGACAGGCCTTTGTGGAAGAGCTCTGCCAAGTATTCCAGGATGTTGGCTATGTTTACCAGTGACACATTTTCTCCTTTTCAGTACTCCAAATGAAATATCTTTTCCATTTTGCTGAATAATTTTCTTGTTGAGGGTCTGCGAGCCTCCAAGATAATGTCTTTAACCCTTTGGGATAAATTTGGGTTATTTGTTCTTATGCAATGTTCCAGGCAGTCAGCTGCAGTGTTTTCAGGTTTGGATGCAGGGTGTTGTAGTTGTTCTGTGTTAACAGCAAGGGAACAAGGGGTAGAGGCCATATTTGTTCCCGAGACATGCTCCTCAGTAATGGGTACCAATGTTGTCTTGGCCAGTCTGGAGCTATCAGAATGATCCTTGGACGGTCCTCTTTGATCTTTAATAGCACCTTGTGCATCAAAGGAAGTGGTGGGAATGCATATGCTGTCAGGTTTTTCCAGCTGAAAGATAGGGAGTCCACCTTCCAAGCAAGTGGGTGGTACGTCCTTGTGCAGAATTTCTTTAGTTGGTGATTGTGTGGGGATGCAAATAAGTCTATTTGTGGGAGCCCCCATTTTCTTGTAATGGTTTTGAAGATGTCCGGATGCAGCATCCATTCGTGGGCATCCATGGTAGTTCTGCTTAGTATGTCTGCTAGAATGTTTTCTTTTCCTGGTACAAAAATTGCTTGTAACTGAATGTTGTAGCTCAGGGCCACATTCCAGAGGTCCATTGCCATCCGGCATAGAGGGTACGAATGTGTGCCTCCCTGTTTGTTGATGTACCACATAACTGTGGTGTTGTCTGTCCTTATCAACAGTTGACCTTGTCGAAGAAATGGTCTGAATGCCTGAATTGCCAGTTTTACTGCCAGCATTTCCTTTTGATTTATGTGTAGGTGCAGCTGGTCTTGAGTCCATAAACCTTGAATGCACTTGTCCAAAATGTGGGCCCCCCAACCGAGGTCTGAGTCGTCCGTTGTGATGGTTTGGCTTGGTTGAGTGTTGTGGAAAGGCAATCCTTTGTTTGATTGACAGGCCTGAGCCCACCATTGGAATTCTTGCTTCAGGCATGGAATTATTGGAATTTGGGTTTCTAGGCTGTGCTTGTGCTGAGACCATAAATTCCTTAGGTACCACTGTAACTTTCTCATATGCAGTCTGGCATGTGGAACCAATATTATGCAGGATGCCATGAAACCCAAGGCTTGCAGGACTTTTCTTGCTGTTAGATGATTCTGCTTTGTTAATGCCAAGAAGTAGAGAGGGAGTTGCTCCTGTTTTTCTACTGTTAGGAATGCCATTTGTTTCGTTGTGTCCAGCTCTGCACCCAAAAAGGTTATCCTTTGGGATGGTATCAGTCTTGACTTTTTTATATTGACTGTGTCTCCCAGAGCTTGTAGTAGGTAAATGACCCTTTTCAAGTCTTCTGCTAGTTTGTTTTTGTTGTCCGCTTGTATCAGGCAGTCGTCCAGGTAAGGGTAGATTTGGATTCCCTGAAGCCTGCAATGAGCAATTACTGATGCCAGGCATTTCGTGAACACTCTGGGTGCAGTAGATAAGCCAAAGGGCAATGCTGAGAATTGATAATGCTCTGATCCTGCAAGAAATCTGAGGTATCTTCTGCAATTTGGTCGTATGGGGACGTGCAGGTATGCCTCCTTGAGATCTAGAGTTACCAGCCAAGACTCCTTGCCCAGCATGGGAAGAAGCTGCTGTAGGGTCAGCATTTTGAATTCTGGAACAATGAGGAATGTGTTTAAAGCAGACAGGTCAAGAATAGGTCTCCATTTGCTTTCTTTTCTTGGTACCAGGAAGAGCCTGGAGTAAAATCCCTGTCCTTGCTCCATAGATGGTACCTTTTCCACAGCTCTCATCCTTAATAATCGAGTTATTTGTTTTAGAGCTTCTGCCTTTTGATTTGGAGGTAGGTTTGGCATTCCTCTCTTCCCTGGTAGAGTATGGAAGTGAAACCTGTAACCTTGGTCTATTGTCTGCAAAATCCACTTGTCTCTTGTGATGTAATGCCAGTTTACTGAAAATAAAGCTAGCTTTCCGCCCAAGGGTGCTTCTAGTTGTTCCCTGGTAGGCGGTGCTAGAGCCAAGTCACTGTGATTGTCCTGTAGTAGTGGTGGTGGCTGTGTCTGTGGCTGCACCTGCTGGTTGTTACCCTGCCACTGGCGTCCCTTGTAGGCACCCCTGGATTGGTTTCTGCCTCTTGAACGCCTATTCCTGCCTCTCTGAGCTCTGGAGGAGTCTGGAAAGGACCAATTCTTGGAGGGCCAATTCCTGCTAAACCTTGGAGGTTGGACCTGTAAGAAATCTTTCACTGTTTGGACAGATTTTGCCTTCTCTTCCATCTTCTTCAGCACCTGTTGTGCAGGAGAGCCAAACAAATTGATCTTGTCCATGGGAGCATCTAGTAGTTTTGATTTGACATGGTCTGGTAAGGCCTGCTCTTTTAACCACGCATGCCTTCTGATAACTGTGCCAGTCATGGCTGATCTAAAGGAAGCCTCCAGTGCATCATAGCCGCATTTTAAGGAATGGTTACTGACTTGCTGAATGTTATGTACCATTTCCTGAACAGATTTTTTGTCTAATGGTTCATCCGAGGACAGTTTTTTGGTTAACTGGTCTAGCATAAATTCTTGATACTGGATCATGTGGAATTGACAGTTCAAGGCCCTGGCTGAAAGAGTAGCAGAAGTGTAAACTTTTTTACCCCATCTCTAAGGACCTGGATTCCCTTTCAGAGGGGAGGGGGTTTTTGGCAGAGGTAGCTGCTACAGCCTTAGGACCCTGGGAGATAGTCTCGGGATCTGCAAAGGGAGCCTTATACAAATGGTAATGCGTGTCCGGGACCCTGTAGTACCTATCGGGCTTAGCAGGGGCCGGAGGTAGAGAATCAGGAGCAGTACAAGCATCATTAAATGCATCATCTACAACAGAAAGAACTGGAGGTATGGCTAAAGGCCTATGTTGTGGTAAATGCAGAAAGGTTCTAAGCCTTTTTCTGGAGTCTGAAAAATCCTGGCCCTGCCACTGAAATTGTTCCCTCATAGCATGCAAGGTTTCCCCAAAGGAAAATTCCTCAGGCGGAGAGGCAGAAGGAATGGACTCTTCAGCATCAGAGTCTTCATAAGGGGAGAAAGGAGCCTCTGGAGGGTTTGTGTTATCTGAATCATCAGAGGAATCATCTGTTGAAACAGGTTCAGGGGGCTCTGCTCTAGGCCTCTTCTCTGGAGGTGGGTGAGAGGCCCTGTCTGGGTGAGGTTGGGATCCCCGGATTAAAGAAATGAGGTCCTCTGCTAAACTAAGCATTTGTGAACTAGAGCTAGGCCTGTGAGGGGGGATCTTAGCAGGCACAGATTTAGTAGTTTTAGCTACTTTGGCCCTGGCAAAGGCCTTAATGGACATGGATGCAGGTGGCCTAGCAGCTCCACGTGCAGGGGTAGAAATATCCAAGGGGATAGTGTCAGATAATTCCTGAGAAACTGTAAGAGCAGGAGGGATTTCAGAAGCCGATTCCACCAGGTTGGAAGAGGCCTCGGAAGGAGGTAAGTTTTCGGCTGAAGGAAGAACCGCTTGCTCGGTTTCAGCCGAAACCGAGACACTTGCGGTTGGCTTAACCGCGGTTTCGGCCGAAACCGCGGACCGCGAGTGTCGGTCCTTTTCCTTGCGCTTTTTAGATATTTGCGTAGTCGGAGGATCCGACGGCATAATGTAAGCAAAATCGGAGCCGAAAAACTCCTCAGCAAATTCCGACCGATGTCTAAGCGTCCGTCGGTTAAAAGAATCACAGGCTAGACAAGCTGCTACGTCGTGGTCTGGGCCTAAACAAGGTAAGCAGTAAGAGTGGAAATCTTTATGAGGTATTTGTTTCCCACAAGTTAAACAGTTATTCACTTTTTCTGACATCAGCTGAGGCAAGAAAGAGTCCCCAACGGGGTACTTAGCTTTTTAGAAGTCTTCGGTAGTAGTATTCGGTAGTAGTAATCTCTGGTTCTGACCGACCGGCATTTGCGAACAGCTTCTGCTTCGGACGCCACGCGGCAAGAAAGACTGAGGAAAATGGCGTTGGCTGATGCCTTTATACCCGAATAACTGCAGCTATGACGTCGGGTGAAGTGCGACACCAGCCGAGGCCAGACCCAGACTTTGGAATCCGGCTGACCGAAGGGCTGCCTGATGACAGGACAACCCATTTGTAAGGACTGCAGATGCATCCTTGAAGGACATCACACTTACACACATCTTCAAATTTTTTTCAGCTGCTTAAATACTTTTGTTAAGCAATTTAGAAAAAACCTTCCCTTTGATACACATCCGTGTTTGGATCTAGGGTGTGTTATCCAGCATCCACTGATTCAACACTATAATTTCAACAGTCTACAACTAAGCTGATCCAGTAGTACAAACAGCTTGCATTGGTTCAGTGTGCCACATATTACACAAATCTTCACACCTATCTTTTGCTTCTTCTGCATGTTTAATGGCTCCTGCTTTATGGGAGATGCCACTTTACCCATTTTTACTTTAGAAGCCTACACTGACTGCAAATAAAAGCATTCATTCTCACTCAGTGTACAGGGATGCTACAAATCCGCCAATTCCTCAGCATCACGTTCCATATCATGGTTGACTGCCTCTGCTTCAGTCTCAGTATACTTTACACAATGTTTGGCTACAATGTCTGCATCTGCTCTGTTGGTGTTATCAGTCATGTGGTCTTATCCTCCAAACAAATCTCTCTCACTGTGTGGTGCACTCATTTTCATGAGTCGAATGTTGAGTATGCATTCATACATTTTGATGTCTCACAAAGACCATCACACCATCTTGTCCAATAGCAAATCCAAGACCCTTCCACATTACAGAGTCTACTTGTTTCTAGTACATTTTGTTCCCAGTGTCACAGCTTTCATCTCTAGATTGTAACTGCTCACAAAAGATTCTGTGAGCTTGTGTTGTGAGGCTATATCCCAAGCTAACATGGCTAGTCTGCAAAGGGGGTATGACCTGGTTTCCCCTTGATTACTGCGGTACCACATGACTGTGGTATTATCTGTAACCAACTGAAGAGGTCCTGGGACCAAATATGGTTCAGAGAGTTGAGTGCTTTGATCAGGGCATCTCCTTGATATTTATGTGCTTGCATTCATCCCTGGTACCCCACACCACCTACACTTTTATCCCTCCAAAAACTGCTTCCCAAGCAACGTCTGAAGTGTCAGTGGTGACTGTTTTGGAGCAGGGAGGGAGAAGGGGAGACCTGGATTTAAGGATATCTGTTGTCTCCACCAAAATATTTATCTTCTGAAAAATCCCAGTACTAGAATCTGAAAAGATAAAGGGTGCTGATGACAGGACCAAAGGGAATTCAGATACAACTGTATTTTTCTCATGTGGAGTCTTGCCAGGGGTATTGTGAGAATCACTGATGCCATGAGACCCAAAATCCTGAGGTATTCCCTAACAGTGACAGAAGTCTGAGTGGAAAACCTTAGAAATAAATCTAAATAAAGACCTATGTTTTTCCTGTAGAAGGGAAGCTCTTTGAACTAAGGTGTCTTGCTGACATTCCTGGAATACATTCCTGTGTCAAGAAAGACTTTCCAATATTCTCTTGGAATCCTAGTTTGTGCAAGAGATCTCTCACCCAAGAGTGACAGAGATTCCAGACATTTTGAAAAAGACTCTGCAAAGATAAGCAAGTTGTCTAATTATGGAAAAATATGGATACTCAGTAGTCTGCAATGAGCTATAACTGGAGCTAGACACTTTATGAACACACGATGCAGTGGATAGTCCAAAGGGTAAGGCACAGAACTGATAATGTGATCCAGACACATAAAACCTTAAGAAATGCCTGAAGTCTGGATGAATGCGGATGTGATGATTGTTACCAGGAAAATTGAAAGAAGAACAGATACAGGTTGGGAAGTAACATCATTTTGAATTTGGACACCATCACATACAGGTTTAGTAAAAGGAAGACCCAGAATTGGTCTCCAAGAATATTCTAGGCACTAGGAACATCCTTGAATAAAACCCTTCCCCAACCTGGGAAGGAGGAACTGGTTCTATCACTCCGTGGGGCAGCATGTGATGAAGAAATGGTGGAAACAAAAGAGTCTGATCTGCAGCATGAGGAATGACCCCCTGGAGAAGTGGAATTCCTTTCCACAACATCTGCAGCCTTGACTAATGACTTTCAAAATTTATTTGTTTAAAATGATCTGCTGCCACAGAGAAAAACAGATTCAGACTTTCTGGAAGAGTAAAGGGGCAAGAGTGTAAGGGGGTTACAATGTCTCTTGAAAACTCATTCAGACTTGTTAGACTGTCCTTGGCTTTGGGAGGTTTGAAAAGTACAGTTTTGTACCTACCATAAATGTAGATGTTCGAGGATTCCATTGCTGCAGTCCTTACTATTGGGGTATAGTCCGCGTCCAGTCGGCCCGAATACCAGAGTATAAGGCTGACGTCGGTCAGGGCGCATTAGACTGACGTCAGTACGTCAGGGTACTAATGCGCATGACCGACGCCATATCCTCAGTCTTTTCTTGCCCCAGATGTCAGAAGACCCTAAAAAGACAAGGCCCAAAATACCTGCACCAAAAACATGTACAATATATACAAGAATATATACAAAAATATAAGCATGTAAACTCACCTACACAACCACCCCTAAACACAGAGGGAAGGAGGGAGGGTATTGGACTGCAGCAATGGAATCCTCGAACATCTACATTTATGGTAGGTACAAAACTGTACTATGTTCTTCGCTTTCCATTGCTGCAGTCCTTACTATTGGGTAGAATCCCAAAGCAGAGGTAAGGGAGGCTGGCAAATCATAAAGAAGTAGGAGCTGACAACATGCCTTGCAAAACAGCTGTGGCAAAACCAGCCCTAGACTTAGAGTAGATAGGAAGGTGATAATGCTTAGAGAAAGTATGCACTGAACTCCAAGTAGCTGCTTCCAAAATATCCTTAGTTGCCACCCCCCTTAGAAATGCTGTTGAAGTGGCAGTAGCCCTAGTGGAATGAGGCCTAATCCCAGCTGGAATCTCCTTGCCATGATGGGAATAACAAAATGCAATGCAAAAGCCAATCCACCTAGAAATAGTTTGTTTTGACACAGGCTTGCCCTGTGAACTCAAAGCAAAAGAAACAAACAACTGCTGAGACTGCCTAAAATCCTTAGTCCTGCTTAAATAATAACGCAATTGCCTGTGTACATCTAAAGTGTGCAAAATCTTTTCCCCTTTATTTTGAGGATCTGCATAAAACGTAGGCAAATGAATAGTCTGGTTCAAAGCCACACTAGAAACCACCTTAGGCATAAAGGAAGGATTAGTACGTAATGATACCCTATCCTTATGGAAAATCAAAAAGGGCTCTACTGCCATAAGGGCCTGCAACTCAGACACCCTTCTTGCAGAAGTAATAGCCAACAGAAAAGCAGTCTTCCATGACAAGTATTTCAATTCAGCAGTAGCTGCAGGCTCAAAAGGTTGTAGAGTAAGTTTTTCCAACACAAAATTGAGATCCCAAGCAGGAGTAGGAGCTCTACGTGGGGGTCTTATATTCTTTGCCCCTCTAAGAAACTGCTTGAACAAAGGATGCGAAAACAAAGGTGGGTCACAATCATAGTGAGCTGAAATTGCTGCAGCATGAATCTTAATGGAAGAGAAGGACAAACCTTTGTCCAATAACTCAGTAAGATATTGAAGAGCCACACTCAAATTAGGCTCAGAAATCTCCAAATTCTTTGCTGTACTCCAAAATAAAAATCTCTTCCATTTTTCTATGTACACTCTCCTTGTACTAGGTCTTCTAGCTTCCATAATCACATTTAAAACTTGTTGAGGAAGTTGAGACCTGCTGTGTTTCAACACAGAATATGCCAGGCTGTTAGATGAAGAGAGTGAAGCTTGACATTGAGCAGATGACCGTCCTTCTGAGATAACAGATGAGGAATCAGAGGTAAAGGCCATGGAGGCTTCTTTACCAGACTCCGTAGTAGTGGGTACCAGTGTTGCCGAGGCCAATCTGGAGCTATCAAAATCATCCTTGGCCTGTCTTGTCTGACCTTTAATAGTACCTTTGGAAGAAGAGGCAGAGGTGGAAAGGCATACACATGAAGGTTTTTCCAACTGAAAGACAGAGCATCCACTTTCCAAGCTGTGTGATGAAACCCGTTGTGCAATACTTTGGCAGCTGGTGGTTTAGTGGAGAAGCGAACAGATCTATGTCTGGAGTTCCCCATGACACTGTCAATTTCTGAAATACATGAAGATCCAGTTTCCACTCGTGGGGATCCATGATTTGTCTGCTTAACACATCTGCTAAGGAGTTCTGTGCTCCTGGCAGAAACCTTGCCTGAAGAGTTAGTTGCAAGCTTAGCGCAGTCTCCCATAAAATCATTGCTTGCCTGCATAGAGGATAAGAATGTGTTCCCCTTGCTTGTTGATGTACCACATGACAGTTGTGTTGTCTGTTAGAATCAACACCTGCCCTGGAAGAAGTAACTCCTTGAAAGCCATCAATGCAAACTGGACTGCTAACATCTCCTTCATGTTGATATGTAGATGCTGTAGTCTGGCAGGCCACTTGTCTTGTATCCACTTTCCATTTAGATGAGCACCCAAGCAATGTCCGAGGCATCTGTCGTTAAAATCTGACTTGCCTCTGGCCGGGTCACAGAGAGTCCCTTGTTTAGGTGACATTCCTGAGCCCACCACAAGAATTCTTTTTGAAGGCAAGGTATTATTTGAATGACAGTGTCCAAATCCTGGCAGTGCTGTGTCCATACATTTTTGAGATACCATTGTAGCTTCCTCATATGCAGTTTGGCATTGGGAAGCACCAGAATACAAGATGCCATGAACCCTAATGCTTGAAGGACTGTCCTTGCAGTCAGCACGGACTGATGAGATAGTTGATGGAAGTAAAGTGACAGACTCTTTTGTTTGTCCGGGGTTAAAAAGGCCATCTGGGCTGCTGTATTCAGTCTCACACCCAGAAAGCACATGTCTTGAGAGGGTACTAGACTGGACTTTATTTCGGTCACAGAATACCCTAGGCATCTTAGCACTGCTATAACATATTCCAGATGCTGTAGAAGGTCTTCCTTTTCTTGAGCCAGAATCAGGCAGTCGCCCAAGTAAGGATAGATTTGAATTCCTTGAACCCTGAAGTAAGCTATCACTGGAGCCAGAACCTTTGTGAATACTCTGGGCAGTAGATAAGCCAAAGGGCAATGCAGAGAACTGATAATGAGAATTTCCAGCTCGAAACCGCAGATACTTCCTGCAACTTAGCCTTATAGGCACATGAAGGTAAGCTTCCTTGAGATCTAAAGTTACCATCCAGTGATCTTTGCCCAGCAGAGGTAAAAGCTGTTGTAACGCCAACATCTTGAACTTGGGAATGTCCAGAAAAGTGTTGAGGAGAGATAAATCCAAAATTGGTCTCCACGTGTTCCCCTTCTTTGGTACTAGGAACAGGCGAGAATAAAATCCTAGGCCCCTTTCTGATACAGGGACTGGCTGAATGGCCCCATCTGGAGTAACTGAGAAACTTGCTTGTGAGCCTCCTTTCTTTGTGGAGGAGGAACGCCTGGCATGCCTTTGAAAGGGGCATTGTATGGAAATAAAATCTGTAACCGTGGTGAATGATATCCAACACCCATTTGTCTTGAGTAATTAAATCCCAATTTTCTTTGAAAAGAGACAGTCTTCCTCCCAAAGGAGCTGCCAGACGAGAATCTACTGGCAGCTGAAAAGACAGGTCATTGGGTCTGTTTACGAAAGGACTGACCCCTGCCCTCACCAGAAGTCTGAGCAGGTGAACTCCCTGTTCTAGGCCTAAAAGAACCTTGAGCCCTGCCCCTACCACGCCTAGACCTACCCCTAGACTGGGAATCATAAGCAGGATATGTCCACCCCTTAGCAGGCCAATTTCTACTAAACTTGGAGGCTGCACCTGCAAAAATCTTTAACAGTTTGCATAGACTTAGCTTTGTCCTCCATTTTCTTTAAAACTGCTTCCACAGGCGATCCAAACAACACATCAGACTGTAAAGGAGCATCCAAAATCCTTGTCTTAACATGCTCAGCTAAATTCTGATCCTTCAACCAGGCATGCCTGCGAAGAACAGAACTAGTAGCAGCCACCCTCGAGGAGGCCTGTACAGCATCAAAACCACATTGCAAAGAATGCTTACCCACTTGTTCAGACACATGAACCAAATCCAGCAACTCTTTACACTCAATACCTTCCGCCAAAGCATCCACCTTAGATTTCAATTGTGAAAGGAGATAATTTTGATATTTTAGCATGTGAAACTGACAATTCAACGCGCTCATGGCTAGAGTGGAAGAAGTATACACTTTCTTTCCCCACCTGTCCAAAGCCCTTGCCTCTTTATCAGTGGGAACAGGATTTTTAACCACAGAAGCCTTAACACCTTTAGGCCCTTGAGAAATAGTTTCTGGGTCGCCCTAGGACTCTTAAACAAATACTTATGAGCTTCGGCACCCTATAATACCTATCAGGCTTAACAGGAGCAGGAGGCAAAGAGTCAGGGTTCAGGGAAGCCTCTGCAAAACATCTTCCACCACATTCAACACAGGAGGAATAGCTAAGGGCCTATGCTGGGGTAAAAACAAGAATTCCCTAAGCCTTTTCCTGGAATCAGAGTAATCCTGGCCTTCCCATTTAGAGTGCTCCCTCATGGAATGCAGAGTCTCTGAAAATGAGAAATCCTCAGGAGGAGAAGCTGTAGGAGTGGAATCATCCACATCAGAATCAGAATAAGTAGGATACTCCTGCAAGTCTTCCAGAAGACTCTGAAGCCTCTGAACACTGTTCAAAACTATCAAACTCCGGTTCCACCCTAGGCCTCTTGTCAGGCGGGGGAATAGAACCTCTAATCATAGTAATCAAATCTTCTGCCATTTTAAGCATATGTTTCTTAGGTACAGAACCCGAAATGCTAGGAGAAGCCCCCACTGAAGCTGAACTAGGCCTACCTCTCAAAGAAGTTTTGGTAACAGAAGGAGAGGCTCTAACTACCTTGGGAAGAGAGGGAAGAACAGTTACCTGAGAAGCCCCCTCAGCCTGGCCTACCTCCTGAGAAGGCACATCCTGTAACAGTAAAGTTTCTGCCTGAGACTCCATGGAAACTCCTGGCAAAACCTCTGGCTCCACTGAGCCTTCTAAAGAACCGACGTCCGGGACTGCCGGTTCATCAACCCTAGGCTTCACTGTTTTGTCCTTGCGCTTCTTGGACGAAGCGGGCGTCGGAGCATCCGGCGGCATTTTATAATTGCAACGCTTCCCAAACACTAACCTGGCACAGTCTAACCTCCTCTTAATAGTGCGTTTGTTAAACCTAGCACAAGAGCGGCAACCAACAACGCCGTGCTCAGGCCCTAAACAAGGTATACACAAGGTATGGTAATCCCTATGAGGTATCCGTTTCCCACAAGAAATACAGTTATTCACTTTTTCTGACATCCGTAAAATACTGAGGCAAGAAAAACCAAAATGTTCCCCAACGGGTACTTAGCCAACTCTGTTTCGGTCTGAAACTCCGGTTTCGAAATATTTCAGAACGCCAACCTGCACTCGCAAAACTGCTTCTGCATCGGACCATGCGGCAAAAAAGACTGGGGATATGACGTCGGTCATGCGCATTAGTACCCTGACGTACTGACGTCAGTCTAATGCGCCCTGACCGACGTCAGCCTTATACTCTGGTATTCGGGCCGACTGGACGCGGACTATACCCCAATAGTAAGGACTGCAGCAATGGAAAACGAAGAACATCTTATTTTTGGAAGCTCCTTGCCACTTCTTAAATGTCTGTTTACCTGAATTCTGTTGAAACTCTTTATTCTGCTTTTTGCTAAAATTGAATGAGGAAAAAGAAAATCCCTTGGACAATTTGGAAATGGAGGACTGAAAATTCCTACAGATACCCTGGATCAGCCTGTCCCTTTCATCACACGTTTGGTCAACTCTGCAGCACAGGGGCCAAACACCAAACCTCTATGCAAGGGAGAATTTAAAACTTCATTTTTTCATCATCTGGGTTCTGAATGCAGACAAGCAAACATCCTTAAAACATTACCAGTGGCTGTAACCCTGAAAGACACATCAACAAAGTCATACACACACTGCAAACAATGAGTGGTGACCTGTGCAACAGAAGAAACAAAGTTATTTAAAAAAGATTTTCTTCACAAGAAGAAACTTTAGATGAAACATTGCTCATACTTTCAAAATTTGTCACAACAAATTTTAACATGAGCCTTACAAAATTCTGAAAATCAAAGCTGCACAGGTATACACTTTTTTCCTCATACATATTCATAATATTTCCATCCATATTAGAAAGAGAGGGAATATAATTAACTACGTGTTTAGCAGTAGTGGAGTCAAGTAAAGCTATAGCTTCTGGGTCAGGTTTGGGAATAATATATAAAATTTATGACTGAGGAACATTATACATCCTATCGGCCTTTTTAGCGACAGCTGGCTGACTACCAGGAAAACTACAGGCACTAAGACATGTATCCTCTAAAGCAGACAGAACAAGAGGAATGGGCGTAGGTTCTAGAAAATCCTTCTGTAACAACTCCTAGTATTTTCTGAGGGACTGAGAAACTCCAGTGTTTTCTCACTGAAAACCCTGGGATATTCTAGCAATAGTCTCGGTGAAAGAGAAACCCCCTCATGGAGAATCAGAAATTGAGCACTTTTCTGAGTCTGAGTTTGAATCAGAAATCTGATGACAAAATCCTGAATCTGCCCCTGCATAGTCTTGTCCAGATTCAAAATCCTGAATCTCTTTAGGAAAAGAGGAATCCCTCTCCTTTTATTTATTTATTTATTTATTTTTTACCAGAAACTAATTTATAAGACATATCAATAGCCTGCATTAAACCCTGAGCCAGTCCCAGTAACCTACTCCTATCCAAATAAATTTGAGAAGGAGTAGATATGTGCTTGCTTTTCTGTTTCTCTTCAACAGGAAAAACTGGGCCAACCCAATTTTTGGGGAGAAAACTAGAACAACAATTTTAAGCTGGGAACGAGGCGAATGGCAGAATTAACATTTCTACAGCTTCCAACAATGACCTTGGTTCCTTCTAAATGAGGTGCTACTGTAAATGTTCCCTTTAGTTTTCCAGCTGGGGTGTAACCCAGGATAATATATCCCTCCTATCAGGTGGCACAATGAGCACCAAAGGTCTGCCTAAAATAAAAAGGAGAGGTGAATACAGGTTATGTGGGTAGGAAACAGGAGGGTGTGCAAGGGGACATAACTGTTCCATAAAACTAAAAATTGAACCAAAAAAAATATGTACCCACATACAGAAAGTGTGCTGTCTACTGGGTTGTTTTGCAGAAAACACTGGGAAAAGCACAGGCCAGCTTCAAATAAACTTCAACCAGAGAAAACATCTAAGCTGGTCTTTAAATATATGTTATCACAGTGTAAAATTAAAGACAGTTTACACACAAGGAACTAAGAAATTTTCATGTGAAAGTTAACACACAGCTAAAAATAATGCTTTCTACAAGGGAAAGCCTAGTTACTCAAATACAGATGGTTTAAAGTGAGGTAGTGTAAACTGATAAAACCCACATTCATATCAAATAGGGATGTGATTTTAAACTCAAGAAGCAGAAAGCGTAGAGTGGGACTTCAGAACACCCTATGGAACTTTTAAAATACATAGGTAAGACTGTGCTGTTTAAAACCAAAATCATAAATGTAAATGAAATCTGCTTGTAGAGCTGAAAAACAAAACAGATGAAAGTGTTTCAGTTGTGTGAAATATCACAAGAATATTGCTTTTCTACTATACAAACAACCAGCCGACACACATCCTTGCTAACACACAGTAAAAAGCTGTGACTTTAAAATCGTTTCAGTACAATCTGCTTTCGTCATGCCAAATGAAATCAACCATTATTAATACAGTGTTTCTTAATGAGGAGACCCAAGCTATTTCTGCTGCATGACAATGTATTTATGTAGAAACATCCTTGGCTAATACCTGTGTCAAATCTCCTCAAGTCAGGTGCTTCATTTTCTTAACAGTGGTAAGTTCAAAACCACAGTATTCTTATTAAAAAAAAAACTTTTTTAATGTACTTCTAGTATAAGATTTTTGGTTACAGCTGGTTATATAGATTTCAGTGACAGGCTATATACTGAGCCCACACTAAGCGTAGCAGATGGTTCTCTGTCTGAAGTAACAGTAAGCAGAAAGGAGCACACAGCATGATGATGGCTCATCTAGGGAAGCATCATGTAGTAAGTCACACTTCTCCTCCTCTGGCGGGTGGGCTTAGGCACGTACCTTTCCAAAAGGGTCTCCTAAGAGAAGTAATTAGTTTTCACATACTACAGACAACACGTCAGTGTAGCAGAAATCCTCCAACACTGGGCAGTCGGTCTCCATTACAACTGCAATAAACTTCCCTCAGATGGACTGCATCAAACATTTTGATATCACTTTTGTCTTCCCCATCATAATCACCCATGCACCCCCATTTTCTACATGGGGTTGGGGCATCACATTAACTGTCACCATCTCCCTCGTTTTGATACCACCTTCACTCCATCCAGAACTACAGCTGGCAAAATGTAGCCCTTGTACTAGTGGAGTACAGTAAAGCAAGAAACCATGAGTACTACATACCACTGGAATTTAATGCAATGAGAAAGCAAAGACACAAAAAACAGTCAATGGAAAATAATAGTGCACATCGCGATTACACCCGGAAAGGCTACAAATCTGTAGTGATTTCTTTTCATGCAGAAAATAAAAATAGACCCACATGTCGCTCAAGCTCTACAGACTCAGGGAAATGGCCTTACAGAAAGCTGTACCCTACTGTGACAGATGCTGAACATCCACGTTTCTGTAAGTTGCTTAATGTTACAGATGAGACGCTTGTCTGATTGCACAGTAGATATATGTCAATAAGCCTTTTAACAGTTTGTGTATGAAAAGTAAGGTATATTTAAGAATGTGTGTGTGTGTGTGTGTGTGTGTGTGTGTGTGTGTGTGTGTGTGTGTGTGTGTGTGTGTGTGTATGCTGTATTTATCTATCCATCCTTTGTTGACCAGGTTAGTCCCACTAGGATAGAAGCCTCTTTTCAGTGGACACCCTAGGTGCTATTTATACTACTAGGGGGAAATTTGGCCAGGGTTTTGGGGAACTTTCCTACTTATTTTGATAGCTCAGGTGGATGTAAAAGATTCCACTGCACCCATCACCAACTCAGACAGACAGGGCACCGGTTTTTAACATCTCATCTGAAGGATGACACAGACTGTCTCTTGGATAACCTGCTTAAATTTTCCATATTTTTTCACTTTTTTTAAAGTGCTTCTGAGTAGTATCCCACATTCCTACTAGAACTGTGAATAGTCAGATGCTATTTGGTATTCAAGTTTTATGTTGATTAGATGCCCAGATATTTAGCTGGATGTAACTACTTTTTAAGGCCCCTTGTTCCTATTTTCAATCTGCAGACTGAGAGGTATGCTAGGCACTGGCATATGAACAGAACAGACCTTTGCATTAAAATATCTTTTTGAGAAGCATTGCTTAATACATAGGGTACAAACTTTGCTACTTAACATTTCTTGGTGTTGTCATGTTTATTTTCCCTGACACATATTATTTGAAGTATTATGTAAAGGCAGGAAGTGACAATAAAGCTGTCTGTCTCATACTTATACAATACATAATCTACAGCAATAGCTTCTTGCTGGGGAAAAGAAATACAATTAAAAAGAAGTTAAAATTCAAACTAGTCTTAATAGAAATGAACGTTAGTCTGAAACTACTAAAATATAACGTTTTCCTAATGGTTTTAGACTTCACCACGACATAAAGTGTATGGGTTTGATACTACTGCCTGCACACAAAACTTCATTGCTTAAGCGACCACTATGGTCAAAAACAGAAAAAGCATACATTTTTAACTTAACAATATCTTTTATACTGTACCTAAGCAATAACCAACGACGTGGTGTGAGTGGGTTATTGAAGATTTACCCATGGTTGGTGTGGTTTAATCATTAGGGTGAAGCCCGAGTGATTAAATAAAGCCAACTGTGGGTAAATTTAAATATACCACAATCACAGAGTCAGTTATTGCTATTATACAATGACATTATTTAAGAAAAAAAATACTTGCTTTTTTTAAATAATGTCTTTGTATAACGGCGTATTACTGTTCTTCCGTTAGTTGTGGTACACTGTTTCCTTGTTTTGATGTACTGAGCATGCATATGGGACTTGCGTCCCATGCATACCCAGTACATCAATGCTTTGAAACGGAAGCAACAGAGAAAAGAAAGTCTCCGTTGCTCCGTTTTTTTTTTTTGTTAAAAAAAAAAAAAAAAAGGTTTTGAGCACTTTATACCAACAGAAAAATGTCCGGGCGACCGGACCTTTTTCCGTTGGTATACTGTGGGATTTACAATGGGCACGCTGCCCAATCAGCATGCATGTTTTGGAATATAAATGGGGGGGTCATTGTATAATAACATTTCTACAACACTGACTTCATTATTATTATTATTATTATTATTATTTTATTTGTTCCAACTCATTATCCAGTAAATAACCACATAATCATTCTTCCATCTCACAATACAATCTGGGTCCTCAGAAGATGACTTTTTACTCTCCTCTCTTTCAGGTTGTTCAGTCCATAAACTTACAGTACTAAATTACCAATCACTTTCAGAATCTTTGGAGAAACATGTTAGCAAATTGCTATTCAGTGAACCTCTAAACACACAGCATTTTTACCCAGTTAAAAACACAATGTGTGACTAAACTGCTTTTCTGAAGGCTAATGCTAATTTAGCTATAGATAGTCTTCTCCCACTTACATTATATGTGTGTGTCAAGTTTCTGGTTATTCTAGCATAAACTGCTTCATCAACTGTTAGTGTTCCAGGAAAAGTAATCCCTATGAAGCAGAGATCTGCATGCTGTATGAACCAGTAAATATTTGTTTTATTGCTCTAGTGGGAAGGTTGCTGACTTCCTGCTGAGCTGAATTTTCTTCAAACAAAAAAGTATGAAATGGCCTGTCTGACAAATTCCTAAAGAAAGTAATGTTAGACTTCATGTAAATCTAGAATTGTGTATAGGTAGAAGAGTGAAAAACCCAGAAATGACACACAAAGGAAGATAGTTTATTAAGCCTGTATTTATTAATGATTAATTTAGAAGTTACATTACATTTGCTTGACATCAGAAGGTAACAAGCCTACCTAGTTTGCCCTTTTATGTGCATTTCACATTCTACCTCCCCTCCATATCTACTTAAAACTTACCCCTTTTTCCATATGCCTCATGCCCTCAAGAATGTTGCTGTGGAACTGTGGAAACAATACATGAAGGGGAGGAATGAGGTTTTAAAGGTGGGAGGATTTAAATGAGCTATGTAATGTTTGACTGAAAATGACTGGGTAGATTATAAGTGATGTATAAATGTTTGCAACTGGGAGTGTCAGTATGGTTTGTGATGTGAAATGCTTGCAACTAGGATTGTGTCGGTGTGTTTTGTTTTCATTTATACAAATGTACGATTGTCTATGTCATAAGTGATGGTTTAATAAAGATGTTTCTTGTTTAAAAAAGGGGGCAAGAAGTGAATAATTTATGTAATGTTGCTTAGGTTATATGATATATAGCAATATAGGTGAAGTATAATGTTTGTAAACGTGAACTTGTTAATACAGATTGATTACTTTTATATAAATGTAAACTGGCCTATGTCACAAGTGATTCTGCTACCACATTCCATTACTCTTTGAAAAAGTAGTTTTGGAGATCCTGACAGCAGTCAGTCCCTACAGTCTGCAGCCTGCGGCCCCACTTTACACTTTGTCCTTTCTGTTAACAGCGACACTTTTACTTCTCCCTCACACAATCTTGTGCACTAATACCATGTGCCTCCATCTCTTTTAGTTTGAAGCAAGAAGGGCTCTAGCTCCTCTAACCTCTGGTCATATTACTTTCTGTCCATTCCTCAGATCTTTCTGGAAGCTATTCTACATTACTTCCAAGCAGCTTAATGCCCATTTTGTTGTATCATATGCAGAACTGCACTCAGTATTCAAAGTATGGTCTGACCAGGGGGCTGTGGAGTGGAAGCATTAATCTCCGGAATCCATCCTCCTGATGATAAACTTCAACATATTTTGTTGTTGCAACTGCTCCTGTTGGTCCATTTCCATTGCTTTTAACACTGCCACATTGTTTTCTTGCTCTACTACCTATAGTTTTAATCCCAACAGCCAACACTTCACACCAGGTGCCATATTCTAAATACATTAGTGTATGTACAGGTTATTTGCTTAATATTTGTCACGTGGGTTTCCTCCAGGTGCTCCGGTTTCCTCCCACATCCCAAAGACATGCTGTAGGTGGATTGGACACTCTAAATTGGCCCTAGGCGTGAGTGCGTGCGTGTGTGCCTTCTGTGGAAGGTTGGGCACCGGGCTGGCAACTCGACACCGTAAAACTCCACTGCCAATCATGAGTGGACAGGCGATCCGCTGTGGCGACCCCTAACCAGGAAAAAGCCAAAAGAAGAAGAAGAGTATTTGCTTAAAAGTGAACTTCAACTGCCACCCTTCTGCCCAGTTGTTTGGCCTTTCCAATTCCTTCCCTAGGCTCTCCCCCACACTTCACTACTGCACGGGTCTATATTATATCATTGAATGTTTAAAAAAGCGAAAGATGAAGAATCGACCCCATGTAAGCGAAAGCTTACAATCTCAAAAGCTCAGAACAGTGATTTTTTTCCAAGGGAAAAAAAAATCGCTGTTCCAAAAAAAAAAACTGAAAGAGTGCCAAAAACAGCAAAGTAATGGAAACGGCCAAGCGAATTCTTTCCCTGGGAAAGAATTTGCTTAAAAGCCACTTCGCTATTTTGCCTTTTCATTGTTTTAAGTTCGACCAAGATGTGAGAAGACGCATTCGATAGAAGAGTCTGTGTTTGTTTGGAGTTCTTAAGCCAAGAAGTTGAGATGCATAACTGGAATCCCTGGAGCAGAGAAATACGTGGACAGAGTCTAAGTGAAAGCTTGATGGTTGGCAAGCAAAGGGCAAAAATCATCTGTGAGGGAAATTCTAGCAGGAGATATAAAATGGAGTCTCTTCACTAACACATATGAATATAGGACAGCATTTATTATATTTTCTGTGTCCTTTTGAACTCCATCTGTTAACATTATCCCCCTCATGCACCACCACCCGCCTCTCATTTCTCTACCTCACTTCAACTTGGTCTTTAGTCTTTTGGCTTTTCCCGGTTAGGGGTCACCACAGCGGAACTCCGGCCCACTAATGATTGGCAGTGGATTTTTATGGTGCCGAGTTGTCAGCCCAATGCCCAACCTTCAAAGGAGGCACACCCATTCATGCACGCACCTACCTGCATGGCTTTAAACATCACTCCACTGCGGGGAGGATATGCAGACTACACACAGAAGGCGCTCCAGCCGAGAATCGAATCGGAGAACCTCTTGCTGTGAGGCGACAACGCTAACTTCTTCACCACTGCGGTACCTCACTTCAACAAGAGCTTTAATTCTGTTTTACTTGTGATACAGTGAGGTACTATACTACATTAAACAAATCAAACACACACACACACACACACACACACACACACACACACACACACACACGAATTTCAACAAAATCAGAATCATGGACAAAGATCATCACTACCTGCTTTACTGAAAAAAATCCTTAAAGGCCAGTACATGTATTTATTTATATATATATATATATATATATATATATATATATATGTGTGTGTGTGTGTGTGCGCTCAACACATTTCAACTACTTATCACATATTTTAATATTTTTTCTAACCTGAATGCCCTCAGTAAGGCAGGTATGCTGATGCAATCTTGTTTTCATGGAAGGCTGCTTCTTGCCCTTAATGCAATGTGAAATCTCTGCTTGCCTTTCGGCTTTTCTCAGTTAGGGTCATCACAGCGGATCACCAGTCTGCAGACTAATTGTCAGTGGAAGTTTTACGGTGTTGAGTTGCCAGCTCGGCACTCAGCCTTCACAGAATGCACACGCACAAGCATCTACCTGCATGTCTTTAAAACTCACTCGACTGTAGGGAGGACATGCAGACTCCACGCAGAAGGCAGTCCAAATGAGAATCGAACCAGTGAACCTCTTGCTGTGAGGCAACAATGCTAACTGCTGCACCACTACGACCATATACTGTGAGATCTCTGCTGATGTGCTTATAATGCCTTGGTGTCAGTCTGATCACAATTTCATTCACTTAGAATATTGTCAAGTCTTAGAATCCTCAGAAGGACAGTTAGTGACTGATTCGGTGTGACTCTTTAAAAAGTACTTGGTAAAGAGAGAGTAAATAGTTGAAATAACAAAATGTCAAAAAAAAATAGAATCCAAGTTCTAGGTCCTGTCACAGCACTACTTCTCCAGCTTACTTCCCTCAGTCAGCCAAACTATTGTATTTCCTGTGTTAGAAAAACTCAGCTAATTAGTTCATCACAAGTGGCAATACCCATTAAAAAGATCACTGCACTTCTTCCCGTTAGTAAATCGGTTAATTTCTAGCCTTGTCTAATTTACTATTAAACTGCTGCATAAAAAAAGAAATGTGTTATGAATCCTGAGTATACACAGAAGACAGCATCTCTAGAACTATGTTCAGTAAAATACAAAATTTGAAAAGCATAACTGGTTCTCACACAAACAACTTTGCTCAGTAACATTCATTTTGGCATCAAGTGACTTAACTGTCCTGTTAAAAATGCTTTAGTGTGCTGCTTCTTAACAGTGACTAGCTTAGTAATTTATGCCAACTACTTCTATCTATAACCATTGCTTTATTTTGCACACATCCACAGATATTTAAATTATTTTGGAAGTACAGATTATTTGTTTGTGTCTTTCTGCTTTTCCCGGTTAGGGGTCGCCACAGCGGTACTCCGGTCTGCTAATGATTGGCAGTAGATTTTTACATACATAGTTGCCAGCCTTGATGCATAGCCTTCAATGAAAGTATGCCCATTCACGCATGTCTCCACACAGAAGATGCTCTAGCTGAGAATCGAACGGCACAATGTCTTGCTGTGAGGCGACACCACCACCGCTATTTTGGAAGTACAGATGATCTTCTTCTTTCAGCTTTTTCCCAGTTAGGGGTCGCCACAGCAGATCATCTGTCCGCTCATGATTGGCAGTGGAGGTTTACAGTGTCGAGTTGCCAACCCGGCACCCAACCTTCCGCATGCACACATTCACACCTAGGGCCAATTTAGAGTGTCCAATTCACCTACTGCATGTCTTTGGGATGTGGGAGGAAACCGGAGCACCCGGAGGAAACCCATGCGACCACAAGGAGGACATGCAGCCTTCGCACAGAAGGCACCCCAGCCGAGAATCGAACCGGAGAACCTCTAGCTGTGAGGCGGCAATGCTAACCACTGCACCACCGTCGCCTCCCTATTTTGGAAGTACAGATAACATTCAAAATTAGTTGCTCTATAGCCCCAGGGGAGGGAAAATGGAGCTATAAATCTGAGTAGAGCTGTGAATCATTAGAACCTCAATAGCTTCACTTCTTCAGGAAATGTAAATAAAATGGAAATACAGATACCTTGCTATGTGTTTCTTTCCTTAAAAGAATCTTTCGTATGTGATGGCAGATATAATATAACAGCTAATCTCTAAAGAAAGTATCTCAAGATTTAATTTAGCCACAACATGGCATGCAATGAGGCAGCTTAGAAAGATAAAAATGGAGGAAAATCTGACAGGTTGTGCTTTTTAACATGTGGAGTTATGGAAAAAATCCACGCTGAGCAAAAAATATTGTGTTTAGAGTGTAGTTATATTTAACTGTTTAGCTCTTGCCTGTGAAGATGAGTACTGATAAAACTGCATCAGGTCTGTAAAAAAAAAAAAAAAAAAAAAAACAAACAAAAAAAAACTTCGGCAACTGCAGAACTGATCAGGATATTTGATCAGGATATTTTATTTCGTCATTGGACTGATAAGTAGATCTTCACTTATTAAATCTCATCCAAGGTACCTTCTGCCAAGTGCTGATTATTAATTGGTACCTCTGGATCAAACTTCTACTACATGTCAAAAAGAGTACCATCCTTGGCACATTCAAAGTGAATCTCAATAACCAGATGGACAGCCACAAATTCTCCGCAAGCTATCCTGTGTTGTCCTCCTTGAAGCTGCAGAGAACATTTGAGTACGAGTTTATTAGTTATACTTGCAAAGGTGTGCGGACTAATTAGTGAGTATTTACCTAGGAACCTCTATGTATTACAAGAGACTGGGTCAGAGGTTGTGCAAGAATGAAAAGGAAGAAACAGCTGTTTTTTTACAAGAATCAAATGCTTCCCTTCACAGTTATGCAGTCTCAGAGCTGATGTACGTAATGAACATGGGATGGGAAAAAACCCTCATCAAGGTGTTAGCTATATTACACCCCAATTCAATGGGAAGCATTCAGGAAAACAGGCATACCATCTGTCACCAAACATGCAGCCAAATAAAATATTTACTTCTTTATTTTGTTTCTTGCATATTCTATGAATCTGACATACACAGTACTTTTGCAAGCCAATCAAAAGATGTCCACAAAGTAATATAATACAAAGAAAAGGCTGTTTCAAGGATGAAAAACAAAATATACATTATAGCTGTGGGAGGTAAAACTAAACACACTGGAGAGTGTATTGCAAAGATAGCACTACTTACACTCAGTGTTTAACCGTGGCACACAAGAAACTAGAGGTAACAGCATGACATGGAAAATGAGTGGGCTTCACCATCAAACTCTATAGCCAGCAGTGAGAGCACAATTGCAATTAAAGACACCGACAGAGAAGAGGTGGCATTTCATTCACTTACTTTACATGTATATGCTTTAAGTGAATGATGCCTCACTCTCCTGTCCTACCGCAACGATACCTGCAGCTAATGACGATAAAACTTAAAAGAGATAACACAGCAGCAATTTGTTCCTGCATCTGCATGTCCCTAAAGCAAATGTGAACAACATTGTTATAATATACAGTAGTATATTCAGTACAAAACATAACGATCACTATGATACCATTATTATATTTTACAGCCTTAATCTTTCAGTCCTCACTTTAAAGAAACAACAAATTATTCTACAACTTAACAGCAAGCTTAAAAACCACCTTCAGACTAAGCAATGTGCTTCAATCAGGATACATCACCTAACTCAACACCCTACTTGTTTTTCTCCCTCTCTTACTCTCAGCTACTGTGCAACAAAGCCTAAGGTATTATTACTTTTACTGCATATAATATAAATTTAACTTTTACACATTGTTTGATTTTTCTGGGTCTTAACTACTTTGTGTATTACCACCAACTTTATAACAAATTATTATATATATTATATTATAATTTATTCTATTATAAACTTTTTTTTTTTTAAACTTTGGCTGTGTCTTGGGTCAGTTCTGATAACTATACTATCCAAGTAAACAAATATAAATAAATAATCCAAATGAAATTAAGAAATAAAAACACATATGCCTTTTGCACAGAAAAGGATCAGATATTCGTAAGAGCAAATGCTGAGGAATTGCAAACTACACTCTGCACAATGGAAAGTTGCAGTGCACAGATCTACCATTGTTTTATGCCGAAAGCAGTTCTGGAAACCATGCATTTGGTTGTTTGCGTGGAACGCAAACTCCATCATGCAAAGGTCAGCACCAAATACATGCAAATGCTGAGGAGAACAGATCACATTATATTATGTAAAGCCATAAGGACAGTAAAATGTACACCAAAACACTACCCTGGAACAACAGAGACTTAAATACATTTTCAATGAACTATAAAGACTGTAGTTTCACAGACACTTGATTACTTATTCAGTACCATGACACAAATTAAGATACTTTATTTGGAAAGAGTAGCTCCTCAAAGCAAAGGCAGATAGCACTGTTCGAATGAACTACACTTTAATGAGCAAAATGTGAATGAGAAAATCAGTGCACACTGTGGACACTCACTTGTGTATACAACCATAACAATCTCTACTGAAAAAAAAAGTATAAAGATACATATATGTGTATGTGTGTGTGTGTGTGTGCCTATATAAATATATATATATATAAAATATATAGATACACACCTATACACACACATAAATACGTGTATATACACATGCATGTATATATATCCATGCATATACATACACACACATATATATATATATATATATATATATACACACACACACATATATATATATATATATATATGTATATATATATATATATATATATACACACACACACATATATATATATATATATATATATATATACACACACACACACACACACACACATATATATATATATACATATACATATATATATATATATATATATATGTCTACTTCAAAACATCTAAAACCTATAACATCTAACACTATAAATCACAAGAAGATAACATCCTCGCCACATATAATGACACCAAACTACCAAACACACTTTTTACTACCTTTCTGCAGGGGGGAAAGCCCCCTGCTCCCCCATGTGGGCGGCTCCACCGCCCCCGCATCCCGTAAATTAAATATACCAATTCCAAGATCACACTACAGTAGGAAAAAGTTAATTTCCTAACCACACTGTATCAAGCCCCCCTGCAGAAATACACACACACACACACACACATACATATAGATATGTGCAAAATGGGAAAAAAGGGTTGAGGATAGATAAATGGATGGATAGAGATATAGACAGGTATAAACATATGTATGCATGTATAAATTCCCCGAGTGTTACACTGCAACCTGTGTTCAAAGGGAATTAATTTAAAGTTTAATGTCTTGCTTGCAGGCTTCTTCCCATTACTACAAAGAAACCCTGTTACAAAGGAGTTTCACTGTTTATGACACACATACCAAAACCCTGCTGCAAACACAGAACAGTAAACTAGGAAAATCAAAATATCACAGCATCTCTACTTGTGACTCCCAGTTTACAGTAGTGGCATCATTTTCTCAATGAGGGAGTCTATGAATTTCTTCCTTTGTGCAACTCTCTTCCTTCTTTAGACCTGTACAAAATAACAAATTACCTTTGCCAAGAAAGAAGACATAAATTAAATGTTCAGCAAGCAGATTGCCATCTAATGAGTAGCACGCATCTTGGAACAATTTCAGCAATACAGCATGACGCATTACTTAGCAAATGGCATTCAGCTAGCCTGGAACATGGTTTTACAGTGATGCGTTTTACATGTTTATGTTCTAGTATATCTGCTACAGATTAAAAAGCGTAAAATAAACAACATGAGAACGAGCAGTAAATGTAAACAATTATAATCTAACGGTGCAAAAGCAGCTGTACTCTACAATAAGCCTTGCATGCATTAACATCTACAACTTGTTATTTTCATTGTAAATGGGCTCCTGAAACAGGGAGGACTTGAAGAAGAAATGTTGTTTTCCTTCCTGTTGGATGACTCACTACTCCTTTTCTCCAGATGACAGCTGCTGTTGAACTCAACTCTCACCACACCTCCCTAGCATCTTCCAATCCCTATGTTTTGTCACTGGAGTCAAGATTGTGAGACCGACACATATTCAGAGATGTCCTCCCCGCGGTCGAGTGGCGTTCGAAAGACATGCGTGAATAGGCATGCCTTCATTGAAGGTTGGGTGTCGGGCTGGCACCTCTGCACCGTAAAAATCAACTGCCAATCATTAGCGGACCGGAGTTCCACTGTGGCGACCCCTAACCGGGAAAAGCCGAAAGAAGAAGAAGAAGAGAACTGACAGAGTTATCCTGCTTTTTGTTGCCCCTTCACAACTCCATTATTAGCAGAAATCTGATGTCATACTGAAGTATGCTGGGTCATCATTTTTTTTTTGCTTTTGCTGACTACCAAAGTACACTATACAAATTGAAACTCATTTTCACCATGTGAAACAGTTACACGATGGCAAACATTATGTGCTATTTTGTAGTCTAGCAAATAAAATACATACTTATAATTTAGCAGAAAAATTAGCAGCATCAGGAAAATACTATCAAGGCAGAAAGAAGTACAGGATACTAAATCTAAATCCGAACTGAGAAAGGAACTCAAAAGTTCAGGTCCATAATGCATAACGCAGAGACTACAATCAGAATGAAAGCCAGCAGTACGCTGATAACAATAAAGCATTAGATCTCAGAGGGACTGCATGTTTCGTTTCATTACAGCTAGCTAGGAAGAAACCGGTTAAGATTTGAGGAACATGCAATCAGGGCTGGTGTTAACATTTTGGGGGCCCCCAGCAAATGTCAAGTTGGGGTCCCCTAGGCACTTTCAGTACAATTACCATCCTGTCAATGCCATCTCTCCTAAGCAACCTTTTAGCTCATGCTGCAAACTTTTAGGAGTATGCATGGACAGACCTGCAGCTACAAGCTCTTACATTACAACAGGCCCCCATACACCCTCCAGTCCTCTCCTATGACCCCACCCCCCCGTGAGCTCCCCATACCATGCACATTACTTTTTTCTTCCTTTTCTCACATTTTGCCTTACTCTCAGCGTTTTCAAGAGCTCATAACTTTCTATATGCTCTGAAGTACATTTTAAAGTTTTTTTTTTCTTTTTACACAACCTTTTCATCCAACAATGGCTTGAACAGAAATTATGATTAAAGAAAGAAATTCACTGTTGCTGTTCAGCTTTAGTTTTCCTTGCATCATTTCAACATACCTTTCCTGAACAAGGCAGCACAGTAATAACCACTTAGGAAATAACTCAAATAAGCCAGGGCCCAAGAAGCCATAGGGTAATAGATGTTCTGGGATGCATTTTAGAGCATTTTCTCAACATTTTACTCCCAATGGTGGCCTAAACAAAAATCATGAAAAATAATAGAATTTCAGTTGTATTTTTTTTCTTTCAATGAAGACATAAGTTGTGCCCAAGCTTAATGTTCAAAGCTGACAAAACAGTTGCTCACAGTAAATTAACAAGCCAGTAGTTGTGGGAATACATATGTCTTATCTGGGAATACTGCCTGACTCCCTAACCCCCCACAAAAGACAGTCACTGCCTATGTATCAATTTGGTGTTAGACTGGGATGAAAGCAGAGGTTCAAATTGCCTTAGTCATATATTTCAAGTGACTGCTGATATACATACACATAGCATGTTCTTCACCCCTAACCCTCAAAGGCAGCCACATGTATATGTGCCTGATATGTGATTGTGAGAAAGATTTCAGTAATATATTCTAATTTGTTGCTCCTAGACAGTACACCACTCCTACACAAGCGATAGTAACCTTCTTTGTACACCTCTGAGCTCTGTGAGAAACACTGCCCTCAGTTCAAACACAAGCTATAATGACTTTGTGTGCGCACCTCTAAGGTTTGACTGTGATGAAAATTAAAGTTATAATAGCCACACAATCCCCAGCCCCTCAACCTGTAGCAGCTTTCTGTACACACACATTTGAGCAGAGCTGGTTTTGGAATGGGTGTGGTTGAAAACAGAAGCTATTATCAGCTTTATCCTAAAAGGGTCATATCTCAGCACCGTTCAGGTTAAACAGTTTTCTTCTTCTTTCGGCTTTTCCCGGTTAGGGGTCGGCACAGCGGATCACCTGTCCGCTCATGATTGGCAGTGGAGTTTTTACGGTGTTGAGTTGCCAGCTCGGCACCCAACCTTCCACAAAAGGCACACACACACACACCTAGGGCCAATTTAAAGTGTCCAATCCACCTACAGCATGTCTTTGGGATGTGGGAGGAAACCAGAGCACCAGAGGAAACCCACGCGACTACAGGGTGGACATGCAGACTCAGCACAGAAGGCACCCCAGCCAAGGATCGAACCGGAGAACCTCCTGAACAGTGCATTCAGAAAATTGATACATTTTTCTTCAACCAGCAACAGCTTTTGTGGAGGTCCCCACAGAGTCAGTGATGATTAAGGGAGTCCCCATTATCCATTTAGACAGTCTGGTGAGTGGGGGCCACCAGACTCCAAGAATATCTAAGTGTCTGAAAGTTCTGTGACATATTTTATGACTTACCTTTGAAATATAATTACTTGTTAGGTACATTTTTTACTGATATGCAGAAGAATAATGTCTGTGTCCTGGCATTATTGGGTGCACTACACACACACACACACACACACACACACACACACACACACACACACACACACACACACACACAAACGCATGCACACACACTCACAGGCATAAGCCATAGCAGTACTACTTTTGTACTTATTTCAGCAAACAGCAATACATTGTGCAACACTGGTACTGCTACATGAGATCAGTGAATGCTACTTAGCAGTCACCAAACAGCAGCAGGGATAAGTCACTTTTATTTACCTCATTGAGGAATAATGCATACCTGTCACTGTCCCTGATTTCATTCATACTTTTGCCTTGTCCTTTGCAAAAAGTATGATTTGCTGGTAAATCATTCAGGACTACAGTCGATCAATCCAGACATCTGAGTTTTATACTTATTGTCCAAAAATGCATGTTGATGCAAAAGATGCTATTCAAGTAACTTTTTTAAGTGAAGTAGAGTAATATTTTAAATGTATTCCTGATTCTGAGCCTTTATTCTATTATTTTTGGGATTACACTGAATTCTTAAGCAAAGAAATTGAGAGTTACAATAGCTGGTGTTCTGATACTATTTTTTAAACTACCTAAAAGAGAAAACTATCCCTGATAAAATCAACTAAGGCCAATTTTGAGAGAAAAATTGCCATGGATTCAAAGGACAATCATAAGGCCTTTTTCAGCTATGTTAGGAACCTGGGTGGAAACTCCCAGATATGCTCAGAATTAGTCCAAAATGATATAAAAATCACTGAACCCGCAGACATTGCCAACATACTGGCAGACAGGTTCAGTGCAAACTTCACCCCCCTCTCCCCCCCTAAAGGAGAGATAACTATCCCAGTGGAGTGTAGCCTCCCAGACATCTCAAATGCGCAGGTGAAAGCTGCTCTCTCTAAAGCTAAAAACACAGCATTAATGGGGTCGGATGGTGTCCCCGGCTGTGTGCTACACGAGCTAAATGAGGAATTAAACCCGCACATAAGGCAGCTGTTTAATCTCAGCCTTACCACAGGATACGTGCCCAAGGAGTGGCGTACGGCAACTGTGGTCCCACCCCACAAAGGCGGTGCCTCTACGGACCCTGGTAATTACCGCCCCATAAGCTTAACAAGTCTAGTCTGCAAAGCTATGGAGAGGATCATAATGGAGCTCATAAACAAAGATATAGGGGACTTGCAGACATTGGACCCGACCCAGTTTGGCTTCGTCAAGGGAAGATCATGCCTTTTGAACTTGGTCGACTTCTTCGAAACAGTCACCAAGGCCATTGATGAGGGAAAGGCAGTCCATACAGCCTACCTTGACCTTGCAAAGGCTTTCGACACAATACCCCACTCGGGTATTGTAGAAAAACTTACCAGCTTAAATGTAAACCCATATGTCACAAGATGGGTTGCAAACTGGCTTAAGGACAGAACCCACAGGGTTAGAGTTGCTGGCGCTATGTCAGACTCCAAGCCGGTCACAAGTGGTGTCCCACAGGGCTCGGTCCTTGGCCCCTATTGTTCGGCATCTACTTCTCAGAAGTACAGGCCAACATGGGAGGACTTTGGCTGACAAAGTTTGCAGACGACTGCAAACTGGGTGCCATAGTGGAAAGTGCATCGGACACGGATATCCTTCAGAAGGGACTCACGGAAACAGATAGCTGGTGCCAGAGCCATGGCCTGAAGTTAAACGCCAAAAATTGTATAGTCATACCCTTCGGGAAAAACAAGGTAACCCCAAGCTACCATACAGGTGGCAATCCACTAAGCACAGAAGAGGTTATCAGGGAACTGGGGACCCAGGTTGACAGTGGCCTTTCTTTTGACACTCACGTTGCTAAAGTGGTTAGAAAGACCTTCTACATTGCCCACCTGATCATGAAGGGATTCACATCCAGATCTAGTGAGGTCATTGTTCCCCTGTACTCTTCACTTATCAGACCAATGATCGAGTACAATGCCCCATTCGGGATGTATCTCACCCGACATCTGCAGCAATTGGAGAGACCCCAAAAGTTCCTCACCAAAAGGATAAAGGGACTCCAAAATCTGTCATATGCTGCCAGATTGAAGAAACTCCAGCTCTATTCAGTCGCATACCGTCTGCTCAGAGGTGACATGTGCCTGACATACAAGGCCATGTCCAACCCGGAATTAATGGATATGCTCCACCTCAAAAAATCCAAATCCACCAAAACCACTAGAGCAAGTGACTTAAACCTTAGCACGAACATAAATAGGATGTGCTGGAGGGATAGATTTATCACTAAGAGACTCCCTATGCTGTGGAATAAAATCCCGGTCCATGTGAGGCAGAGCACCTCGCTGGCTCTGTTCAAGAGAAATCTTGACCTGTGGATGGGAGATCGTAGGTTTACCCCGGGAATCATCTCTGTGTCACTGCTGGACAGAGGCACAACAAACTAATGGGCACAGTATTTTTTCATATAAGGGGTGGCGTAAGCCACAAAAATTTGGGCTAGGCTTATAAATGCCTTAGGGCAGATAGCCTAGTATAAACCTATGAACCTATGAACCTATGATGATTGGAAGTATCAGCTCTTTTTAAAATGCAAAGTTTGCACTGAGATAAGTCACTCTGGGCTGCTGATCTCTCTAGTGCATACCTTGCTCATGTTTATTATCAGCTTCATCCTAACAGGGTCATTACACAGCCATGTTCATGTTAAAGAGCATAATTAGCAAATTAATAAATTTTTTTCTTCCTCATTTTTCCGCAGTCAGAGATGATTAAAGGGGGCCCCCTGCAGCCACAGGTTTTGCAGGGACCTAAAGCTGGCTATGTAGTTAGTTACAGTGGAGAAAATGTCCAACAGCAGGGTTTAACTAAGCCAGGGGCACTATGTTAGTGGTAAGATATTTAATGGAATTCTGATACCTGTTACTTGACAAAACACTGTTACTACAACCAGAAACATCTCGGTATTTTAAGGGAGATATAAATAAGAGTTATTACACTTGTGGTTTATTAAGTATACAAGACTGCTGTATTAGCTTATGTTAGTTTTACACACATTACAAAATATAAGGATAACATAACTTGCTGTAGTTGGGGGACCCCAGCGACCGCAGGGTTCACTGGTGCCTAAAACCGGCTCTGCATGAAATGAAGCAACACACGTCACATCTACATGAGCCAAATGTGCACTCATTCCCTCATGAAAGTCATCTGCTTCTACACTACCTACATGCTAAAGTCTTGATACTGCAGTATAAGCACAAAAATAAAATGGCAGCCAAGCCTACAGGCTTTTGATCATTTTTTGTTAGACTGTTCCCATGTGACTTAAGACTATGCCAGAACATAGACTGCTGGCAAGGCCTGTGCTAAAGGATTCTGTATATCAATATCAACCCACTACACTCTCAAACAGGGGTGCAAATCAAAAATCTTACTAGACAGACAGTGGTTACAGTCTTTTGGGTTATGCATTAGCATTATATTTTAGTTACCCTCTTCAGCATATTTATGTGCCTCTTGTAACGAAAGTGAGATCTTTATACAAGAAAACTACAGTGATGGTGGTATAGGCGGGAACAGAATTTTTGTAAAATAGGTGGTGGATGTGCATAAAAACCTTGCTGAGAAAGTAATAGTGCTAAACACAATGGCAGCATTTACAAATACATAGAAGCTACCAGTAGCAATATTAGTGAGGAACTGGAAGACCGTGTTTAATCTTAGAACCACAAATTATCCATTAGAAATTGAAACTGGGCAGGTTAAACACATAATAAATAAAGAACCTTTTCTTTTTCTCTATTTTGACATACATTACTAAGCAGTTTTTTATTTCATCTTTTATTATGTGCAAAACTGTGGTATAGTCATTTACAGAATCAATGAAATCTAGATGGCACAAATTAAATCAACACTAACCTCCTTAAAAAAAAATAAACACACACACAAACACACACACACACACACACACACACACACACACAAATCATGCTAAACAAATGTGGAAAATGAGCTTCTAATTATTATAGGCATTCAGCTCGGTCTCCATTTTACATGACTTACAAAATGGGGTCTGCTAACTAACCATTCTACCTGGTTTATCATTGGATTTGTAAGTTATTAGTAGGCAATCAATCCAGTAAACTATTAAAAATCTAGCCAATGCAAATCTGACTGATGGTTTTCTCTAGTTATAAGGACCTCAGCGCACAGCCCAGGAATCAGTTTACGCATCCTGTATCAATAGCATTTTTCAGTTGCCTACAGTATTACTCTGTGCTCTGATCATCTCTGTTCTGTCACACACTATCCTCTTCAGTGCTTCAATACAATAGCAGTGCTTGCACAGGCGCACTTAAGTATGTTTAGGTACTATGAATCTCAGGCATACCTATAACTGCACGTCACAAAGACGTCCTTAAGCAGAGTTCTGGTTTAGTGGCACAGAGCCAAAAAGCCCTAAATGTGACTCACTTACCTGGGATCAGGCAGCAACCTGAATGTTGGAGGAAACATGTAAGAGACGATGGGAATGAACAGTCAATAATGGCACACCCATCATGGAGGGTAGGGGGAACAGCCTCCTTAAATGTCAGTACCTACTAGACACAGAGGTCAAAGGATGAAGTATATGAGCCAGGGGGAGTCTGTGTGCAGATCTGCCAAGCCAAATGTTCATGCTACCTGCTGCAAAAGTGTGTATGGGCACATGGAAAGGCAGAGCAGGCACCAACATCTGTGAGGGTGCACGTCAACTATTGGGGGGGGGGGGGGTTTAAAAAAATTTGAAATGAAAAACTCCTTACAGATGCCTGGATAACAGCCATGCTGTGACTGACTCTCGCCTGAAGGATTGGGACCGGATGGGCACAGTCATGGTGGTGGTGGTGGTTAAATGGTCAGCAGGCATGAGGGGACACAATGAAAACATGATGTCCTTAACCTGGGAAGATGCAGCAGATTACAGAAGCTTAACAGGTATGAAGAAAGAAGTGTGTCTGTAATCTTTCAGTTGCAGCAAGCTGCTATAAAAAAACATAAATAACTATTCAGCTAGGTCTTGATTCGATAGGTCTAGGAAGCAACCAGTCATGAAGTCATGGGGGACAAACAGACTGTATGAGAGATGGGGTATTTACGGAGTAAGCCACAAGTTTTTAAGAAAAAGAGGGATAGCCCATCTGATCAGCAGCCGTTGTGTGTTACTAAGCAGTGAAGGATGCCTTGTTACTCACTGTGACTAGAATTTTGCATTTATGTCTGACAAAATCATATACATTTGAGTCAAAAGTGGACCAAGTGTTTTGGTTTGTGCACAGTGATCTCAAGGTTTCATCAAAGCCCTATGTATCAAGGAGGGATAGAAGAGGAGTGGAAACCCCTGAGCTTTGGTTCACAGCAGGAGAAAAATAATCTCCTTTTTCCACTGCAGAATTTAAGCTTCAAGTAAGAAAAACAGAAATAAGCAGATTTTCAGAGACAGCTGAACAGGATGCTTGTACACCACAACAGTAAAGTTAGTAACATATGAGGTTACAGAAGGTACAATAATCTTAACATAGGTGCCAGCCAGAAATGGGAGTCTAAAGTACTGATCACTGCTGTGCAATGGGATGACATTTCTACAAGAAGACTGACACTACAGTTTCTCTGACAATTATCCTTACTCCAAAGAACAGCAATCTCTAAACTAATAGTAAAAGGTGTGAGAAGCACTTGCTTTAAAAGTATTAGTCTGTCACTGATGTATTTCATTCTGTACTGCTTTTACAAAATGTCTTTGCACAAAACCTGAGGATGCAGCCCAAAATGTATGGATCAGCTAATATCTTGGGCACGTACACTAGCAGAATTACACTCAAAAGTCAAAACCTGCCTGAAAAATAGCAGCTCACAGCTACTGTAGATAAGATTACAAACAAGGATTCCTTGAACAGCTGCAAATCTGGAAAAGTGTAACACATGACCTTTGCACAGTTCTTCTGAAAAGTTTATGTTAGATACTGACCCAAATGGCTAGAAATAAATAAAACATAATTTGTTAAATAAAGCTCACAGGCACAAAGAAGCTACTTTATACTGTTGCATAAATGAGCAGTTTGTCCCTAAAGTAATATAAAAAGTAGGCCAACCGTAAATACAGTTTTTATAAGGCTCTCCCAGAAGAGATGAAAATACTGATCAAAATTAAAAATGCAACTGTCACAATCACCTCATGGAAGTGACCAATTTCACAGTATCAGTTAAATCAGAGGCAATAGGACACAAAGCAGATAGAGGACGGCGTTGACTTAACAATAGATCAGATTTAAGATGACTAGGACCTTCCATACACCTATATCTGTGTATGCTGAGATAAAAGATGTGGAAAACAAATTTAACATACACAAATATGCATGTGTATTATATATATATATATAAATGTATATACACAGACATATACATACACATATCCCTCTTAAAACAAGTTTATTATGTAGCAATGAAATTTCAATATCGAAGACCTAACATCAAGGATATCAAATGTATCCTCTGAATAGATAATTACTTGCAAGGCAATATAATAGTTCACATGTAGTGAACCAGTTCCAACACAGAGCAGCCAACAGCTGGTTTGTACTGCGAGAGTGCAGAGTTACAGAAGGTAATGGATAATATTCCACCAAACAGAGGACAATGTCCTTAGGTACTGTGATGATTTCCTGCAATCCGAGTGCACTCTGCCAGGGAAGTGCTACATTTAATCCATGAACACTACTTCATGGATGTAAAGAAGTCAATAAGCTCTTGCCAGAAAACTTGAAGTAAAATGCATTAAGTAAACTGATTATGCGAGAGACCAAGAAAAGATCAGTAATAGTTCCCCAGGGTGCAGTCTGACGTTATAAGTTTACCCGTGGCTTCATCTCTTGAAATTTCACAAGGTCATGCTAGCCTCTGGGGAAATATCGCTAATATCGTCATAAATTCTACTGCTTCTGCAACAGTCTTGCTTGTCAAAAACCAGTAGGATACATGCCCTGGCAGTAACAAAAATCTCTTATTTAAACACACACGGCAGAGTCCAGGTCTGAACTGCGAGCGCTGTATTCTTTTTCTCTTCACATTCTCAAACTTTCGCTGTCTTCCCAACAGCCACAGTACATAAGTGCCACCGGACAGCTCCTTAAATGGACTACTGGACAATTAAAACACTGACATTTTGACTGGTAAGTGTATAGGGGCAAAGAGTCATAGATGCCTCATCTAGAGCCCAGTGACATTTCCTCATGAGGCACCCCTCAACTCTAAGCTGAGAGCAAAAAAAAAATGTGTTCTGTTCTGGCAGATGCTCCTAAAGCTCAGAATCCAGCCAAGTTCCCTTTCTGTGCCCATCAACTCCAACATGAGCACTCTCTAAGACCTTCCACCCGGGGCAGCTGGCCCCTTCACCCCACCCTAACTACGCTATTCTTGGGGCATGTCAGTTAAGTATCATCCTGAAAAAAAAAGGGAATGTTTTTGCTGTCATCTTATCCTTCCTTGTGCCCACAGTACAATTATCAGGAAACCTGACTCCTCCTCCTCTGGACACATACCACTCTCTTCAGACTGGAATGCCACAGAATGATGCTCTTTTATTAGTAGAAGTCATAGTAGCCATATTATTAATATTAATAAAATCGTCATTATTATTCCATCAGCATGTTTAATAACTTCACCGTTCCCTCCACTACAATGTCATCACTTTTTATTCAGAGCTAATGAATCAAGGTCCACTTCTTGACTCCTATGTCACACATCACTTTACTCATCAACATTGTTCTACTAGTGGTCAGGTAACCAGGGGATAATGTTGCAACTCCATTAACACAACTGGACAAGTTGCAACTTGTGGACTGGTGTTTGCAAATATTGCCAGTGCTGTTTCTATGGTAACAGTGACAGTGATTCATTGTTTTTTTCCTCCTCTTTATTTGTTCAAATATGAAGTTGGTATATACAAGTAAGAGAGTGGAGTCAAAGCCCCTCACATGGGGTGCAGGCAGCTTTCCTACTTCTAAAATTTTTGTTGCTGACTTTTTTTCATCTGGATGATTGTTTTCATCCATTTGTAATTTTGTGCAGCTGTTACTTGATAATGTAACACAACCCTTCACTGATGACAACTAGACTGAAGTGGTTGTGATAGCTGAAAAAGGCAGACCCCAGCATCATCTACTGCAATGTGCAAGGCAACTGGACTGCTGGTAGCTAGGATTCAACATGAAAAACTGCAAAATGTGTGGTTGGGTGACTATTAAGTAACAATATAAATATTAATAAAAAATAATTCCCAAGGGAAAGGAGGAAGAAAACAAGCTATAAAAATCCCAAGGTGGAACAACATAATGGAAAACAAGAGGAATGGAGAGAAAGCAAAAAAAAAAATCCCTGAGTGCATTATCACGGACATAAAGATGACATTCTCTTATTACATAGGATGCTAGTGGGGCTTTATGTGGAATGCTGTGATAGATTCAGGAGAGGAACAACAAGTTGATTGACACTGTGTAACATAGAACTACCAAGACAGCAATGGGAATAGAAAAGAGAGAGGGGTTGAGGCATAGGTATCAGTGACAAAATGGATGGGGGATTCTTCAGGAATAATATAAGAAAATACTTCCTTATACACTGCTGGGGAGTGGGGGGTACAAGACTATAGTACTGCCCAGGAACCCACAGTAGCCACAGACAAACTACAGGAAGATGGGAAGGGAGAGGCAACTGCAGCAGTAAAGCCAGATTTGACTGGCAAGGGTTTCCCCTGACAATATCCTGGCATGCTGATATGACTGAAGAGCAACAGCTATTCCAGTAGGGGAAGCTCAAAGGGAATAAACACATTCATTAGAACTACAGTTACAAACTGAGCAACTTGTTCGTTCAGTAACTGTCTCTACTGCTTGCCTCTAGTCCAAGCCCCAAAGACTCAACACAAACCTGTTTTCAGTCACAGTATGCAACTGCTTCCTAAAAAAAAAAAAACAAATCTTGTACAATATGAAATTAGGAACTGCAATCATGTGAGGAGGTTGAACATGGGAAAACCAGGTCTGCTTACCTTCCTTTTGCTGATGCTAAAAGTATGTGAACATAAATCTCATATTTCAGGAAACAGTCCTCAGCCAAAGAATGCTTCCAAAACAGCTTTCAATTCTGAGCGCGACTATTTTTTTATTTTTTTTATTTTTATTGCTAGTTTGCATTAAAGTTCTTCTGAACCTTACTCCAAAAATGCTCATCTTAACAAGATTGTAGTAATGAAAATGTGAACGGTGTACTAACTTTAATCTTAAAGACTTGTTACTTTAGCATGCCTGAGTTCTCAAAGTGTGTGTTAGGTTTCTGATGCAACTGCCTGACGTAGATATGTATTTTGCATACGTGTATGCGGTGGATAAGTTATGTGTACTCACCTTAGTAGTGCTGTATCTGTGAGAAATTCTGGCTGCGAGAACTGCTGCGGCCTAGCCCCACTCATGTTAGGACTACAAGACCCAGAGAATTATCTCAAGTTGCGAACCCCATCCCCATAAACTCTCGTGATGAACAGCCCTTCCAGAAAACTCCAAATCTGACACTGCCAATCTCTAGCTGCCAGAAGTGGGAAGAGACAGTCCCCTATATACCACAAAATGAACATAAAATAATAAAATGGAAAACAGTTCAGGAATGTTTTATTGCAAATATTCTCTACTGCCTCCACTGACGCTTTCTACGGAGATAAAATAATTAAAACAATGTTTAAATAAAGCATAAATTAAAACATTCAACCAATTAAAACACAGAAACAATTAATTTCAACATCTTAAAGAAACATTATATCAAAATGCATTTCCAAGTACAAACCACAAAGTTGCAAGTTATTACATTTTACTATGAGTAAAGTTTCATTTTATATATATATATATATATATATATATATATATATATATATATATATATGTGTGTGTGTGTGTGTGTGTGTATAAATTTCAATGTATAACCTCCCCTTTCATGTACAAACAATTGTTCCAAAACAGTAGTTTGCAGTATACTGTTGTCCCCATTATAGACCAAACAAAAATGATTAGTCATTGGACTATTTTCTTTATTACATTATTACATTTAATATCCCAAATACGTTCCTGAAGTCCAGTTTTAAATTTCCTACTGGTTTGACCAATATAAACCAGCACGCACTGATAAAGCAAGGCATAAATAACTGCTACAGTCCCACGAGTAAATCTACCTACTGGCTCAAAGTTTTTACCATCTATCTTACCAATGACCCTAACAACCGCATTACAGCTGCAACTTTGATCACAGGGGGAAGTTCCCATCTGTTGCACACTCATACTTCACTGCACCTCCTAACCTAATGGCGAAGAACTAAAGGATCTTTTATATTTCTTCCTCTGATACACTCACAAAATAATTTCCTTAAAGATGCAACTTCTTCCACTTATCTCCAGCATTTTTTCTTACTTACCATATTGCGTATCTGTAAAGCTATTATAGTCAGTAACTAAATATAATTTAGGACTATGTTCATGTTACCTAAAATTTTGTACAAAACAATCATCATTGACTCTAAGTAGTAGCTTTACATAATAAAGTTTCCCTATCAAAACTTAACACTTTGTAATAAGCCCTCGAGGCTTAGTCCAAATCATATCCAGAACTGCAGTATGTTTGTATAGCTGTCTTAACTTCCTTTAAAAAAATTCATACTAGAACTACAGATCTTTCTTATTCTCAGGAGTTCACCATATGGCAATGCTTTTTTAATATGCAGGAGTTGACAACTGGAAATATCATACTATGCAACCTTACGGTTTAAGTAATGAATGTACTTGGAAAAAGTGTTTTGATTTAATGTTTCTTTAAGATGTTGGAATTAATTGTTTCTGTGTTTTAATTGGTTGAATGTTTTAATCTGTGCTTTAATTAAACAGTTTGTTTTAGTTATTTTATCTCTACAGAAGGCATTAGCTGAGGCACTAGAGAGGTTGCGTATGCAATAAAATGTTCCTGAACTATTAAACATTTTATTATTTTATGTTTGTTTATGGTATATAAGGGACTGTCAGTTTCTGATATAATTTAGTAATATATGAACCAGGACTGCCAACAAAATTAACATCTAAAAAATTAATTTGCCTAGGGTTACAGTATATGTAAAGGATAGTCCAAATGGGTTGTCATTAATAACTCTTAGAAACTGAATCCCCTCATCAGGGTTACCCTTACACACAAATATAATCATCAATAAGTTGATAATACAATAAAACATATCATTGAAAAAATTCTAACCTATATAAGAACCCTTACTCAATCATACCTATAAATAAATTAGCATAAGCAGGGGCAAAACATGCCTCTATCAGTGTACCACATTTTTGCAAAAAAAAAAAAAAAAAAACACTCTTTATTAAAAATAAAAAACAAAAATATATACGTGTATATCTTTATTTATCTTTGCAGAAGGCATTAGCCGAGGCTCTAGAGAGTCTAAGTGTCCATAGATGCCATTAGCCGAGTCACTAGATAGTGTGAGTGTCCACAGAAGCTGTTAGCTGAGGAGCTACAGAGTCTGAGTGTCCATAGATGGCACTATCTGAGGCGCTAGAGTCTGCATGTCCATAGATGGCACTATCTGAGGCGCTAGAGAGTGTGCATGTCCATAGATGGCACTATCTGAGGCGCTAGAGAGTCTGCGTGTCCATAGATGGCACTATCTGAGGCGCTAGAGAGTCTGAGTGTCCATAGAAGGTGTTAGCTAAGGTGCTGGAGAGTGTGAATGTCCATTGATGCTGTTAGCAGAGTCACTAGAGAGTGTAAGTGTCCATATATGGTGTTAGCTGAGGTGCTAGAAAGTGCGAGTGTCCACAGAGGTGTTAGCTGAGGTGCTAGACAATGTGAGTGTCCAAAGAAGGCATGAGTTGAGGTGCTAGAGAGAGCGACTGTCCATAGATGGCATCAGCTGAGGTACTAGATAGTGTCAGCGTTTGCAATAAAACATTCCTGAATTATTAGTTGTTTTATTATTAGTTTCCTACTATATGCTCTTCTGTGAGTGTTCTATGGGAATATCCCATGGCTCAACATAGCCCATGAATGACAACCTAGATGACATATCTACCTTATAGCGGTTTGTGAAGGTATAGAAGGACCAAGTGGCTGCCATACACCTGTCACTTAAGGATAGATCATGAAAAGAAACACTACCTTTGTGGGACTGTCCAAAAGACTTTTTTAACACCTGTAAAACCAAAAAGTCACTTTGACAGCCACCATTAGTAAACTTTCTGCTTTCACTTCTTTTAGTAAATGAGATACATTTTATAAACTATACAAACCTGTCCACATCATACCAGAGTTGACTATCAACATCTAAAGAATGCTGACTTTGTTTCTCTGTCCACACGCACACAAATATTCACGCAAAATGACCCCCCCCCGCACACTTGAACACAATCATATGGACAAAGACACACACACACACACACACACACACACACACACACACACACACGACACCATGTATAACTCTGTAGACATGCAAGTGCATACACATACACACAAAGACGCACACAACACTGCACACTTTTCCACATACCCCCACTACTACTACTACTGCTATTCTGAACTTCCCTAAACTTACCTATAACACAGTCTCTACCATTGACCGTGTTAATTATAATGGCTATCTGTACTAATTTATGCAGCACAGTGATTCTCTCAGTTGCTCGGCAGTGTAAGTCCCTTCTTGCAGGCATTTCTGGGACAGAGTCCATGGCTAATTAGCATTAGCTACTCCCCTAGAATGCCTCATTTTCAAATCAGTTTGGCCATCAGCACAGCCCACACCATGTAAAATCACTAAGGTAGGCCTGTCTCCAAATTAGAAAGGATTACTTCAACGGTCACTCGTGCTAAGGCTTAGCACTCTCACTATTCCTTTCTGAATCCCAAAAGGCATAACTTTTTCCTGACGTATGGTCATCATATTTCTAAGCTTCTGAGCTGCATACGATTTTTTTTCCTACACTGATATTTTTTTGTTTCTTTTAGTAAATAAGAAATTAAGCATTTTCTTCTCCTTTACTAGGCATAAGCTAGTAACTAAAGCACAGCATATGACATCAATAACTTAGTAACTTGTGACAAAAGGCTCCTGTTAATAAAAGTTTAAATAGTTAATCTACACTGTATCACCTCTGTGTTCCAGTGATTTGGTTTCTGGACCAGCAAGCATTTAATTTTTTTTTTCTGTCAAGGACACTGTTGGTAAACATAATTTTATATTTAACTTTCTCTGGTTTATTTTTCAAACTACAGTTACCTTGCTGAAAGGACATCAAGGAATTTATTTCCACGATGCACTGCAACGTGAAACTGTTAGCCTAGAATGACCACTTTCTTGCAGGTTCTCATTACCTTGGCATCTACAGAACTGAACAGATCAACAATGAATTTAATATTTATTGTACAGCCCTTCATTATTTTTAATCATATTAGATCCAATTTGTAATGAGTGACAAAAGTATAAACATTGGACCATGTGGCTGCTGCGCAAATATCAATAAATATTCTTGACACAAAGGCAGATGAAGTGGCCTTGGATCTAGTTGAGTGGGCTTTAGGTGGCCTTGGTAAGGAAATACCTTGTTGAGAATAGATCCAAGAAATGCAATCAGTTATCCATTTAGCCAATGTAACCTTAGACACTGGATAACCCAATTGGTTTGATGAAAAGATACAAATATCTGATATGGTTGTATTTAAACGAAACAAATTAGAAAATCGTAATTGTCTGTGCACATCCACAAGATGTAGCATGTATTGTCCTTTGTTTGAAAAACTGGAAAGAAAGACAGTAAAAGAATGGATTGGTTAATGTTAGATTCTGAAGCCATCTTAGGTGAAAAGGAAAGGTTTGTTTCTAAAGTTACTCTGTCTTTGTGGAAAATAATGTAGGGAGCCTTTGATAAAACATCCTGGGTTGTGAAATTCTTTCTGCAGAAGTGATAGCGACTAAAAGGACCGTTTTCCATGAGAGAAATTAAAAAAAATAATTTGCTGAAGGTTCATAGGGGTTCTGAGTCAGACCTTGCAGCACCACTGTCATATCCCAGGGAAGTGACAGACCCTTTATTGGAGGTCTAAGGAGAAAGGTGCCTTTCAGAAAAGCTTTACATAACTTAGAAGAGGCCAAAAAGTAATTTTTATCTCCTGTATGAAAATTTTAACTTGCTGCCAATTGTAGTTTAATCATAGAAAAAGTAGCTCCTTCTTTGAAAGTGTAGCCAAGAAATCAAGAACAGAACGTACTGCAGAAAAAGGGACAATATAATTTTTCAATGCCCACAAGGAAAATCTTTTCCACTTACTCTTGCACACCTTCTTGGCTGAGTCTTTTTCCAAGGGCAACAGAATGGTACCCACTGGAGAAGAAAATATGGGCTGTCAGGCTATTATTGAAACTGGAGAAATCATGTTGTTAATATGAGAGCTGAGATATTGGGATGATTCATCCTTGAGGGGTGTGAGAGCAGATCTGGAGTTTGGTCCAGTATCCAGGGAGGATAGCAAAGATGAAACCAAAGGAATGGGAACCACACCTGTCAAGGCCAGTAGGGGGGGCAATGAGAATGACTGAGCACTTCAACTGGATTGCTTTCTCTAGGAATTTGGGGATCAAGGGAAGTGGGGGATATGCATAAAGGAGACCAGATGGACAAATGTGGACTACAGCGTTTCTCTTGCTAATGACCCCTGAGGGGGGATCAGGGCTACTGCACTTTTTCCTGCTGGGGATGCAAAGAGGTTGCAGCAAGGTTGGCCCCTATGATGGAAAATTTCCTCCATCACTGACTGTTTGAGAGACCACTCGTGAGGAATCAGAATGGCCCTGCTTAGTTTGTCCACTAGTATGTTGGGTATTCCTCGGAATGTGGATTGCAACTAGAAAGTGGTTGGTGGAAATCACCCATTGCCATACTCTCACAGCCTCTCTGTAGAGAAGGCAAGGCTGGGTTCCACCATGTTTGTTGATGTACCAGACTACAGACATGTGGTTGGTCTGAACTGCAACAGTCCCTACAGAAGAGCATCTTGGAATGACTGCAACACTAATAGGACCACTCTCATTCCCAGGACATTGATATTCAAATTGGTTTCTTGGGAGGACCACATGCCTTGGATTGTCCTTCCCAAGTAATGCTCTTCCACCCTAAATTGGTAGGTGTCTGTAGTAATCATGGCCAATGGAGGCAGCAGAACAAAGGGTTGACCTAGATAAATGTTTTGTGACTAAATCTACCAATGGATGTGGTGTTTGCAAATCAATGTAAGCTTGACTTGAAAGGATAAGGGTTGTCAAAGAATAAAATACTGAACAGCTAGAGTCCACTGAAGAACACACATATAGTTTCATGCTAAGGGAAGTATTACTATTGCTGCTGCTATAGATCCCAGCACTTGAAGAATGAATCTGACTGGAGGAGATGGATGGGAAAGAATCTGATGAACCTGAGATCTGAGTGTGTCTATGCAGTGAGTTGGCATGTTCACATGTGTGCCAATAAACTCCAAGTTCTGTACTGGTGTCGGATTTGATTTGGCGTAACTGATTGTTATTTCCAGTGAGTGACAAATCTGGGGCAAATAGTCCCTGGACTGTTGAAGGAGATGCATAGAGGTGGTGGTGAGGAGCCAGTCGTTGAGACATGGAAACACTCTGAATACTTTGAGTCTCAAGTGAGATGTCATCACGGTCATAAATTTTGGTGAACATCCTGGGGGTTGTGGTGAATCCAAAGTGCAGGTACTGAATTGGTACTGACTGGCTCCCAGCTGAATGTGTTAAGTGTCTTCAGGAATGCCGGTCTATTTTGATTTGATCGTATGCATCCTGAAGAGCTATGCAGCACATCCAATCGTCCTTGCAAAGAAATGGCAGAATGGACTGGACCATGAAAATTCAGAACTTTGACTTTTTCACATACAGATTCAGTTTGCTCAGCTTCAAAATTGGTCTTGGGTCTCCTGTATTTTTTGGGCACTAAAAAGAAGCATGAGTAAAGTTCAAATCCTATTTGGTCTGGTGGGACCTCTTGAATGATTCTTTTGTATAGCAGCTTTTGAATTTCTTGAGCTGCCACCTTCTTCTGACTGGGTAGAACATCGGTAAACTTTTTTTTCTATCTGCAGATTGGGGGTTGGGAAAATGGTATGGAGTAGCCTCTGTATATTATTTTTTAGCACCAAGGAATCATTTGTTATAGTATCCCAGGCGTCTGGGTGGAAGGCCAATTGTCCAGATTGCCAAAGGTGGGCAGTTTGGCAGCACTTCAGGAACAATGAAAAGGTCTGTCCAGAAAGGAATTGTGGAAACCCTAACTTTGCGGCCCTCATCTGTCTTTGGGGTGATGTCTACTATTAGAACTGTCTCCTCTGCCTCTGGAGGAGTTGTCCAAGTGCGGGTCTTGGAAATGTCCCTGAGATTTGCGGAACCACATCTTTTCACTGAGTCTCTGATTTCTAGAGAAGGTTCATTGAGGGGTAGAAAACTTGATTCCCATGGCAGGCAGAGTCTTTCCTTGTTTGCTGTGGGTAAGCATTTCTTTCACAAACGGCCCAAATAATGATGTTCCATCAAAAGAAGTGTTGATGAAAGACATCTTGAAAGGCCTCTGCAAAATTGCATAGCTGCATCCAGGCTTGTCATATTATGGCAATGCCTGAATTGGCAACCTGTGAGAGCTCAACCTCATGGACACACTAGAAATTGATGAGAGAGGCCAGCTGAGAAGGTGATCTTTTGAAATCCTCTACAGACTTGGACTCAGAGAATTTGATAGCTCTTTGGTCAGCTCTCTCCATAGTCTTGTGAATTGTGCCAGATATTTAAGAGACCTCAAGGTGAATGTCACTGAGGGAAAGACTTGCTTCTGGAATCTGTCCAGTGACCTAGACTCTCTGTATGGCAGGAGGACAGATGAGCTCTGTTCTGCTAGATTTTTTTTAGTGGCCAGCATCACCACCACAGCATCTTCAAGGACTCCTTTGCTCCAGTGTGGCCTATCATTAGGGGGAGCTAGGAATTTGTCAGGTTGCTTTGCTATAGGCTCAATGGAATCTGGCTCATTCTATGACTGGCAAGAAACTAAATCAATGAGCTCATCCACCGGGAGGTTAACCCATGACGTAGATGGGCCAGAACCAGTTTCCAAAAATACTGATTCCTCTGGTGAAGGCTTATCAGAAGACCAACCACCTTTCTGCCTAAAGATCTCTGATATGTCTCCAAAAGAGACATCATCCGGTGGTGATCTGGGGGACCCATCTTATTCCTCAAAATCAGTATCCTTGGTGACAGATTCCAATGGGGAATCTATGTGCCTCCTTTTGCACATTCTCTTCCGATGGATCTCCTCCAGGGGATGTTCAGGTTCGGTATCAGGAGACAGGGGGAGTTCCTCTAAAGGAACTGACTGGAAGGCAGCTGGAACTGGCTGTCCCTGTGGAATATGTATAATAGGCCTGAAGGACTTAAGAGCTCAGAACCAAAGAGAGAATAGGAAGTGGATCGGAGAGATGTGAGACCTGATCTCTAGAAAGAGAAAAAGCCCTTTCCATGACCTCGAAAGCAGATGGACCCAGAGAATCCATGGGCACCATTACCAGACCGGTGACTTCCAGTACAGGTAGATCATGACTACAACCGGATACATGCCTGGAGGAAAGGACCAGACCTCTGCTGTCCACTGCCAAGGCTCCCAGAAGCAGGAATGGAGCCGATATCATTGAGTCGAACCCAGCCCCATGGATCCAAAGCTGCCACTCCAACTCCAGGACCCATTCTGATCTGATGGAATAGGAGCAGAACTGGTCAAAGATGCTGTCGGCATCAAGGAAGTGACTTCCTCTGGTCCCCTCGGAGCTGTCAGAACCTGGGGCTCTGAAACCAAAGGACAGATCGAAGGAGGAGACAGTACTGTGTGAGAAGTGGTTGGATCCAATAGCGGACGAAGCTGAAATGACCCCCATCTGGATCTGAGCTCTGAGGAAATTTTGGATCATCATATCTACATCTCCTTATGACAGACTTCTGGAGGATGTGGTACACTGGGGCCTAGAGTACTTTCTGGGAGGTTATAAGAAAGCAGATTGGATCCTAGGGGAGACCAGATCCAAAATTATGTCTGGGGTGCGAGCTCTTGGAGTACATGAAGTACTGGGTTTCAGATTTGAGGGCATGGGATCAGACACCTGAGCTGTAGGGGTTGCCGAAATCACAATGAAATCCAAAGCTTTAGGATCCAAAGATTTTGGATCTGAGGAGTGTAACTTCTGGTCTGACGGTGTCGGATATAAAATCTCTGCAACGTTTGAGGAAATTCTGGGGGACTTTGACAGGGAGTGCTTCCTAGGCTCCAAATGAGCTTTTACTGGGAGTTTGAGACCCTGAAGACCCTTCAATATAAGTCTGCTGCATCTATCAGCAAACACTCTAGTGTTAAAGGCAGCACATATAAATTACTTGGTGTTTAAATGAGCTGCTCTGAGGCAATATACGCACTCCTTGGGGGCATCCAAGTTAGGGATTTTATGCCCACAGGAAGTGCACTTTTTAAATCCTGTCAGCTTGTCAGCCATAACAGATGAACAATGATAGAGAGGAAATTACACAGGAATAACACATTTTTTAATTATTGAAAGAAGAAATTACCAGCAATGGTAATAAAAAATTACATTGTAACAGTGGGTAGAAGGGCAGAAGGGTATAGAAAAGAAAGTTACCAAGTATGGTAACAATAAGGATATACATAAAGTATAGTAACTAGTCTGACAAAAAAAAACAGGGAAACTAAGAGGGAGGTTGTAGACAAAAAGGGCAGGAATTTAGGATAAAAAAAGTTAACTTTCACTTATGAAAAAGACATAGAAAAGCTTTACAAAATGCTCAAGAGAAGGACCCTATGTATTAGCACAATGGTGGTAAACGAGATCTGCGGTATTGGGGACACTATGGGTGGTAGGAGGATCTCAATAGTTGCATCCAAAGTCTAAAGTATGTGGCCGATTCTTCGTTGAGGAAGAATGAAAAGAACAACATCAGATCTTCTGTTTGTCTTCTACACAAACAGATAATAGTGCAGTCATAAAACTGTTTGCAAAGTTCATATATCGCAACTTGTAATACACTGTTATAACAAAACAGAAATAAAAGCCGCCCTGCTAGAAATCTTTAGTCCTAAATGAACTAGCAACTAAGTGTGATGTGAATCAGGTAACCAAATAACAAAGCAAACCCATATAGACGCAATCTGCCAGAAATCTTAAAGTCAAAAATACTACACCAGACGGGATGATGTAAAATAAGGCTTTTATAAGAAGCTGCCACAATGTCCAGGTACTTAGCAGCATGTGCTCTATCCATCAGAAGACCATGTTACAGAGTCTCAGATTTGACCATCCCCATAATTCAATGTCAGACAGCTCTTTCATTTATGATTATTTATGATATTTTAATGACTTCTCCCTTTCTTCTTACATCCAAAGACATGCCTGAACATAAAGTGTAAGCAGGTTTTTCGTGTGTTTGTGTGTGTGTATACATACACACACCCATGCGCGCTCGCATATATGCATGCATATTTTGTGAAGCACTTGTGCCCGGCCAGAATTATATCCACTGGTACATTAAAAGGGATAAAGCAAGCACTGGAAAATGAAAGAATGAAGACAATTACACCAACTGGTACAGAACTCATTAATATTTTGACATTTGATTACCGGGAAAGTCCTAATGGATAGAAGTCCATTTTCAGTGGAGGCCCAGGGAGAAAAGCTTTAAATTATCACAAAACATTTTAAGATCAATAATTGTACAATCTTAAAAATTAAAACAAAAACATCTGCAGTTTAAATAATTATAACAAATTACAAATAATATAAAAACCTTGTTTAAGCATTGATACACGGTATATAACAATCATTTAATATTAAGAGAAATTGTTGACAATTTTCTAGAGAAATTAAAGGTAAGTTAGTCTTATACAAACAGGACTTGCAATATGAAGTGAGGGAAAACAGGCTTATGGTGTACTTTGAGAGAATGTCAGGGAAGAGTATCAGACAGCACTAAGGAAGGAAGCGAAGAAGGGAGAGTAAGCAGGCATAAGGAATGAAAAAGTACCAAATTAATTGAGTTCAGTCTAGTACACGTCCCTGAAACGAGTGTGGTAATCTAATACCTGACATTGAAACACACATTGAAGACATACCTGTTAAAGGTCTAACTACACCTTCCTACCCCTCCTTCCAACATCAAAATGCTTTGAAACAGACTGAATATTTAACTTTTGTACCTTGGCAAACAGTGTCTAAAAGACAGTGATGAATTATCCCCCCATTTCTTCTTTTTATTTTTGATCTCAATTTGTTCTCTATCTTTATATAGTTACGCAAGCTTCCTTATCTCAATTCCAGCTGATCTTTGTGACTTGTGACATCAAGGTCAGGTTAACGTGGAGCTAGATATATCTACAGACTTGAAAGGACACACAACTGCACATGCATTGGGGTGGCTACATTAAAGTCTATAGATGTATCAAACAGTAAGCCTATTCTAACAATACCAGGAAGTTTGTATATTTTCTGGGTCACTATTTAACAAAAAGTTTGCAAACTTTTTATTATAAAATGGGTGAACGCATTAAGAATGATAAGGCAGGAAATATGCCTCTCAGCTGTACAGATTTTTGCAGATTGTGGAGATTTTCTCTTCATATTTTGTGCTGCGGTAGCGTTGTCGCCTCACAGTAAGATGCTGTCTGGTTCAATTCTCAGCTAGAGCATCTTCTGCATGGAGACATGTGTGAATGGGCGTACCTTCGTTTAAGGTTGTGCGTCAGGCCTGGCAAGCCGGTACGTAAAAATCAACTGCCAATCATTAGCGGACCGGACTTCCACTGTGGCGATCCCTAACCAGGAAAAGCCGAAAGACAAAGACAGATTTTTGGACCGTTTTTCAAAAAATTGTGTTTTTATGGCAACTATTAGCAAGTCATTAAAGGCTAGAGACAGAAAAATAATGACATACATTTGGTTTTCAGACTCCATACCTTTCAGAAATTTCATGCTAAAGCAAAACCTGTTATTCTATCAACTTTCTAAGTTTGTAAGAGCAATATTTAAAAATTGTCCCTATTTTTGGGCATTTACCCCCCCCCCCCCATTTATGACTTTCATCAGATTTCATGCTCTAAGTGATTGACTTGCACTGTGGCATGTAAATTCACCAAATGTCACAATACATAAAGTCTCTATTTCAAACCACTTCAAGCTAGAGTAACTGTCAAATCAGTTGATTTTATTAATATTTAGTAGGTTTTGTAGTTTTGACTTTTAAGTTATTCTAATGTATTATCATCACCAGAGAAACTTTAAACAACTGAAAATCACATTTCTTCTATAGCACACATTTAATTTCCCCAAATATCAAGGTTTTCTTTTACTACTTAAGTTTTCTCTTGTACCTAGACACATTGACTATATGTATCACCATTAAGTACAAGTTGCATTATTAAACATTTTAGTCACAGTTTAAGTATACTTACAGTACCACTTAAACAATTTCCCATTTTACTCAATGCTGATAACTCAAATGGATAATGTACCCATAACCCAAAACTTTGCCTTGCTGGCTCCATTGTCTGTTAGTACAGCACTACTTCTTAATACAAGTTTCCTTTTACACCTCCCTGTTTTTAGCACATACTATTTTCTGTTAAACTACATATGATTATAATTTGAGCATGTTGATAACATACGCATAACATCTATCATTAGTTGTTCTGTTTATTACATACAATTTCAAGATACCTGTGCATGGGCACTAAGGCTATATCAAAGCACAGACATCCAAACAAGATTTAAACAAATTTAATGTAGAACTATATTTTTATCTTCACAGGAAACTTATTTTATGCCCCTACCATATATAAAATGTGTTCTAAAAACCTTGTTCTCTTAACTGTTCTGATAAATTCCAATTTAAAAGTAATTTTGTTGTTCCTTAAATTTTTCTGTTTGTGGAGTTCCAATATTTAACAGTGTGTGATGTCCTATATGCAAGACACAAGCTGTCTATCATATGCAATATATAGAATACAGGTCGGTGTCACTACTAGAACACGATTAACTGTACCTATACGACACTCAATTATTGCTTACATTCAAGAATGTCCCCAAGTTGCGGTCTCTGTGGTGTACAGGGATGTAGCCCTTACTACAACCCAGATGATGCATGTTCAGCTAGTGTCACTAGAGGAGGAAACAATGCATGGCTCGGGAAAGAGGGGGGTTTGCAGTTCATCCACTCTGGGTGGCAGGGCCTATACCGATTCATCCACTCTGGGAGGGCGGGAAGGGTTTCTATCTTTGATGGGGATGTGCTATAATCGCGATCACCAGCAAAACTACTGCATTGGAGAACAGGGCAGAGTTGCTTCACATTGCATGTGGTGATGCACATGACAGCACTGCCTCTGCTAGTTTTGGCACACAAAAAATCTTCCATTCTAACACGCAGGGCCAGCATATTTGATGCAAGCTGCTTCACTCCACTTCCTTTTCCCAATCTGCCTCTGGTGAGATCCCAGCCCTGAAGGATAAAACGGAGGACACTAAGGAAAAACTGGTACAGCTAGCTGCTGATGGTCAGCTGGCTGCATGTAAATGGGGGGGGGTCCCAGGTTTCACCTTAAAATATTGCAAATGCCTGCAGAAAATCTGACACTGAACAAACAGTGTGGCTTGAAGCCATTAAGTGTTGATGACAACTTCATAGCTACCAAGCAAGGCATGCTTCTGAAAACGCATGTTAATACAAATCTTACTCTGTCAAGCTTCTAAGCTGATATTACAAACATACTGCAAATGTTCCCAGTTTAGGAAACAAGCTTATGTACCTACAGTGGATATAAAAAGTGTACACAAAAAATGAGACCACAATAAATCATTTCAAAACTTTTCCCACCTTTAATGTGACCTACAACCTGTACAATTCAATTGAGAAACAAACAAATCTGTTAGGGGAAAAAATATAAAAAATAAAAAATGTACAATCCACTGGTTGCATAAGTGTGCACACCCTTAAATTAATACTTTGTTGAAGCACCTTTTGATTTAATTACAGCATTCAATCTTCTTGGGTACACACCTGCCATCAATTAAAAAGACTCTGATTAACCCCAAATAAAGTTCAGCCTACCTGGTAGGATTTTCCGGACATTTACTCAGTTGTCTGCTACAGCAAAAGCCATGGTTCACAAAGAGCATACAAAGCATCAAAGGGATCTCACTGTTGAAAGGTATCAGTCAGGAGAAGGGTACAAAAAAAGTTCCACAGCATTGGATATACCATGGAACACAGTGAAGACAGTCATCAAAAAATGGAGAAAAATATGGGACAACAGTGACATTGCAAAGAACTGGATGTCCCTCCAAAATTGATGAAAAGGCAAGACGAAAACTGGTCAGGGAGGCTGCCAAGACACCTACAGCAACACTGAAGGAGCTGCAGGTATTTCTGGCAAGTACTGGTTGTGTACTACATGTGACAACAATCTCCCGCATTCTCCACATGTCTGGACTATGGGGAAGGGTTGCAAGACGGAAGCCTTTTCTTACACAGAAAAACATCCAGGCCCAGCTAAAATTTTCAAAACAATACATCAAGTCTCCCAAAAGCATGTGAAAGAATGTGTTATGGTCTGATGACACCAAGGTTGAACTTTTTGATCACAATTCCAAAAGGTATGTTTGGCACAAAAACAAGACTTCGCATCACCAAAAAAAACACCATCCCCATGGTGAAGCATGTTGGTGGCAGTATCATGCTTTAGGGTTGCCTTTCTTCAGCTGGAACTGGGGCTTTAGTCAAGGTGGAGGAAATTATAAACAGTTCCAAATGCCAGTCACTTTTGGCCCCCAAACCTTCAGGCGTCTGCTAGAAAGCTGAAGATGAACAGGAATTTCACCTGTCAACACGACAATGACTCCAAGCATACATCCAAATCAACAAAAGATTGGCTTCACCAGAAGAAAATTAAAAATTTGGAAATGCCCAGCGAGAGCCCACATCTAAATCCAATAGAAAATCTGTGGGGTGATCTGAAGAGGGCTGTGCACAAGAGATGCCCTCGCAATCGGACAGATTTGGAGCACTTTTGCAATGAAGAGTGGGCAAATATTGCCAAGTCAAGATGTGCCATGTTGATAGATTCCTACCCAAGAAAAGACTGAATGCTGCAATTAAATCAAAAGGTGCTTCAACAAAGTATTAGTTTAAGGGTGTGCACACACAAAAAGTATTAGTTTAAGGGTGTGCACATTTATGCAACCAGCGTATTGTACATTTTTTATTTTTTTATATTTTTTCCCCTAACAGATTTGTTTATTTTTAAATTGAATAGTACAGGTGTATAGGTCACATTAAAGGTGGGAAAAATTTTGAAATGATTTATCATGGTCTCACTTTTTTTATATCACAAAAACCTGGCATTTTAACAGGGGTGTGTAAACGTTTTATATGCACTGTATGATATTTCACAGCTCTCAGACAGTTCAAGCACCACTGCATTTGACACAACTAATAAATAAAAACATGTCTTTGGTGATTTTTTTCCTGGTAATATATATATATATATATATATATATATATATATATATATATATATATATATATATATACAATTTGTCTGCAGCATTTATAACTTTGTTAAAGACACTACAAAGCTACATTCTCTGGTTTTATGATGTCCAACTTACCAAGACAGGAAAACTGCCTTATTGTCCAGGGTTCTCAAAGTACATCGGCATCTATATATTTACTCAACAAACCACTTTTTTCCTCAAAAAAAAATCCATCCATCCACATGTACCACTTCATTATCCAGACTGCTATTACTGAACTAATTTATAATGTCAGTTCCACTAAACAAATAATTTTTAAACAGAAAAAGTGCTTCTCTAAAAACTGATAAGATTATCCATGCCAGTATTTAAGAGAGTAGCACTGTGGTATTGTTGACAAATGTTGTATTACTTCTGACATCTTTCTGTTCAAATATCCAAATCAGGACATTAGAACAGCATTCCTCTAAGTGAGTGGAGAAATAATCCATTCTACTGTTTACACATCTGCTTACAACAGCTGGTATTGCTGTAGCAAAACTCTATCTGTTGCTGGGAAAACTGCACTTAAAAACAGCTTTTACTTCATCTGTTCTGTGGAACAGAGGGGTAAAGCCCTGACTTAGACCCAAGATCAAGCATCAATTCACGTTTTGAACAACAGACAAATGGAGATGGAAGTGAGCACATGCTGTTTGCTCGTCCATCTTGAAAGGTGGATAAACAGGCTGACACACTGCTGCACTGGCCTCTACAGGAGGCAAAAGTCAAGTAGAAAGGTAGTACAGGTCTTGACAAGCACCTTGGTGCAACAAGTAGTGTACATCACTGTAGCCAGAGGTCAGCACATGTCACGGGATACTACTACCCCCCCAGTCACACACACATATCTAATTTGCAAGAAGTGCAGTTGAGGACTTCAAAGAAAAATTCCCTCCCTCTCATGAATGTGTCTTGTGTATCAGAACATAATGCTGGGAATGTCAAGTGTTTCCTCAGCCTGGTGGAAATTAGGATCCATTGTAAAATCTCAAAGCCACACCCTCAGGTTGCAAGGACAGCCTGACAAAAATAATGGCAAAATGGTGAGGAAATGAGGGAACAAACTCCCATCAAAGCTGCCTGACTGATGTGTTTCCTCTAGTCAGCCGTTGCCACAGCTGCCACTGTGTACAGAATGAATGGACTCAAGATTTATGAGGCAGGGCTAATGGTTAGCAGTCATGAGGGGGGAAAACATACAGTAACAAAATTCTAAAATAAAAATGATCATAATGCCTTAAAAACTCAACAACAGAATACTTCCCCAAAGGGATTACACTCACCTATGCCTGCATATTTTGTGATGCCCATAAAATGAACACCAGATTTGCATAATCCACTGACTTCTATGTACGTCTTTCTTTTTATTTTTGTCATTTTTGCCTCTAATGTTTGCAAGTCATTAGCCCTCTCCCAACAAATTGTCCCACTCATTTCTCCTTCATTAGAAGGGGAGGGTCATCTGACGTGGATGACTTTCCTTTTATTGCTCTAACCACCAATGATCATGGTCAATCTCATCAGGAGTTCAGTATCTAGTGGGCATGCTTGGCAAGAGCTTTGTCACCTGTTTTTGTGAGTGATGTTAACCAACATGGCTAAAATGCCTCCCTCAAAGCCAGCACTTCTGCACCTTTCTCTGGTCTTCACCTAGGCTGGTCCATGTGAAAGAACATCCAGACAAGTATGCCATCCCATGAAGAGAGGAGTGCCGTGGCAAGCCAAGTCATTCCTCTCTTTCCTCCAAGCCAACTCCAACAGGTGTCTGAAGCACTACCTGAACATGACAAGTCAGAGATTTATCCCTTCATGCCACTGGAACTTGCATTTTATGTGCACTTTTTTCCCTCTTTAATTTATATGTTGTGACTCTTTAACATGAAAATTTTCATTAAATAAAAGAAAAGCAACTGTAAGAATAACTAACTCCCAGAATAAGAATAACTATCCTTTTAGAATGAAGCATTAGTACATTTAATACGATTTGAAAAAGGAACAGGGATGAAGGCCTGACTATTATCCAGATAACCAGAGTTCAAGTAGTGTCACTGGCACCTGACAGAGAGATAAAGAGGATTAGAGTGACTATCAGTGGCAGTATGTTGGCTAAAGGTACATTTCTCACCGGGTCCTACTGGGGGACAGGACACAGGGACATCATTAGGCTGATAATTGCTGGAACCTGTGTTCTGAGAGACTGTCTTCCAGACTAGATATATATACAGAGCTGAGTATATATTTTTTGGTTATGGAGTTTGTTAATTGTTGCTTAGATTTCTGATGAAACAGTTTTTTTCCCACCCACCCTATTTTTGGTTTGTAGTTTAAATTTGGTGGCTTTTGCAGTTGCCCGCCCCGCTGTAGATTTGATCTGGGACACTCCCCCAGTCCCATCTCTTTACCACATTCTACCTAATAAACTCTTTCTGCACTTGCTTTTAGTCCTTTTTAATTTAATTGCATTTATTAAACTGTGTTTAGTCTAATATTGCTACATACTCAAGTGTGCTAGCTTGCACTGCATGTGAATTGTTTTTACTATGGTTTTTGCTACTTTTCTGTAAAAAAAAAACAAAAAAAACTGTAAGCCTGTTTCCTACCTTTCCTGTAACTAGTGTTCCAGATACACAGTTGCTGTATCTGGAACTGTATGTAAGCTTCTGAGCCCCCCCCCCCCCCCAAGCCTTTCTGTGTTGGAGGGAAGCCTCTAGCTTATCAGTGGGAGTGGTAAGCACTAGGTAACCGGTCTACCACATAAGGAGTGGTTCTGGCCCAGAAATTGTAGTTATTGGCCGTTTGGGCAATCTCTTCCATCTCTCTCAACTTTCTGATTTGAAAGCCTTCATTTGCACATGTTTCTGTCCTGTAACTCTTCTAGTGCCGATACAGATTATTAGTTTTAGCAATTAAATTTGCTTATTCGTGATCAGCACTTGTTCAGAACTTGTAAGCACTAAATAAGCTACTAATTACTGTAGCACTCAATCTTCCTCATTACTTAGAGGAAAACAGTTTTGGTACTTACTCTCCTCACTTGCTTAGAGAAAAACAGCTCTTGTACTCAATTTCCTCACTTATTTAGAGGAAAACAGTTTTTTATTCAGGCATGTCCAAGGGTCACCTCCACGTGTTCTCTCCTGTCTATCTGATGAATCTGGGCATCTTGAGGCAATGTAGAAATTGCCTCATGTACACAGACAACCCTCTCCTCCTACCACCCAACACTACAACCTGTGAGAAATGCACTTATCTAGCCAAACTGGAGGTAAAGCTCTCTCCAACCAAGACTGAACTTGACAGTCATGAGGAGAAGGTAAACATTTGCACCACACCACACTCATCACGTAGTCTCACTACACCTACACCACTAAAATCCACACACAGTAACACAAAAACATTTGTGGAGGCTCTCAATAATAATCTGTCTAAGCAACAGAGACCGCCAAAGCAGAAACGCAAGCAACCTCCATCCCCCAACACAACCCAAATGACACACAGACCACAGACTCAGTGTGCCACTCAACCACAGCCAATAAGGCAAAACAACGTACCCAACACACTAGTCATAGGTGACTCTAAGTCAGGCACACTGATGTCCCACTCACCAGGCTAAACAAGGAGAAGGTTACTGTCAGCTGCCTGTCAGATGCCAGGATCCGCCACATAACCCACGCACTCAGGTCACTCCACAACAAGTACAAATATGACTCTGTCATTGTCCATGTTGGTGTGAATGACCTGAGACGTACCTCCCTGGACTACATGAAAAGAGACACGGAAGAGCTCTCCGATCTTGTAGCCCAGGCAGGTATGACCCTAGCGCTGAGTAGCATTCTGCCATCACCCAGAATGATACCGCAGTACAAGGACAAAATGATTGACTTCAACAATTGGCTAAGCTTCTGGTGTCATTCTAAGGAGATCCAGTATCTGTCTGCTTGGGATGACATGGTCGACAGACCATGATGCTTTGCCACAGATGGCCTGCACCTGTCGTCCTTGGGATCCCGGATACTGGCGAAGGCTCTTGCTGCCCCTATAGTGCCTTTTTTAGGCAAGGTTCAAATAACAAATTCACCACCATAACAGGAAGAGGCAAGCAAAAACTGAGGATAATGCTACTCAATGCTAGAAGTCTAAATCTCAAAATGCACTCACTCGAGGCACTCCTTAAAATGGAGAACATCGATATCTGTGCAGTGACTGAGACCTGGTTCAAGACTCCAGAGGGCACCCCTGCACTACCAGGCTATAACTCATACCACACTTTTCGGCCATGTAACCTGGACCGAAACACCAAAGCCGGAGGTGTGTCCATATTCATTAAGGATATCCACACCTCCAGGCTAGTTGCTCAGCATAATGCATTCGAAGTTATCCAAGTGCAACTAACTCTGGGCAAAACTGCAATCCAAATTGTAGCTTGCTACAGATCCCCACCATGCCCCAGAATTCCCACTCCTCTTTTCTTGATGTACTGGAAAATATTAGGGTTCAACCAAACACACTAATAATGGATGACTTCAACTACCCTACCATTAACTGGGAAAACTACTCCAACTCCTTAGCTCAACGCTTTCTGGAATTCATAAACTCCAATGCCCTGGATCAACTTATCCACACCCCCACCAGGGGCAACAATATCGTAGACCTAGTCATTACCAACATGAGTGACCGGTGTTCCACACCTGAAGTCAGCTCCTCGTTGGTCCGATCCGCCCATAAGCTAATCACCCTTTATATCCACATCCTGCCCCCACCCCCCATTAAAGCAACCACGGTAAAAAATTTCTCCAAAGCCAACTTCATGCTTCTTAAGACAGAAGTGGTGAAGTTCATGACACCCATGCAGATGGACAATACAGTTACAACTGCTGAATCCTACACAAATGCACTCTATAAGCACTTACATGAGTGCATGGATCATGCTAGCCCAAACAGAACCAAGATGCTATACTCCAAAAAAAGGAAGCCAATATGGTGGTCCCCTGCCATAAACAAACTGTACAACAGAAGGAAGAAACTGTTGCAAAAGAGAGCACAATCCCATGAGTGGAGGAGCTCCCTGGTCAGCCTCAGTAAGAAGCTGAGATCCCTTATAAGATCTTCCAAAGCTAGCTAGGAAAACAAAATTGCCACTAATTCTAAGGACAACCACAAAGCATTCTATAGCCATGTCAAGAATCTCGATGGCAACACCCAGATCTGCTCTGTTACAGCACAAAGGTACAAAAATTACAGAACCAACTGATACTGCCAACATCCTGGCAGATTTACCCCCCTCACCCCCTAAAGGGCCCATATCTATACAAGTAGAATGCAGAGTCCCTGTAATTACAACTACGCAGGTAAAAGCTGCACTCTCCAAAGCCAAAAACACAGCATCCATGGGACCGGACAACATCCCAGGTTGTGTTTTACACAAACTTCAGAATGAACTGGCTCCCCACCTAAGCACCATGTTCAATAATAGCCTTGCATCAGGCTTTGTGCCCACTGAATGCCACACAGCAACAGTTATCCAACTCCGCAAAGGGGGAGCCACCACTGATCCCGGGAACTATTGACCTATTAGCCTGACAAGCCTGGTCTGCAAGGCCATAGAACGTATCATCATGGAACTCATAAACAAAGACATTGGTAACCTCCAAACTCTGGATCCCACCCATTTCGGGTTTGTGAAAGGCAGATCATGCCTCCTGAACCTGATTGACTTATTTGAGGCAGTTACCAAAGCCACAGATGAGGGTAAGGTGGTTCACACAGCCTATCTTGACCTCGCCAAGGCTTTCGACACCATCCCACATTCTGGAATTGTAGCTAAACTCACAAAACTAGGTATAAATCCCTATGTCACAAGATAGGTTGCCAAATGGCTCACTGACAGAACCCACACTGTAAAAGTTGCAGACTCCAAATATGACCTCAAAGCAGTGACAAGTGGAGTACCACAGGGTTCCATCCTGGGACCTCCCCTGTTTGGTATCTACTTCTCCGAAGTACAGGCTAACACAGAAGGCCTCTGGCTAACGAAGTTTGCAGATGACTGCAAACTAGGAGCCATAGTCAAGTCCCCAAATGATGTGGACATCCTACAGAAGGGCCTCGCTGAGACGGATGCCTGGTGTCAGAGCCATGGTCTCAAGCTCAATGACAAAAAGTGCAGTGTCATCCCCTTTGGTAAAAACTCTGTACCCATGAACTACCACATACGCAGCAATCTACTTAACACCGAATGTGTGATAAGAGACCTTGGGACCCAGGTGGACAGTAGTCTCTCCTTTGATAGTCACATCGCCACAGTAGTCAGGAAGTCCTTCTACGTGGCACACCTCATCATAAAAGGGTTCTCATCCAGGAAAAAAGAGGTCATTGTTCCCCTCTACTCGACACTCATTAGACCCATTATAGAGTACAATGCCCCTTTTGGAATGTACCTCTCAAAACATCTGCAGCAGCTGGAAAGGCCACAGAAGTACCTCACAAAGAGGATTACTGGCCTCAAACAAATGCCCTACACTGACCGCCTCAAAAAACTCCAGCTTTACTCCGTAGCATATCGCCAACTCCGAAATGATCTCTGCTTAACATATAAAGCTATGTCAAACCCAGAGCTGTTGGACATGCTACACCTAAAGAAATCCCAATCCCTCCGAGCTACATGCTCTAGGGACCTAAACCTTGTCACCACAATAAACAGGACATGCTGGAGGGATAGATTCCTGTCCCAGAGACTTCCCATACTCTGGAACAGGCTACCATATCTATATCAAGCAAAGTTCTTCGTTAGCACTCTTAAAGAAAAATCTTGATGAGTGGATGGGAAATAGGAAATACACCCCAGGGATCACTTCTGTATCTCTGCTCGACAGTGTCACAGGAAAATAACTTTCTTGGTTGGCGTAAGCCAGGTAACCTTGTTGGCTAGGCTTACGTAGGCCCTTGGGCCAATAGCCTAGTACCTACCTATGAACCTATCAAGGAGGTGTGGCTGCTCTTAAGTTGTGGGCAGTCACATCTTTAGTGCTCATGCTTAACGAGCTCATCAAGTCTCCACACATGGTACACAGGTGTGGGGAGTAATAAGGAGTGCACACTGCTTCATCAACCATTGTGTTTTTTTTTTCTGGGTCTACCAGCAATGGTTTGAGCTGGGGGGATACCGATAATAAACTGTTCTTCCTGATGGTCAGCCGATGGTCATAGGGAACCAAAAAAAAAACACCAGCTGCCCTTCATAGTTGCTAAGAAGTCTTTGTGAAGGTACAGCTAACACATATGTGCCAGCTGAACTGCTAACAATAAATGAATGAAATAAAATTTCCTTCTAGTTATTGGATGACAGTCATCAGCTGTATGTATAAGTTAAACCCTGTCAATGCAATACCTTATGCTACTGTAACATGATCACTAAACATTTCCTTGAAGCAGTAGAGGACTTATTAATGAATTATGAACCACTAGTTTTAACGGCCTCTCTTTTTAGGAGTAACCTGTGTGTAATACTGTGACTTGTTCAGCTGTACAGTACGCACTTGGCAACTGACAGAATCTAACCTAACTACACTGTTAAGCTGGTTAGCAATTCACATCTTTAATCCTCCATGGTATATTGCCAGCTGCTATACAAACATTTACAGAACACTAAATGTTCATACTACTGAAGAAACACACGGTGAACTAAAAGGTCACAGCAAAATATAGGGAATGTATGCCGAAGTCCAAAACAGTCTCATCTTCATCCGTACTTTCTGTCAACAAGTCTACCACTTTGTCAGAGTACATACATTTGCATCTGTTTGGCATCTGATTATAGTGAGTTTTTTCCTTCACTGCCGCTGGTTTGGTTTTCTAATTAGCCATGGGATGCATGTTCATCAGCCCCCCCTTCTTTCCTTAACATCAATGTTTGCCATCCTTTTCACAACCTGTTTATGCTGCTGCTCCTCCATTGGAACTGTAAACATATGGCAGAATAATGGTGTTACTCAAATGAAATTCGGTCGCCACTTCCGGAAGGAATTCTGAAAGCAGCCCTGAAGACAACCATATATTTGTACTAAACAAAATCTGGTACACAGGAGAGAGGGGGGATAAGACCTCATTAACTTTGTAAAGTGATATAACAGAAAAAAAATCAAATTTCTTTTAGAAGAATTTTAGACCACACAAAACTAGAAATTCAAATTATCACTTAAAGTCATGGCACACACACTCAAACATGATATAAGTAAAGACAAAACTGGTTTACAATGTTAAGTAATGATGCTGATTTCATATCTAGAGTTGAACCCTTAATTTGATGCCACTGGGAAGTATTTATACCTAAACAGAGATTTGGCAGAAATCAATCATTAATGGCAGAAACTACATACTTGGGCATCTTTTAATATAACCAGAAAAGTACTGTTTGATTACACTTAAATTTCTCAAGTCAGTCTGGCCAACTGTCCACCATTGCTATGGGGCAACAGATGGAACAGCAGTGTGTACATTGGTGGTATTTTGTCTTTTTGGTCAAACATCTATAAACTGTTACTTTTCACTATTTACAACTGTATTTATGCACATTTGGTACCAGCAACAGGGCATGGCACCTGAACAATACCTGGACTTCAGGAATCTAAGGTAACAGAATGATGATGTAACAACAATACAACATCACAGCGCTCTTTGGGGATATGTGTATCTTTGGGAACAGCTCTTATTAAGCGTCATCAAGTCACAAAGAATGGCAGATCTAAAGGAGAACCTGAGAAAAGATTATCTGAGCCACCTGGCCCATCATGGGGCAGTAACAACAGTTTCTTCTTACCACTACATTTAGGATATGGAAAAATTCAGAATAATGAAGGACATGAATATCCATACATTTTCACTGCAGATTCCTACGACGTTATCAGGAAACATACAAACAAATTCAGATCACTGTTCAGAGCCATAGCAAGATGGAGTTCATTAAGGCAGATGTAAGCTACCAACCTGTAAGGGTGCCAAGCAAATTGATAACTTGTAAAATGTCATTTTTTTCTTTTCTTTAGACGGTTATGATTATACTAGGTTTTATGTTGACTATTCATATGCATCTTGTCAATGTTTTTGTTTTCTCACCATGGTATGCATCAGTTTTTTTTTTCTCATTTTATGCTCAAAATGATTCATGGCACTATGTATGTGTGTTACTTTCTCTCTGTATCTTGTGAAGCTTTTCTCCCCTGGCTTCCTGAAAAGGGGTTTTCCACCCAGTCGGACTTTCCCCAGTTAACAAAAGCAATAAATAAACAAGTTATTAGGCTGATGCATAAAACAGTCATTGCTGTCTTTAAAAAGACAGTTCACTTACAGACTCGGGGAAGAGGGAGCAAACTGCACTGCTGTCCCTATTATCCAAAAAGGGAAACGCCTCTGGAATCATACACTGCTGACCATAGTTGCAAGGCAGTGAAGTCACTGATTTAGTCTGTTCAGTTGGGCTTACAACACTATCACTATTTTTCCCTGAATAACAATATACTGACAGTACAGAAATATACCATAAATCTCTAGTCAAACGTCTCTATTAAAATGGTTTTATGCTCCATTTAAAGAGCCATATAACTTTTTGATTAGGTCACTAATTGTAATCAAGCATTCTGCAGTGTATGGTACACAGGGATCACACTCCAAAATCAGAGAAAAGAAAGGCTTGTTAGAAACTCGCTGCAGAGTATTAACGAAGGTCAATGACCACTACAGAATAGCAGTGGAAACTGCAGAGAGCTTTAAAACATATTCAAACACTTCATGCAGTCAAAAAGGAAAAAAAAACAAAAATAAAAAGGGTGAATGAAGTGTCTGAATATGTTTTATAGTTTTTTAATTTTTTTTGCTTCTCACTGTTCAGTGGTGACGTTCTCAGTACGGCAGCAGTAAGTGTTACGAACACCTGCAACGCCTACAGCTTCCCCAACTTTTGTACTGCATGTGAGCAGGTTAAACTCCATGCACTACAAACAAATATAATATGATTTTTCTAATCATAATCCACCTTGTTATATGCTCTTGACATGGATGTAAAGATTCACTTCTTGCACTCTGCTGTCAAGGTGAATTTTGTTGACATTTCACGTCTCGAACACATAACAAGCTGGTTATGTTTGGAGACCTGATCATAATCTTCTACGCTGAGAACTATCCACCTCAATCAGAGTTACAACTGTACAAGAATGACAGCTAGATACGATTGGTGGAATCCTGATCGCAGTACTATTATAATGGACAGGTTTTAAAAAAACTAATGTGCTTTACTTAATTGAAATGTATTCAGTTAATGCAGAAACAGCATTTCCTGCATTTCAGCTAGTGGATTCTACTTTGTTTACCTTGTGCTCAGATATTTCACTCGTTTGAAATTTTAACCAAATGCATCTCAGCACTGCACGAACATAAAATCTACCACCCAAAGTGAAGAAAGTTATTTCACTGCGCTTTCTGCATTTTTATCTATTTTTAGAGACCTAAATGGTAACATCACTTAATGTATTCCACTGCAGCTTTAATTTACATCATGGCACTTTATAACTGAAGTACCACAATGTATTTTCCACCCCATCTTACCAACATTATATGGGTTACTTCTTAATAAAAAAAGCTTTTTACACTTTTTGTTAGCAATATGCCCATATAATTTTACTGAATCCTTTGGTGAGGTCAGTTGAGGGATAGCATGGGGTGTGTCCATATTCTTTAAAGGGCGCACACGCCCATTCACTGCATTGTCACACTGAAGGTAATGTTCGATGAACAAATCGGTGATGTCACAAAGGGAATTTTATTTTTTTATGAAGGCTTTCATTTTAAACAATAAGTAGAAGAAGAAAAAAAAAGAAGGTGCTGGAAACATCACATGACTTAGTGCGTAAGGTAAGAGGACTTTATGTAACAGAGCACTTTAAATTTATACTGGAACAAAAGGGGCTAAATACCTCCAGCTCATTCTCGATTTTTGCTGTAGGTAAAGGGGTACTACGCTAGTTGGCATGGGGTAAAGTTTTATTTACTAATCTCCTGACTGCACTAAAAAATTATCCTGACTTGTTTTATTAGTATGCCTGAGTGCTTACAAAAACCATTGCAATTAAGCTACATACAGAGTGCACAAAGGAAATTACTGTAATGTTTTGTGCCCACAAGGGCATCCAGATCACTACTACATGTTGGTAATGAGTGTTTACTTCAATACATAACACATTGTGCTAAACCTGACAAGCAAGTTAAGGGACAGTAACATTTAAGATTTCAAAAAACAAACGTGCACTTCTCTCATCTGGGGAACAACATTGTGGTTAGGGAGTTTCTCAGGCAACTGCCTTATCTTAGAATAATGGTAAAAATGCACTATTACAGACAACAGAACAGCACTGTGACGCTAGCAAATCTTGGCAGTAGCAGAAGTATAAAACTACTTAAAAAACAAACTTCTCACAAATGAAAATCCATGCCATTCAAATTCTGAAATGCTTCTTTGTTGCTATCATTTTCCATCTGCCTAAGGGGACAACATATGCACTGATAATGCAAGGCAGACATTTAGGGAAAATCAGTCAATTTTGTTCCTTGTGAGATGCTGTGATACTACAGCAAGTGATAAACTAAAAGTTTTTAGTGTAATAACTAATAGGAAGTATATACTTATTTCTGCTTTATGACCTCTAGACAAAGGCTGATTTCAGTACTAATTCCTCAAAGGTTAATCTGACAAACAGGCATGAATGCATTATCAAAGTCTCAATTGTCTCTCTGCATTCTTCAGACAATTATGTTTAAACAACCCATTTTCAGGGTCATTTACATGTCTTCCATAATACTTTGATAAAGAGAGGGTTGCAGAGACCTTTGCACAAATACCCATGTTTTACCAGGGTCCTTTTGGATGGGTCCAGTATGCATCAGCTTAGTATTTTTGTTTCCTTGTCCCCAGTTTATGCAGAATTTCATGGACTAGATGAAGGCTGTTTAGTTGCTATAATACACCACAGGGTCTGTGAGTAATTTGTCAACAGATTACATTCATGCATGCACTTTATTGTACTGGACAACACACTGGATAAACCCAGCATGGATACAAACACATGCAGAAAATTATACAGCAGCAAGTCAACCACTGGTAGGTTGGTATTACAAACAAGTCCAATAACTACTGGTAGGTTGGTATTACAAACAAGTCCAATAACTACTGGTAGGTTGGTATTACAAACAAGTCCAATAACTACTGGTAGGTTGGTATTACAAACAAGTCCAATAACTACTGGTAGGTTGGTATTACAAACAAGTCCAATAACTACTGGTAGGTTGGTATTACAAACAAGTCCAATAACTACTGGTAGGTTGGTATTACAAACAAGTCCAATAACTACTGGTAGGTTGGTATTACAAACAAGTCCAATAACTACTGGTAGGTTGGTATTACAAACAAGTCCAATAACTACTGGTAGGTTGGTATTACAAACAAGTCCAATAACTACTGGTAGGTTGGTATTACAAACAAGTCCAATAACTACTGGTAGGTTGGTATTACAAACAAGTCCAATAACTACTGGTAGGTTGGTATTACAAACAAGTCCAATAACTACTGGTAGGTTGGTATTACAAACAAGTCCAATAACTATTGGTAGGTTGGTATTACAAACAAGTCCAATAACTACTGGTAGGTTGGTATTACAAACAAGTCCAATAACTATTGGTAGGTTGGTATTACAAACAAGTCCAATAACTATTGGTAGGTTGGTATTACAAACAAGTCCAATAACTACTGGTAGGTTGGTATTACAAACAAGTCCAATAACTACTGGTAGGTTGGTATTACAAACAAGTCCAATAACTACTGGTAGGTTGGTATTACAAACAAGTCCAATAACTACTGGTAGGTTGGTATTACAAACAAGTCCAATAACTACTGGTAGGTTGGTATTACAAACAAGTCCAATAACTATTGGTAGGTTGGTATTACAAACAAGTCCAATAACTACTGGTAGGTTGGTATTACAAACAAGTCCAATAACTATTGGTAGGTTGGTATTACAAACAAGTCCAATAACTACTGGTAGGTTGGTATTACAAACAAGTCCAATAACTATTGGTAGGTTGGTATTACAAACAAGTCCAATAACTATTGGTAGGTTGGTATTACAAACAAGTCCAATAACTACTGGTAGGTTGGTATTACAAACAAGTCCAATAACTACTGGTAGGTTGGTATTACAAACAAGTCCAATAACTACTGGTAGGTTGGTATTACAAACAAGTCCAATAACTACTGGTAGGTTGGTATTACAAACAAGTCCAATAACTATTGGTATGTTGGTATTACAAACAAGTCCAATAACTATTGGTAGGTTGGTATTACAAACAAGTCCAATAACTACTGGTAGGTTGGTATTACAAACAAGTCCAATAACTATTGGTAGGTTGGTATTACAAACAAGTCCAATAACTACTGGTAGGTTGGTATTACAAACAAGTCCAATAACTACTGGTAGGTTGGTATTACAAACAAGTCCAATAACTACTGGTAGGTTGGTATTACAAACAAGTCCAATAACTACTGGTAGGTTGGTATTACAAACAAGTCCAATAACTACTGGTAGGTTGGTATTACAAACAAGTCCAATAACTACTGGTAGGTTGGTATTACAAACAAGTCCAATAACTATTGGTAGGTTGGTATTACAAACAAGTCCAATAACTATTGGTAGGTTGGTATTACTAATAGACTAGAACCCGGCTTATCCACACACCCTGAGGGACCTACATTTGTTTAGATTATCAAGTGTTCGGACTAGTAAGAGAAATAGAACAGCACTGAAAAAAGATAACTGTAGTATCAGCAGCACAACTTTGGTGCTGAAGGCTGTGAGTACATCAACTGCTGACACTACAGTGCAGCATGGGGGGGATGCTGTACCCTTGTGTGTGTCATCCTTTAGACAAGACGTTAAACAGAGGCCCCATCTGTCTGAGATGGTGGTAGCTTAGGAGAATGTAAATGATCCCACAACACTATCGAAAAGACTAGGGAAGATCCCTGATGCCCTGATAAAATTTCCCTTAGTATGAATACCACCTCAGGTCTCCCCTGAAAAGAGGCAACTTGCCTAGTTGGACTAACCTGGTCAACAAAAGATAAAAACATAGATAGGCAGATAAATAGATATAGACAGATAAAAAACTACATAGAGTATAACCTTTGCATCTACTTGTGACACCAGAAACTTACGACAGCCAGATGAACAGTTTCCATTTCATAGTACTACTGGTGCTGCGGTAGCGTTGTCGCCTCACAGTAAGACATTGTCCTGTTCGATTCTCAGCTACAGCGTCCTCTGTGTGGAGACATGCGTGAATGGGCGTAACTTTGTTGAAGGTTGTGCGTCAGGGCTGGCAACTCAGCACGTAAAAATCTACTGCCAATCATTAGCGGACCGGAGTGCCGCTGTGGCGACCCCTAACCGGGAAAAGCCAAAAGACACAACATTAACCCAAGAGATACAACTCACTAGTGATACCAGAACAAAAAGAGGAAAACTTTTAAAAATGACAGCACTACTGCAAAATGCTCTACACTACAGCTAACTTCTGGTTGCAGTAATCTGATACAGGGACATGCCTGAGTGCAAACTCAGAAGATCTCAGTCATTAGTGTTATTATTTCCAAAGATGCAATATATGCAACAGTTCAGATTCCCTACAGAATGTGTCCTCACCACTACTTTTGCTTTATCTGTTGTCATGTCATAATGATTTTATTATCAGCACTGCATATCTCAGTCTGTCAGGCAAGTGAATGACTAGAAAATGTAGATGGCAACTGCTTTGGTAATATCAACTGCCGCATTTAGCAATGAATCTATCAGCAATTAAATTATTTCCAAAAAAACCCCAAACCGACTGGCAATTGGGTGTTCATTATTTCAGTGGTTCATTATTTTACAAAAGATGAATGTGACTACAGTTCCTAGTAGCTGCTTCAATCAGTAAACTATACTATTTAATTTGAATGAGGACCAAGCCCTCATCTTTAATAATCCACAAATTCAGAATGCTAGGTTTTGGATATGCAGGGTTTTATTGTACTGCAATGCAAAAGATATTGAAAATAAGAAATACACAGTTAAACATTATATGAGGTGGCTCAGCTTAATGATTCATCTTCACAAGTTCACAGGATCAAAGTTTCTGATTTTGCAAGCAGTCTGGACGACCATACACAGCCTAGCCGTATAACCCACAGTGTTTTGTGGTTGCTTTTGCCACCTTGGTTAATGATGGCCATAACACTTATCCCAAGAGTAAATTTGTAGATATCCATCCAGTTGACTAGGCAGAACCTGAAGGAAGTCAATGTGGTACACTCTTTGATGTGCAAAGGGCACACTTTCCAAAGGTAAGAGATATTTTGGGTGAGGACCCTTTTTCAAGTTCGAATTTATACCTGTTAATCCCCACATGCTATTCCTAGATGAGTTTAACTACCCATCCATTAACTAGAAGTCATCTACAACATTTTTATCCCCAGCAGTTCCTCAATTTGACCAATACCAACTTCCTAGATAAAAAAGTCAAAGTTCCCACCTGTAGGAATTTTAAGATGGAGGTCCTAGCTAACTACCTGATCACCCAGATGTGTCAGCTCAGAATTTATTTATGCACTGACATTTGTTTACTAGGAAAGTGTGACTGGATAATTTTTTCTGTTTTCAGCAAAAGCCTGGGGAGAAAGGCTCCAGAAAGGGTCTATATTAAATCAGCGATTGCTTACAAAAGCGAACACAGATTTATCGACCCCATGAAAGCGAAAGCTTACAATCCCAAACACTTAGAACAGCAATTTTTTCCCAGGGAAAAAAATCTCTGTTCCAAAAATGAAAAAGAAAAAACTTTAAAACTTTACATAAATTGGGGGGCTTCGCCCCCCATACCCCCTCTACTTAAATATAAGATCGCACTACAGTGAAGAAAATGGCAAAATAACAAAGGCGGCCAAGCGATTTCTTTCCCAGGGAAAGAATATGCTTATATGCCGTTTCAGTATTTTGTCGTTTCGTGCTTTCAAGTTCGATCAAGACGCAGTCAAAAGAATGCGTCTTCGATCATATAATAAGGAACCTCCACAAAATACAAGAACTGAGAAACATAAACATAAGTGAAAAACTTGCATCACATCACAATATACTGTAAAAACACAGATAAACAACAAATATTAATAAACATATGACATGTAGAACAATACACATATAGAATCGGTAAAAACAGAAATACCATATAATGTAGCACTGAAACATGCTGACTTGTCATAAGTGAGCGAGTTTATTACTCACTCATAAAGTAAGTATCAGAGTGGAAAATTGAAATAGATAAGGAAAAGGAAGGGAAGGGAGGGAGGAGTGAGAAATAAGTATTTGTTAAAGGCAATAAGTTGAGTAGCTATGGGAGACAGGAGAAATGATTAAAAGGATTATTAAGAGTAAGAGAAAACACGGAAAAGGAGAGAGAGGATATATACAGGTAATAGAGGAGTAGGAGTAAAAATTATTAGCAATACTCTAAAACTAGTACACTGAGATTTTAGACTTGGAAGTAGCAATCAACTTGTACTTTTTGGTGAAAGGATGCACTGCATACAAAGTCACAACAGTTCAAATATCATTCAGGGAAATATTACAAATCAGTGGTCTGAACTAGAAACTGCCCTGGCAGAATGCTTTAGAAGCAGAAAGCAAAGTCTTATCAAATCTGTTAAATATACATGTAAATGTAACTTGGAAATATATTTACTAGTAATCGTCTTGCTTCTGATAAAGGAAATAAAGCACTGGTCATATTTACAGAGAGAAACAGTCTTATTACTGCAATACCTGAACTGCCTATGGAGATCCAGAATATGAAGAAAACGTTCCCACAAAAAATAGCAATCTGAAAAGAAATCCAAAAGATGAAATTATTCGTTAAGGTTTAAAATTATGCCACTTTAGGAACAAAGGATAAGTTAGTATGCAAATAAGACATGCTTTTATCGGAAAAAAAAATGAAGAAAAATAAACTAAAAGGTTTGTAATTCTGAAGTTCTCCAGGATGGAGTGAGTGCAACCAGGATGACAGTCTTCCAACACAGAAACTTCAGTTACATCCCAAAGAACAGTGGAAATATGAAGAGATATGTTGTCAGAAATATTCTGTACAACAATCTAAGAGAATGAAATGACTGCACTTCCACACCATTACGGACGCTGGAAACAGCATTCAAACGGATCCTGATCACTGATAACTTAAAAAGATTCCAAATTATAAGAAAAGTTATCGATCACCATGCAAAATGAAGCCTGCTGTGCAGGAACTTGTTTTTTTAACCAGGTAAGTGAGATGATCTCCCAAAGACTCTTTAGCCAGACCTGACTCTGCAACAAGAAAAATGTTTCTGTATGTACTGATATGTTTCCTGTGTAGAGGGCTCCTACGTTGTCTTAAAAACTGTAATCTCTGAAAAACCTGGAGCCCTGGAAGGAAAATAATCCAGCTGTGAAGCTTGTGCAGAGATGTGAACACCAGTCAGATGAGTGTGACATGCTCATTAATGTCACTAGAAGCTAAATGCAAGGATGAGAACTCTGTGGTAATGTTGGGAACCAGGACCATCTACACAAGAATGGCACAAGAGAATGCATCTTCTCTTTCCCAGTTCAATCGAACAGAGGGGATCACAGGAAAGGAACACAAAAGCCATTTGGACCAGGGGATGCAAAGGCATTTTGAATGATCAGTCTCAGTTTTGAACAGAGAAAATGAAGGTGGCTCACTGTGACCTAACAGCATTCAATAAGCCTGAGTGCTGTAACCCCATCCATCAGGGATGCAGAAAAATAAAGAAATAAGTGCTTCCTTCTACGAAAATGATACTGACATTCCTTATCAGACAACGATCAATCACGTATACACATAAGGTTTTGGCAGTCTATTACTACCAGCAAACAAGCTTATTCAGAATGTAGACCGCACAGAAAGGAAACCGAAGAAGAAAGCAATGATCCATGCTCACAGTGTCACAAATACAGCAAATTTCACAATCATATCCTACTGCTCCCCATTAAGAAAGCACCCTGCTTTCATCAACACTATGGCATGCAAAACACACACCATGGGCGAGCTTACAGTAGATGCCATGCTCACCTGAGTTTTGATGCAATGTTTGCCCAAAGAAGCAGGACAACTGCCTTCTTGAAAATTTCAACATAAAACTGAAGCAAGTGCTCTTCTGACGGTGTAGAGAGATAAAGCCCTGACTGTAACTCAGGTGACCCATGTTCGAATAGCAGGTCAGGCATATGATGAAGCGGCAGGGAAGTATAGGTGTTATCATCGTAGAAGGGGATGGCAGTGGCACTGGTATCTCCCACAATGATCCCCAATAGAAACTAGGGATGTGTTGTTATGGAGGCATAGTCAAAGGAGGGGAAAGGGTGGGGAAACAGCTGGACTCATGCGGACGTGGGAATATATTCAGCATGTCTTCCTTGCATACCCATTCCCTCAGACATAACCACGCATACCAGATGGGAGACAGGAGTAATGGGGTAAGTCATAATCAAAATCATCTTACAGATAGTAGATGTCTGAGACCCCCCCTAGGATGCCCTTAAGATCTGCACTGGTCCCAGCCAATTTAGGAGAAAATCCAGGGATGGTACAGAGATGACAGGTTGGTAGACCTTGTGATGGTCGTGGGGTACTGGTGTAGGAGTGATGCTGGATGAACCGGAGGGGGGGGGGCAAAAAATATGAAACTGCAGCATATGTGACTGACATTTCAATTTAATTCTCAAAAGGATACTACTGAGGATATAAATATTAATTTCTGAATGTGACCAAGAGCCTGCGACTCCCTGTCTTAAGGATGAGCTGTCAGGGCCTCATGTACTTATGTTTTGGTGAAACTGCAGGTAGACAGCACTTGGTCAGAGCCGAGATTTTCCATCCACAAAGTAGAGTCCTCTGGAGAAAAAAATTGTTTTTTTTTTGGTTCGGGAGACACAGCACTAGGATCTCTACTAGTTGCCTTAGGCTCTTTTTTCTTGGTGTACAATGCAAGAAGCTTCTATTCCACGATAAAAGTTTGGAGTTTGTTATGATGAAGATGACTGGTGGCCCTGAAGCTGCTGCAAATCAGTCATCATGCAGTGTTGTATTCAGGCCCTCTGCAGGACATGCAAAGCAAACTGTCATCTGTTAAAGGAATTTTTTTTTCTAGCAAGGGCATCTACCTGGTCTAAGTTAAGAAGTGTGAATGACAGTTCAAAAATGTAAAAAAAAGTTTCATACATTCATAATACTATAATCTTTATGCAATATATGCAACAGTTCAGATTCCCTACAGAATGTGTCCTCACCACTACTACTGCTTTATCTGTTGTCATGTTCATAGGTTCGTACTAAGCTAACTGCCCTTGCGAGCCATTTTAAGCCTAGCCATTTATCCAGAGACTCAACCCTGCACACCTTGTTTGTGTTTGTAAAACAACTTAACCATTAAAACCCAGCCCTCCAACCCTTCATAATGATTTTTATTATCAGCACTGCATATCTCAGTCTGTCAGGCAAGTGAATGACTAGAAAATTTAGATGGCAACTGCTTTGGTAATATCAACTGCCGCATTTAGCAATGAATCTATCAGCAATTAAATTATTTCCAAAAAAACACCAAACCGACTGGCAATTGGGTGTTCATTATTTCAGTGGTTCATTATTTTGCAAAAGATGAATGTGACTATGATGATGGCATCTCTATTGATTACAGAGAGTATAACCATGGATGGGGATCAGAAAGATCTAGTTGCCAGTATTACTCAGGATATTATCATCCCTAGTTGGATTTCATGCCATTTGTGTCAAATTGTTTTGATTCACATATCTGTTATTATATGGGCATACTTATTTGTCACTAATTAGTTTACATAGTAAATGTCTGGGTTGTTAAATTCCTCCACAAGGAATGTATTCTTACTGAAGTTTATGTTTTCTGGCTTAGTTAGAAAATCTGCATGGTCTGCAGTGGGACAAAAGGTATACTGCAGATACCTGTAAAACTATATTAAATTCCACTGATATTGATTACTGCATGACCAACTTCTAGCTTTTTCCGATCTTCTATTAAGACTGTGACACTACCACCTGTGCAGCCAGATATGCAACACTGAAAGGAGGCATACCCCAGAATTTGTGACAAGCGTTTTACATTTTAATGAATGTTTCAGTAATGGTACTAGTATCAGCACCCCCCAATCAGAAGAAAGCTTGTAACTTACCCAGTTTACTGTTCAGCCTTCTGGCAATGACACGTTCATCTCTGTTTTACTTATTTATTTTAATCTTGTATTTTTCCCTTGTAATTTGAAGAGGTTTAAAAAAGATATTGTGGGGGTTATGGAGATGGATAATTTTTTGTTTGGTACTTGTACTCCTGAGCAGAGAAAGCCTACTGCACAATAGGTACTTTGGGTATCTCTACGTTCTAGGCTGAGAGGCAGTGAATTCCCTCTTTGTACTGCCACATTCTTAGCCACTGAATGAATGCCAAATTTCTAGTGTAACATATAGGTGCCATGTGAGATGATGGAAGGATTTTACTAAGGAGATATGTTTTCCCATGCTTACTAGGACGTTCAATAATTCCATTACATCTTGTTGCATGTTCAAGAGATAGGAGCTCCTTTAACTGTTTAACATGAGCAATGGCCACTTGCTATAATCAGATTTAATCCCTTTTAAACTATCTGGGGTGTCTCTAAATATAGCCCAGGCAGGCATGACACTATCACAAAATTCTCTCCAGTGAAGTATGTGTCTGTTTTACACACAAAGGAGTCACAAATTAATAACATGTTTTTGGAGTTGCACGGTTGCAATATCTATCATATAAGAACTTAAATCTGGCTCTTAATTCAGTATTAATTCTGGGTATTTGCTGCTATGGACTCTCTCCAGTGCTGTGGTAAGATGACTCAACATGTTTCATTTACTGTGGTTAGTGGCAGGTCTGCGTAATATATTACACAAATGAGGGTCTGACTTCAGAGAATTTAGGTTTTATGGGATTTCCTGAGATACAGCTGAGGCTTTAAGAGTTCAGAACCTTCTAAAACAGATCAGAAAATCATTTGGTTCTAAACCCTCTCCAAACTGATATTTTTCCAGCTATGATCATGATTACATATAAATATTACTTCTAGCCCTCAAAGACTACAAAAATCTATCTACATTCTCTTTAACAACTAATTATACTATCAAACATCATCAATATAAATGCTCAGGCATTCACTATGATCATGCAAGCACCTTTCAGACTTAAAGATTACAGCTCACATAAAGTGCTCAAGTAGCTAATGCTCTGTTATAAATTTAAGAACTTTTTTTTTTCTTCTAAGGCTAGGATTAAATCTCTTAATCCATACACTCACACATGCTGTCACTGACTGTTCTCCACTCTGAATGCAATACCCATCTCCTGCAAATTATTACTAACAAAATCTGCCATTTTCTATTGTACGTTATCTCCTTGTAAAAAACACCACCCTCTCTGCCTGCAGAAAGCTTGTCAGCCCCAAGTTTCTACTCAAGCTACAATTTTCCTGTTTCCTAAACTTTAAATTTCTTCTTATAGATTAAACCCCCCTCCCCTCCCAGCTGGATTGCTTTAAAGTTAAAACCTCATCCTGCCCTCTCTTGAACACTAGCCATGCAGCTCTCTTTCTAGCAAGAACCTGCCGTTAACAAGCATCCTTTGAAAGGACCTTTCCTAAAACCGAACTGACTGCCAAGGATCTCCAGCTTACTGGCATCTGAAATGAAGTGCTGTAACCATCTCTCATAAAAGGCTCATGCAGCATCTTACAGCAGGCTGCAAGGTCACTACTGGTTAGCAGACCCACTGCTGTACTATCTCCAGTCATTCCCACTGTCTAATACAGATCTTCATTCTACAATATTCTGTATGTACCACCGATGGTTCCCGTTTAATGTAGGTACACCTTCTGATTCTGAAATTAAAGCATTTTGCAATGAACTTCTGTTGCTTTTCTCTTATTTTATATCCCTAACCCTCCTAAATCTTACGTTTAGTTTTGGCCAAAATTATTTGATTATATTAAGCATTAGCTATGCACACAACACCCTTTTCTTTCAATCCCTTCACATGTTAACCATAACATAACTACTGTATACATATATTTTTGCATACCACGTAAATGAAAATTTGCTTTGCCTAACTGATAAACTTCATGGAATATTATGTAACAATGTCTTCTGCATTACTGTTTATGTCTGCGGCACACTGGAAAAAGCTCTGGGTCCCCTTGCAGAACTGCAGATATGAACTACAGATCTTATGTAATTTATGCTGCATTTCAGCCTTATGACCAGGGTCACGGCTTTAAGGGTCCTGAATGGATAAGCTTGCGTACCACATTAGTTAAATAAATACCATAACCTAATTTTCAGTATACTTTTTCCTGCATCCAATGCCTTGCCAAGCATATGGCCCATCACTACAATCATGCCAGTTTGTTATCCCACAGGCTATGAGCTAAATTAATTGTTCTCATCACCCAGGAAGCTGTCAGAAGACATTTTGCTACTTAAACCTAACCCACATACATGTGCTTCCACACTCATGATGACACTAGAGCATATGAATATACTACTTGGCAGAGTTAAGTGCACATATCTAGTCCATGTATTCATACCTCTCAACTGTCCCTGATTTCCAGGGATGTTCCTGATTTGCACTACAAAATTTAGCTCTGTCCCTTTTAATCCCTCCTAAAACTGGTGACTCTTAGTGGAAAGGTGGTGAATTATACTCAATAAATAATGACAGTAAGTAAGAGTTACGGATTTCTTTTATTTCACAAAATGTACAGTAATTAACATTCCTTTATTCTGCCAATGTCTCAAGTTAATAGTATTAATATTTTACAAATGTTCCTGATTGACCCTGACTTGACTTTTCTGGGTTTTTCCCTGATTCTGTTGAATTATGTCCCTGATTATTTGAGAGCTATGCATGCATTGTATGTAGCGACACCCTTCCTTCCACTGGGTGTCAGAAATGCAACAGACCCAATGACACCCCCCAGGATGAAGCAGCTGCATTGGCTGCACTCCCACCATCTCCAGCTGGCTACTCCAAAGTAGGGGCTGCTAATCCATCCTGGGTCATTCATTCTGCGCTTTAAAGCACTGTGACATGGAGGAAACTCCAATAATGGAAATTAGTCCAATTTTACTACGGAGTACAGCAATACAGCAATTAGCACTGTTGCCTCACAGCTCTGGTCTGGTTTCTGATTGGGGTACTATTTGTGTGGAAATATGCCTTCTCTGTGCCCACATGGGTGTTTTCTGGGTGCTCCAATTCCCTGCCACATCTCAAACATATGCTTTACCTCTTAACCAAAGTATACCAGAATTAATTAAACACCAAATTACTCCAAATTTAGTAAACCTTGTAATATCTTTCTGTTATCTCCTTTATAATATACCACAGGGAAACAAAATCCATAATTATGATAGAAAGAATCTCTTGGGGTGCAACTCATTCCTATCCCAGATAGAAGTCAAACCCTTCTAAATGCTAGATTATGCAGCAATAAATCTCACCTTGTTTATATTTTCTCAGAGATACAGGTGCGTAAAAGACCACTTGACATGTGATTATACGACAAAACATAACAAAATGCTGATGGAAGTAAGTCTAGTGACACAGTGGCACATTTAACTGCTGTCACCGTTCCATGTATCAACATATTAGATATAATTAAAGTTAAATGTAGTCGACAACTAACAGAAAACTTAAGTAATCATTATCTGACTCAACAAATCCTGCAGGAATTATTACACACAGCAAAATATAAAACAGATTTGAAAATATTCACTCCAACTTTGCATGTGAATCACAATGAGGCAACTTGATTCATATTTAAATGGCCTCAATTGGGCCAAATGTAAGTTTAAATGTAAAGATAAGTCATATAACTACTAAAGGGAAGAAAAAAATCAAGCATAGTTTATCTTGCGTTTTACCTGAGAAAAGAGACATGCCTGTGAACCCAAAGGGACTACTGATGCAGAATACAAGCGTAATTAGGAGGAAGCATGGCAGTGCCTGGCTGCCTGCAGAAAACATTTCTCTTGGAAATTTTCACTTTATTTTCTGCAGTTGGTTTCTGGGCAAACTGAATTCATTTTTAAAGCACTGAATTTCTAAATGATAACGGCAAAGCAAACTTGGTGTGCCTTTTTACCGGTTCTTTCACCTTTATGACGGCACTCTGGTCACATCTCAGATACATTTTGTCACAATGTCATTACAATGCCAGTACTACAGCACGAGTTCTTTGTTGCTGTAGTACTGGCTCTTAAGCCTTCAGTGAATTTCTGGGACATCATGTTCCAGTCTTCTCCTTCATCTCTGCTGGACTGTTTTGATGGTATGTGCTGCATGCAATTTGGACAATAAATTATGGATTTCCTTGGTTTTCCAAGAAACTGTACAGTGGTCTTATTTGTATGTTGTCTTTTGTCTAAGGAACATGTCTAAAAAAAAAAAAAGTAGCACCGTGGCTGTCCAAAGAAACTAGACAAAAAAATCAGGAAGAGAAATAAAGCCTGGTCGTTTTGGAAAACCAATAAAAACCCTAAGGATCAACTAATATATAAACAGCTAAGAAATGATACTAAGAAGTCTATAATGTTAGACAAAAATGACTATTACTGTAACCTGCAACATAAACATCAAAATCGACCACAAAAATTTTGGTCCAGCTTAAACAATCTTCTCCATCCAGGTAATACTACTACCCCTACCCCTGCGTCTATTCTCCAAAAACCTCCATAAAATATTGCCAACACCTTCAACACAATCTTTACGGAAACTATACAATCCTTTGCCAACCAACTAGGCCTCAACAACCTAGACCCTATTAACCCCATATCAAATACCCACCCATCCTTTAACTTTTAACCTGTACCAACAGCATTTATCCGATCCTTAATCAAGAAACTGAAACCTACCACACTTTCACAGCAGACCTAGTCCCGCCAGAATATCTTCAAAAGGCTGCAAATGCAATAGCGTATCCCATCTCAATATTAATTAACAGAACCATCTCTGAAGCATATATCCCCTCCATCTGGAAAATTTCCTATGTAATTCCTCGCCATAAAGGGGGTAACTCCACTGATCTATCAAATTACCGGCCCATCGCCATTCTGTCCTCTCTGGCTAAAAATATGGAAAAATGTATCCACAAGCAACTCCTTCATTACCTCAATTTGCACAGTCTCCTAGCTCCCTCCCAGCAATGATTTAGACCCCACCATAGTACCACCACAGCCCTTCTATCCTTCTCTCAGACAATAAACCAAATCAGTAATAATAATAATACGCCCTCCTCTGCTGTCTTTCTTGACCTATCTAAGGCATTTGATATGGTAAACCACCAGCTACTCATTCAAACACTAAAACCTCTTGCCATAGACAGCCTAGCAATACGCTGGTTTCAGTCCTACCTAAGTGGCAGACAACAAGCTGTGCTATGGAAGGATAGCCTTTCTTCCCTACTGCCAGTCACCCTTGGAGTTCCTCAAGGGTCTATACTAGGACCTCTCCTATGTTCCATCTTCATTAATGATCTTCATACAGTCATCCCCAAAGTAACCTGCATTCAGTATGCAGATGACTCTACCCTAATCTATTCTGCAACCTCCGCATTACACCTGCAGACCTTAACCCAAAATACTTTCAATATAGTAGAAAACTGGCTCACTGACAGGCGTCTTCTATTGAATCCAAATAAAACAAATCTGCTACTCTTCACCCCCACCCGGAAAGCTACACTCCCATTATTTACCATAACATCTAATAATGGCACAATAATTTCCCCAGAAAGTAATACAAAACTATTGGGTGTAATTGCTGACAATAATCTTAAGTTTGACACTCACATCGACAAAACCATTAAAACAGTCAACAAAAAGCTACGATCTCTATATAGAATTAAGGCATTTCTAACCCCAACTGCTAGGACAGTTATTGCCCGAACACATTTACTTTCAACCCTTCTTTATGCCTCCCCAATCTATACAAACCTGAGTAAATCTGACCTCAATAAACTCAATAGCTGCTACAACACCATAGCCAGATTTGCCACAGGCTCAGCATACAGAACCCACCACTGTATTAACCTACGATCTCTAGGCTAGCTAGAGTTTCCCTCTCAAATCCAATATAATCAATTAATAATAGCCCACAAAGTCCTCATCAGCCCGAAACACACCCATACTCAAAAATATAATTACCCCTTACAGTAACATAAAAACTCTCCGGTCTTCTGACAAAATACTGGCACAAACTGTTAAATCTAAAAACTCAGCAGATGACTCACTGTTTTGCAACTCTGTTGGAACAATCTGGAATCGACTCTCTGCCGAACTTACAGCAAACCAGACTATTAACCAATTTAAAACATCTTTCAAAAAATTCCTAAAAAGTCACTGGCTGTGCCCCTGTACAAACCCTGACTAACCAGCTTACCACTCTCTTCACTGCCTGGCTATCTGTAAATCAGTCAATGTTTCAGACTTAGTCTCATTCTCATATGTATTGTACTACTGAATGACATGCTACCTTTTTCAGCCTTGTACCACTAAAAATGTCTAAGTTCGAGCAAGAAAACTACAATGTTAAGTTTAAGTATGTATGTATTCCAAGTATGCATATAATGCACTGGTATTTATATGTGACTGTATAAAACTGCTACTGTTTAACTCTTATATAACTATCCACATGTGGAGCTTTTCTCCCCAGGCCTCTGCTGAAAATGGACCTGTGTCCAGTCGGACTATCCCAGTTAACAAATGTAAAATAAAATAAAATAAATAAATAAATAAAATGTCTATATGTTACAGTGCCATTTGCCCTATTTGAGAAATGCCATTATTAATATTAATATTCCCAATATACCTTTATTAATATGTACAGAATAGATCCCTTGTGATTGTCTGGCCAAGACAGCTTTGTAGCTTTTCTCTGCTTCCATGCTACCTACCTAGCTGAAGAGCCTTATTTCTATGGTCAGAGACCTTTGAACCTAGTGAAGACATTTCCTCTCATCAATTTGCCATGTTAGTTTGGGGAGATATGGAAAGACTTATTCTGGCCTTGCAGCTCATCACAAGTTGATTGGATTTTCTATGCTTGTGGTGATACCATGACTTATTTTTTTACTGGAGGTCTTGTAGCCATAACAACGTAATTTAATATTCAGTGAATGCCTAAACTGGAAATAACTCAACTTACTGTTTTCATACCTGTTATGCAATTTACTATTTTGGCAACTGCACATTTATGGTTTTAGTCCATTTATTCAAAAGGCTTTAGAGTAGTTTTGCAGTTTACATAATATAATTAAGATGCATTTCTATAAAGCAACATTACATCTCTGAAATATGCTTTAGAAAATTTCTTCTTCTTCTGCCTTGCTGTGCTTGGAAGTGCTTACATCTGAAGTACTCAAATAAAAGTTTGTGTTTAATTCAGTTCAAGAACTTCGGGTCCAAAACTATTCTAAACATTTAAAACATGGTTTGGCAATTGTCATGGTGGTCTATGCTTACTATATCAACAATTCTTTAAGATGAACGAGCAAATGTTAAATGAGACACAGTCAAATACACATCCACACCTTACACACCGAATACAAATCACAACAATGAACCACAACACTAACTGCTTTTTGGCCAAATAAGTGAAGTGCTTTATGAATATAAAATTCTGTGTGACTGTTATTCTCCTGAAAGATTGTTTGTGTCTTTCGGCTTTTCCCAGTTAGGGGTCGCCACAGTGGAACTCCGGTCCGCTAATGATTGGTAGTTGATTTTTACGTGCAGTGTTACCAGTCCTGACGCACAACCTTCAACGAAGGTATGCCCATTCACGCATGTCTCCACGCAGAAGACGCTCCAGCTGAGAATCGAACCGGACAGTGTCTTACTGTGAGGCGACAACGCTACCACAGCACCAACACTCTCCTGAAGGATCTGCATCCAAACTCCCACTCTCTCCTTATTTCTTGAATTTCCTCTTTGCTTCATCATCTCTTTCCATTTTTAACTGCAGCTTTCTGCTTGTGTTATGTATAACAGCCTTAAATGTGTAGCTCTGAAATATCTTTTCAGATCAGGTAATCCTAAACCACTTTGTTCTACTGGAAGGATCAACTTACCCCATTCGACTACTGCCCTTGTCTCCTCACAGACTCCTTCAACACTGTACTAATTACCATCTATAACTTCTCTGGTTGATAAACATATATCTGATCTATAAATAAAACTAAAGGGACTAAACATTTTTACTGTTTGTATCTTGCTATCCATATCAATAGACAAGCGCTTCCAGTTTCTCAGTTTTTATATTATTTTTTGCTTAGTCTCTTCCCACATATACTTAGATGTCATAGCAGAACCTTTTTAAACCCCTACTCCTAAATATTTCAATTTATCATGTCCCATAAATATGGGTATTGCTGAACTAATTCATGTGTGGACACAAAGTTTACAGCTATAGCCTCTCTTCTGTCTTCATTAATTTTATATCCTGAAAAAAACTTGAAATTGTCTCAGAATGTTCCACAAAGTACAGTTGTGTACACTTGCCATAAATGTAGATGTTCAAGTGTATTCACTGTTGCAGTCATTACATTTGGGTAATTTGCTGGCAGGTTGCCCTCAGTCGGCCTGAATTCCAAAGTCTTGGGTCCTGCATCGGTTGCTGTCTCCTCTTCCATGATGTCAGGTCATCAGGGGTACAAAACAAGCAGCCAACGCCATTTTGTTTAGTTTTTCTTGCCCCAGATGTCAGGTGCCCCCAAAAAGGTAGCAAATATATACACACATATATATATATATATATATATATATATATATATATAACTATATATACATGCATCAATACAAACTTTACCTTCATCTACAAGCAAATACACCACATAGGTTGTAGAAGATAGAGAAGGAAAGATAAACGCCAGAATGAAAGGGGAATGGCGGGCAGGTAACCTGGACTGCAACAGTGAATACACTCGAACATCTACATTTATGGTAAGTGGACACAATTGTACTATGTTCTTCATGTTTCACTGTTGCAGTCATTACATTTGGGTAGAATCCCAAAGCTATGGATGGGAGGCTGGAGCTAAACAGCATTAGGTGCGGCTATAAGGCCCTGCAGAACTGCAGTGGCAAAGCCTGCCCTGGACTTAGAGTAGAGAGGCAAATGATAATGCTTTGTAAAGGTGTGAAAAGAACTCCAGGTAGCAGCCTCTAGAATGTCTTTGGTTGGTACTCCTCTGAGAAAGGCTGCTGAAGTAGCTGCAGCTCTGGTGGAATGAGACCTAATGCCCTTGGGCACAGGTTTGCCATGGTGTAAGTAGCAGAAATTAATGCAGTGGCTTATCCACTTTGAAATTGTCTGCTTTGAAATAGCCTTTCCTTCTGATCCTGCAGCATATGTCACTAGTAATTGCTCAGTTTTTCCTAGAGCTTTCGTCCTGCTCAAATAGAATCTTAGCTGTCTGTGTACGTCCAAGGAATGCAGAATTCTATCCTCCTTGTTCTGCGGATTTGGATAAAAGGTTGGCAGATGAATAGTTTGGTTAAGAGCCACACTGGAAACCACCTTAGGCATAAATGAAGGATTTGTCCTCAGGGACACCCTGTCTGGGTAAAATATGATAAAAGGCTCCACAGCCATGAGGGCCTGTAGCTCTGAGACTCTTCTTGCTGAAGTAATTGCTAGTAGTAGAGCTGTTTTCCATGATAAGAACTTTATATCAGCAGTATCAGCTGGTTCAAATGGAGGCAGGGTGAGCTTTTCCAACACATAATTAAGGTCCCATGCAGGTATTGGCGATCTTCTAGGAGGCCTTAAATTTTTGGCTCTTCTAAGATACTGCTTTAGTAAAGGATGAGAAAAGATTGGTGACTATTGTAATGAGCCAAAATGGCATAGGCATGGATTTTAACTGATGAGAAAGATAGGCCTTTGTCAAGCATCTCAGTCAAGTATTGTAATATCTGAGGAATATTTGGTTCTGCTGTATCAGTTCCTTGTGCTTGATTCCAAGCACAGAATCTCTTCCATTTATCAGCATAAGATGTTCTAGTACTAGGCCTTCTGGCTTCCAAAATGACATCCATCACAGCTTTACTGAGAGGTGTTGTTTGTAAAACTGCATGATCAGCCATTCTGCCAGGTTCAGTGTCTGGAGTTGATTGTGCAGGATCTGATTGTTTTGCTAGGACAGTAGTTGAGGTCTCTGAGGTAAGGTCCAAGCTGGGTACTGAGACAAGTTCCTTAGGATTGGGTACCAGTATTGACGGGGCCAGTCTGGGGCAATTAGTATCATCTTTGGTTTCTCTTGTCTGACTTTTAGTAGGACCTTGGGAAGAAGAGGCAGAGGAGGAAAGGCGTAAACTGATAGGTTTTTCCAACTGAAGGATAGGGCATCCAGTTTCCATGCTTGTCTGTGATAGGTCCTTGTGCAGAATCTTTTCAATTGATAATTTTGAGGAGAGGCAAATAGATCTATTTCCGGGCTCCCCCATTTCTTTGTTATCATGCTGAAGAGTTGTGGATCTAGTTTCCACTCATGAGGGTCCACAAGGTTTCTGCTTGAATAGTCTGCCAGAGTATTTTGTTTTCCTGGCAGGAATTGAGCTTGAAGATGTATTTGTTAAGTCAAAGCTGTGTCCCACAGTGACATCTGCAAAGGGGGTATGAGTGCGTGCCCCCCTGCTTGTTTATATACCACATAACTGTGGTGTTGTCCATCTTTATGAGTAGTTGTCCTGGATGAAGTAAGTCCTTGAAGGCTGTCAGGGCATTTTGAACAGCTAACATCTCTTTTTGGTTGATATGTAGATGCATTTGTTTTGGGGTCCATATGCCCTGAATGTATCTTCCTGCCATGTGGGCTCCCCAGGCATAATCTGATGCATCTGTTGTTAAGGTTTGGCTGGCAGGGGGTAGAGTGAAGGGCCATCCCATGTTTTGGTGACATGCCTTTGCCTACCATAGAAACTCCTGTTGTAGGCAGGGAATGAGAGGAATTAGAAGTTATGTACCTACCATAACGTTCCATGTTAGTTGTCTTCTCTCGCCTTCTTTCTTGCTGGATGGGTTCGGAGCCGATCCTCGGCTCCGACTCGGCACTAGCTTTAGCTCGAGAACTCCTTTTACCAGCTCGAGGCAACCCTATATCCCATGATGCAAGGCGGAACTACCTCAGATCTCGTTTGGCAGCTAACTAACCCTGCTAAAGACTTATCCTAATATAATTAGGAACCATGGTTCCTAAAAGAAGTCCTCATAACAATGCTCCAGAGGAAGCAATCTAATAGGAACTCTCAAGATCTGTCCAGGCCAGGGGAAGGAGGGACGCAAAGAAGGTGAGAGAAGACAACTAACATGGAACGTTATGGTAGGTACATAACTTCTAAATGTTAAGTTGTCAATCTCGCCTTCATTCTTGCTGGATGGGACCGCGTCCTAGCACCTGTATCCCGGGTGGCTCAATGGAACAGACTCTTGAGAACAGTGGAACCAAAACTGTCCCTATCTCTGGAGGCCAAATCCAACTTGTAATGAGACACAAAGGTATGAGGCGTGGCCCAAGTAGCTGCTGCACAAATAGTGTCAATGGGAAGTCTATCCTGAAAAGCTACAGAAGTGGATAGACTCCTGGTCGAATGTGCTTTTGGCTTAGAAGATAGTTGTTTGCCCCTTAGAGAGTACACATAGGAAATGGTGGATGTCAACCATCTAGATAAGGTCACTTTAGATACTGGAAGACCCAACCTGTTTTCTGCATAGGAGACAAACAATTGGTCTGATTTTCTAACTTGTTTAGTCCTATGTAAGTAGTACCTGAGCTGACGATGAACATCCAAAAATGCAGCTTCTGTTCAGCTCTGTCAGAATAGTTAGGAAAGAAAACTGGTAGATCAATAGATTGGTTAATATTGGCTTGAGATACAACCTTGGGAAGAAAGGAAGGGTTAGTTCTGAGCGAAACCCTATCCTTATGAAACACCAGATAAGGTGAACGAATACAGAGGGCCTGAATCTCAGAAACTCTTCTTGCAGAAGTAACAGCCAGCAAAAATATAGTTTTCCATGTCAACAACTTTAAAGAACATGTAGCAGACGGTTCGAAAGGAGGTAGAATTAGGGATGCCAACATTAAGTTCAGATCCCATTGCGGAGGAGGATGTTTCACAGGCGGTTTTAGGAGAAAAACTCCTCTCAAAAGGCTTTGCATAACCTATGAGACATGATGTTATTGTCCTGCAAGCCAACATGAAATTTGGAAATAGCAGCCAGTTGTACTTTGACTGTAGATGATGACGATCCCGAATGAAAACCTCCGCCAGGAAATCCAAAACAGAATGTATAGGAGCGGTGAAAGGATCAATATTTCTGGCGTTTGCCCAAATAGAAAACGTTGCCACTTGCTAGCATAAACAGTTCTAGTGGACGACTTTAAAGAAGACACTAAAATGTCTCTGACTGAGTCAGAAATCATTGGTAGCCTGGCTAGGAAGGAAGTGGAGCAACCAAGCAGTGAGGTTGAGAGAATGAATGGCCCGGTGCTGCTGACCCGACTGGTGGATCAAAAGATCCGGAACTGGGTCCAGATGCCAGGGCTGCACCAGAAGGTGATGATGTAGAGACGGAAACCAAATTTGTCGAGGCCAATATGGAGCAATGAGGATCAATTTGGCTCTCAAAACGGTGGCTTTCTGAATGACTTGTGGAATCAATGGAAAGGGAGGAAAAGCATAAAGAAGTCCCCGAGGCCAATCCTGGGTTAGAGAGTCTCTCAAGGGTTGGCTTGGAAGAGGAAATAGTGTGAAGTAATCTGGGCACTTGCTGTTTTAAGGGGTAGCGAAAAGATCGCAACAAGGGGTGCCCCACTTCAGAAAAATCTGATCCACTACAGACTGATTGAGAGACCACTCATGAGGCATCAGAATAGATCTGCTTAGCCTGTCCGCCAATAGGTTGGACCTGCGGGATGCGTTGCTATCAGAAACCGCTGAGAAGAGATCGCCCATTGCCAAAGTCTGAGAGCTTCGACATAAGGGATAGGACCTGGTTCCGCCCTGTTTGTTGATGTACCAGACCACGGACATGTTGTCCGTCTGTACTGCAATAGTCCCTGTGGGAAGAAAGTCGTCGAGGGCTTGCAACGTTAAAAGCACTGCTCTCATCTTCAGGACATTTATGTGCAGGTGGTATTCTATGGGTTGCCACGTCCGTGGACCATCCTGCCCTGATAATGCCCCCACCTGATCAGAGAGGCATCCGTGGTGACTGTGGCAACTGGAGGAGGGGAACAAAGGGTCGGCCCTGATGAAGAAGAGGGAAGATATCCACCATCGTAGATGAGCCCTGCAAGACTGTGTCACTAAGATCTCGTGTCTCATGGGCAGATGGGTACGACCACTGCGTGAACAACATCCACTGCAGGAGACGCATGTGGAAGCGAGCCAGTGGAAGAAGAACAATGGCTGCAGCCATTAGGCCTAGAACTTTCAAGACAAACCTGGCTTTGACCTTGTTGCTTTGTAACAGAAGCTGAACAAATTTCTGGATGTCCAGAATCCTTTGATTTGTTAGCCTGGCTAACATTTTGACGGTATCTAACTCTGCGCCTATAAAGGTGATAGATTGGCAAGGCAGCAGAGAGGATTTTTCGAAATTCACCGAAATTCCTAGACTCTTGCAAAGCTGTAAGGTGTAGTCTCTGGACCGAAGAAGCTGTAAGGTGTAGTCTCTGGACCGAAGAAGCTGATCCTTGGAGGTGGCGGAGAGGAGCCAGTCGTCCAAATAAGGAAACACTTGGAATCCTCGACGTCTCAGGTGAGCTGTGACCACTGCCATACATTTGGTGAACACTCTGGGGGCTGAAGTGAGGCCAAAGGGCAGTGCTCTGAATTGGTAATGACTGGCTCCCAGCCGAAAGCGGAGAAACTTTCTGGAGCGTCTGTGAATCTTTATATGATAGTACGCATCCTGAAGGTCTATCGAGCACATCCAGTTGTCCTTGCCCAGAAAGGGCAGAATGGATTGCAGCGTGACCATCCGAATCTTGCCTTTCTGACAGACTTGTTTAGTCTGCTTAGGTCTAGTATTGGTCTCCAATCTCCGTCCTTTTGGGGACCAAAAGAATCTTGAGTAGAAGCCGGATCCTACTTGGTCTGCCGGCACTGTTTGGATGGCTCTTTTCCCAGGAGTTTTGAAACTTCCTGTTTTGCCAAATCCCTTTGACCGGGTGAGATGTCTGGAAGGGATTGTAGAGGTACGGAAACCTTTCAAGGGATTTTGTAACCCTCGGATATAATCGACTGTACCCACTTCTCTTGTGATAGGGATTGCCAGGCTACTGGGTACAGCGAAATTCTTCCCCGACTGCCTCCAAGGGTGGACAGTCGGGAAACACCTCAGGGATGCTGAAAAGGCTTCTCAGGAAGAGGCTCCCTGTTGCCCTGGTTCTGAGGACCCCCTGCTTCTAGGGCGGCGTCTATTATTGTTACCCCCTCTGCCTCTGGGGGTAAACTGACCACGTGTGTCCGGTGTAGCTCCTTGGGCTTTACCGAACCACATCTTCCCCCTTCTGACCCTTGGGATATGGTCTAGAAGGAGTGGAAAACTGGACTCCAACGGCAGAAAGAGTTTTACCGTCCTGTTCACATCTGGTCAAAGTATCCTTCACCTGAGGTCCAAACAAAGCCGAACCGTCAAAGGGGGTGTTGGTGAAGGACGCCTTAAAGGGGTCTGCAAAATTACATAGCCGCATCCAGGCTTGGCGTCTAAGAGCAACACCTGTGCCTGCGGCCCTGCTCGTTCCATCGGCTGCATAAGATATGAGCCGCATGGAGGAGTTAGATATCAATTCAGGATAGCTAGCTGAGAGGCAATCTTTCCTGAGCCCCAGCAGCTGAAGGATCCTGGACTACTTCTCCCAGTTCCTTGAGAATATCTCGTTGAAGCCTGGTGAAGTGACAAAGGTAATTCAGCGAGCGATAGCAAAGGTCGCTGAAGAAAACATCCGCTTTCCATACCTGTCCATGGTCCTAGAATCCTTATTAGGAGGATGGACAGGTACTGAAGGATCCACCAGTTCCTTCTTAGTGGCCGCCACCACCATAGCATCCACAGAGACACCTTTGGACAGGAACTGTTTGTCCGAAGGGGCCGTGATGAACTTGGATGGTCTCCTGGGGACAGGTTCCACAGAATCTGGAGCCACGCCTTCGAGCCACTACCTGCATGAGTGGGTCGAAGGCGAGACACCCAGGAGGTGGAGGGTCGGGATCCAAAGCCTCCAGGTATACCGACTCATCCTCGGAGGGGTCAATGGAGGGCCAATTCCCCTCTGTTTGAGGAGCTCAAGGATGTCTGAAAATGAGACATCCTCAGAGGGGGACCGTGGGGAACCCTCCGACTCATCTAAGTCGGTATCAGATGTAGTAGACTCAGGGAGTCTGTGTGTTTCCTCTTACCGCCCTCTTCGAGGGGTTCCCCTGCAGGGTCAGGAGAAACCTCGGAAGAGGAGGAAATTCCCAGTGGGGAAACCTGGGGCGATGGATCCCTGGGCCTGAGAGCAAGAGGCTGGCAAGAGGCATCTGCAGGCACTGATGAGGGAGGAGCTAGAGGGATAGACCGTTGACCAGGCTCAGAGGCCAGGACACTCCTCATCACCTCAAAGGCTCCTCTCCCCGGGAGACCTGAACACACCCGCTCCGAAGAAACAGGAATGGTCAGCTCCAAGGACAGAGAAGGCTCCGTGGCCGATGTCGGCGCCGAGCTTACCAAAGCCGAAGCTCCGAGAGGGAGAGCGGGGTCGGACAAGGGTCCGATGCCACTAGCCCCCTCGGAGCCGACAGTGGAAACCCGACGACCGGATCCCTCCAAGGAAAGTCTCAAGGAGGAGATCGGAGCCGAGGATGACGGAGCCGAAGGATGTATCGGCTCCGGCATCGAAACAGTCGCTGTCCCAAGGACACTGTAGCCTGTGGCTCCGAACTCTGGTGTGGAGTCGGAGGAGGAATCTCAAGAATCGGGGCTATAGCCGAAGTCTGTTGAGACGGGCTATGGAGCATTTGGGCCAGTGCCTGAGATTTCAACAGCCTGCTTACCACCCTCTCCAAATCGTGGTCAGACAGCCTGGAAGATCTCGAAGATCGGCTCCGATGGCTCGCTCCGACAAAGAGGAGACCCGGAGCCGAGTGAATACTTAGTATCGAAGGGACCGGGATCTCTTACGGGCCGGAGCCATCGGAGCCAAGTCCCTTGAACCCCAGATGGAGCCGAGGATCTCGGCTCCGATGCTGGATAAAGTGTCGGCTCCAGCCGAGCCGACAAGGCAGTAGTCAGGGTATCGGAGCCGGCCGGCACAACCCACTACTCTAGCAGAAGAAGTATCGGCTCCAGCGGAGCGATATCGGCCCGACGGAGCCTGAGCCACCGGAGGAGGCTTGGACACTGTAGCCTGAGCCTTCAGTGGCTTAAGAGGTTTTCCTGCCTTGCTTAGGAGGAGAACCTTCAGGTTTTAACAAACCTCGGAGGATCAATTTGTTCCTCCTTTCCTGCAGGACTCTCTGGCTAAAGGCATGACACAACGCACAGGAGTCCTGCAGGTGCAAAGGCCCCAGGCAATACACAAGAAGTGTGACCGTCTGTCAGGGACATTTTCTGACAGCACTGGTCACACTTCTTGAAGCCTGAGACCTTGCCTTCCCTAGACATCCTAAAAGGATATACACAAACAGTCCCCACAAACACACAACTTAATCCCTACACAGACACACAGGAAGGGAATAACTTGGGGAACTAGGCCTGACTAAAACTTTAACTGAAAAACTATTTTAAAAGTTTAAAAGGAAGGAATATGGTGGGCTGTACTAAATACAGGCTAACCTAACACTGAAGGGAAATTAAACCCCTAACTAAACTTTTTTCTTCTTTAACAAGAAAAACTTACCTCAGCTGGCAAAGGAGACCTCTTTCGCTAAGCGGCAAACGAGATCTGAGGTAGTTCCGCCTTGCATCATGGGATATAGGGTTGCCTCGAGCTGGTAAAAGGAGTTCTCGAGCTAAAGCTAGTGCCGAGTCGGAGCCGAGGATCGGCTCCGAACCCATCCAGCAAGAATGAAGGCGAGATTGACAACTTAACATTCATTGTTTCCAGACTGTGACAATGTTGACTCCATAAACTTTTTAGGTACCACTGAAGCTTCCTCATATGCAGTCTTGCATATGGAATCAGTAGGATGCAGGATGCCATGAAGCCCAAAGCCTGCAGAGTTTGTCTTGCAGATAACTGGGTTTTTGTTGCCATCAGTTTGAAGTAAGTAGTCCGTTGCCTTTGTTTGTCTGGCATGAGGTAAGCCATCTGGGCAGTTGTATTCAAGCTTGCACCCGGGAATGTTATCTTTTGAGAGGGCACTAGTTGTGATTTCTTTTCATTTATTGTGTACCCTAGGCATGTTAGAAACCTTTTCACAAACACCAGGTGTTGAAGAAGAATGTCCTTGTTCTCTGCTTGAATGAGACAGTCATCCAAGTAAGGATATATTTGTATACTTCTTTGTCTGCAAAAAGCAATTACTGGTGCCAGGCATTTTGTAAAGACCCTGGGCGCAGTAGATAAGCCAAAGGGCAGTGCAGAGAATTGGTAATGCATTAAGCCAGCCTTGAATCTGAGGTATCTTCTGCACGATTGCCTTACTGAGGCATTCAGGTATGCCTCTTTTAGGTCTAATGTCACCAGCCAAGCATTCTTGCCCAGCATGGGCAGATGCTGCTGTAAAGTCAGCATTTTGAATTTTGGAATGTCCAGGTGTGTGTTCAAAATCGATAAATCCAGTATTGGCCACCAGGCCTTGCCCTTTCTGGGTACCAAGAACAGTCTTGAGTAAAAACCTTGTTCTTTTTCCTGTTCTGGTACTGGCTGAATGGCCCCCATATCCATGAGGGATGTAACCTGTTTCTGTGCCTCTGTCCATTGATTTATTGGCAGATCCGGCCAACCGTTTGCCATTGGCAGAATATGGAAATGGAATGTGTATCGCTGTAATACTATGTTTAGCACCCACTTGTCCTGGGTTATTAACTGCCAATTTTGAGCAAAAAGTGCTAATTTTCCCCCTAAGGGTGCTGCCAAAAGGAAAGTGCTTGGTGAAGGCAGAGGGAAATCATTGGGACTGTTTTCTGTAGGTTTGCGCTTTATCTCCTCCAGATTTGGAGGTAGAAGTGCCCCATTGCTTTGACCTGTAAGAAACTTGTGCCTGTTATCTGGGACCCTTAGGGCATCTGGATTTGCCCCTTTGAGCTCTGTCTGACACAGGAAAGGACCAATTTTTTGTAGGACAGTGTCTACTAAATCTTGGTGGCTGCACTTGTAAGAAGTCTTTTACAGTTTGCATAGACTTAGCTTTGTCTTCCATTTTCTTTAAAACCTCTTCTGCCTTAATACCAAACAGAGTATCATGCTGTAAAGGTGCATCCAGTAATTTAGCTTTAACATGATCAGGCAAATTTTGCTCTTTTAGCCAGGCATGCCTCCTAATCACAAATCCAGTAAACTCGGCCCTGCAGGAGGCCTCTAAGGAATCAAAACCACATTGCAAAGTATGCTTTTCAACCTGTACAGCTGCATGCAAAAATTCCTGCAATTCCTTATTTTCTGCACATTCAGAAATCGTCATTTTCTGTTTCAGCAATCCCATAACATGTTGTTGATACTTGAGCATATGAAACTGGCAGTTTAAGGCCCTAATTGCCAAGGTTGCAGATGTATAAACCTTTTTTCCCCCATCTATCCAGTGCCCTTGAATCTCTGTCAGAGGGGGTAGGATTGTTTGCTGTTGAGGCCTTAACTCCCCTTGGACCCTGTGAAATAGTTTCAGGATCAGCAGCAGGGTTTCTAAATAAAAATTTGTGTGAGTCAGGGACCTTGTAATATCTGTCAGGCTTGATGGGAGCCGGAGGTAATGAGTCAGGGGTCAAGCTTGACTCCAAAAACACATCATCCACAATGTCTAAAACAGGGGGTATGGCTAAAGGGCTGTGCTGAGGGAGAAGAAGGAAATCCTTGAGCCTCTTCTTAGATTCCGAGAAATCTTGACTCTCCCAGTGAAAATGCTCCCTCAAAGTATGAAAGGTTTCTCCAAATGAATAATTCTCAGGAGGTGATGCAGATGGTATAAACTTCTCTGCATCAGAATCCTCATAGGGAGGTATAGATAATTCCTGATCAGAAGAGGAATCAGAAGAAATAGAAACCTGATCTGAAGATTCATAATCAGTGTCTTGCCTAGGCCTCAGGTGGGGGATGGGAACCCCTGATCAAGGTAATAAGGTCTTCAGCCATTTTGATCATCTGTTTTTTAGCCATAGTGGCCTGTGCACGTGGCTCATAGATTCATAGGTTGGTACTAGGCTATTGGCTCTAGGGCCTATGCAAGCCTAGCCATAACATTTCCCTGGATATTTCTTCCCACAATATTTACTTCTCTGGACCCCTGTCTAGCAGGGTGACTGACATGATCCCCGGAGTGAATTTCCTATCTCCCATCCAATCATCACGGTTCCTTTTGAAGAGGGCCAAGGAGGCGCTCTGCTTGACATGTATGGGCAGTCTATTCTAGAGTATGGGGAGTCTCTGGGTCAGGAACCTATCCCTCCAGCATGGTTTGTTCATTGTGATGACCAGGTTTAAATCCCTGGAGTGTGTGGCTCTGAGGGATTGGGATTTCTTTAAGTGGAGCATGTCCAACAGCTCAGGATTTGACATGGCCTTGTATGTTAAGCAGAGATCGCCTCTGAGTAGACGATATGCCACAGAGTATAGCTGGAGTTTTTTTAGACGGTCAGCATATGGCATCTGCTTTAGGCCTGTGATTCTTTTAGTGCGGTATTTCTGTGGCCTTTCCAGCTGTTGTAGATGTCTTGTGAGGTACATACCAAACAGGGCATTACACTCTATAATGGGTCTAATGAGGGATGAGCACAGTGGGACAATGACCTCCTTTTTTCTGGATGAAAAGCCCTTAGTGATGAGGTGTGCCCACATAGAAGGATTTCTTGACTGTTGTGGCGATGTGGTTATCGAAAGTGAGACCACTATCTACCTGTGTCCCTAAGTCTCTCATCACCTTTCGATGTTTAGTGTCCTGCCACCTATGTGGTAATTCATGGGGTACATGTTTTTTCCAAAGGGGATAAAGTACAGTTTTGTACCTACCATAAATGTAGATGTCCGATAGATATGCAACTGCAGTCATAACATATGGGTTGTCCTGCCGCAGGCAGCCCTTGGTCGGCCGGATTCCAAAGTCTGGGTCCGACGTCGGCTGATGTCGCATTTCTCTCCGACGTCAGAGCGGCTGGAGTATATAAGCATCAGCCGACGCCATCTTCTTCAGTGTTTCTTGCCCCAGATGCCAGGTGCCCTCCAATGAAGGCTGTAATCAAATTGGAAGACAAAATTAGGTTTCCAGACAATAAATAAGCAATAAACAGATACACCATAACAGATATCCCCATCTAAGGATAATACGGATAGGAGTGGACCCAAGGCATAGAGGGGAAGGAGGGAGGGAAAACCCGACTGCAGTTGCATATCTATCGGACATCTACATTTATGGTAGGTACAAAACTGTACTATGTCCTTCAAGAATGCAACTGCAGTCATAACATATGGGTTGAATACCATAGCTTAGCTGGGGGAGGTGGTATGCTCTAAGAAAAGGATGGTGTAGCTATCAATCCCTGCAGGACTGCCGAAGCAAAGCCTGCTCTGGATCTGGAATATAAAGGGAGGTTGTAGTGTTTGGAGAATGTATGCACGGAGCTCCATGTAGCAGCTTCTAGAATGTCCTTTGTAGGCACCCCTCTTAAGAATGCTGTAGAGGTGGCCGCAGCTCTGGTGGAGTGTGGTCTGACATTGGCTGGTACACTCTCTTTCCATGGAGGGAATAACAGAATCTGATGCAATGCCCAATCCATTTTGAAATAGTCTGTTTGGAAATTGCTTTTCCTTGTACTCCAGGGCGTAAGCTACAAAAGCTGATCAGACTTCCTACTGGTCTTGGTTCTGTCCAGGTAGTAGCGAAGTTGTCTGTGAATGTCCAAGGTATGCAACAGTCTTTCCCCTTTGTTCTCAGGATTGGGAAAGAAAGTAGGCAGGTGAATTGCTTGATTTAAAGAAACCCTAGATACCACTTTTGGCAGAAAAGTAGGGTTGGTTATGAGAGACCCTGTCTCTGTCAAAGGTTATGAATTGGTATTGCCATTAGGGCCTGTAATTCCGAAACCCTTCTTGCTGAGGTAATTGCCAACAGGAAAGCTGTCTTCCATGAGAGAAATTGTAAGTCCACTGAAGCTGCTGGTTCAAAGGGGGGTAGAGTCAGTTTTTCTAGGACAAAGTTGAGGTCCCAAGTTGGTACTGGAGCCTTTCTTGGTGGCTTTATATTCTTGATTCCCCTAAGGAATTGTCTTAACAAAGGATGTGAAAACACAGGTGGATCAGTGTTGTATCTAGCTGAAATAGCTGAAGCATGTATTTTTATGGAAGAATATGAGAGTCCATTCTGTAGCATATCTGCCAAATATTCCAGAATGAGTGGGATGTTCAATAATGATGCATCATGACCCTTGCTGGTGTTCCAAATGGTGAATCTCTTCCATTTTGCTGAGTAAACCTTTCTGGTGGATGGTCTTCGGGCTTCTGTTAGTATCCGCTGAACTTCCTTAGAGAGAGATAGATTGAGGTTATTCATGGGATCTCCCAAGCTGTTAGCTGCAGCGTCTGAATGTTGGGATGTACGGTCTTGAAGTTGTGTTGAGTCAAAAGTTGGGGCCATTGGGGAAGGGCCCACCTTTTGTTGTGACATATGCTCCGTAGTACTGGGTACCAGTGTTGTCTTGGTCAGTCTGGAGCTATTAGGATCCCCTTGGGCTTCTCTGCTTTGATCTTTAGTAATACTGTGGTCATCAGTGGCAGAGGTGGGAATGCACAGATTTTTAGGAAGTTCCAGTTGAATGAGAGCGCATCTATCGGACATCTACATTTATGGTAGGTACAAAACTGTACTATGTCCTTCAAGAATGCAACTGCAGTCATAACATATGGGTTGAATACCATAGCTTAGCTGGGGGAGGTGGTATGCTCTAAGAAAAGGATGGTGTAGCTATCAATCCCTGCAGGACTGCCGAAGCAAAGCCTGCTCTGGATCTGGAATATAAAGGGAGGTTGTAGTGTTTGGAGAATGTATGCATGGAGCTCCATGTAGCAGCTTCTAGAATGTCTTTGTAGGCACCCCTCTTAAGAATGCTGTAGAGGTGGCTGTAGCTCTGGTGGAGTGTGGTCTGACATTGGCTGGTACACTCTTTCCATGGAGGGAATAACAGAATCTGATGCAATGCCCAATCCATTTTGAAATAGTCTGTTTGGAAATTGCTTTTCCTTGTACTCCAGGGCGTAAGCTACAAAAGCTGATCAGACTTCCTACTGGTCTTGGTTCTGTCCAGGTAGTAGCAGTTGTCTGTGAATGTCCAAGGTATGCAACAGTCTTTCCCCTTTGTTCTCAGGATTGGGAAAGAAAGTAGGCAGGTGAATTGCTTGATTTAAAGAAACCCTAGATACCACTTTTGGCAGAAAAGTAGGGTTGGTTCGTAAGGAGACCCTGTCTCTGTCAAAGGTTATGAGCAGTGGTATTGCCATTAGGGCCTGTAATTCAAACCCTTCTTGCTGAGGTAATTGCCAACAGGAAAGCTGTCTTCCATGAGAGAAATTGTAAGTCCACGAGCTGCTGTTTCAAAGGGGGGTAGAGTCAGTTTTTCTAGGACAAAGTTGAGGTCCCAAGTTGGTACTGGAGCCTTTCTTGGTGGCTTTATATTCTTGATTCCCCTAAGGAATTGTCTTAACAAAGGATGTGAAAACACAGGTGGATCAGTGTTGTATCTAGCTGAAATAGCTGAAGCATGTATTTTTATGGAAGAATATGAGAGTCCATTCTGTAGCATATCTGCCAAATATTCCAGAATGAGTGGGATGTTCAATAATGATGCATCATGACCCTTGCTGGTGTTCCAAATGGTGAATCTCTTCCATTTTGCTGAGTAAACCTTTCTGGTGGATGGTCTTCGCGCTTCTGTTAGTATCCGCTGAACTTCCTTAGAGAGAGATAGATTGAGGTTATTCATGGGATCTCCCAAGCTGTTAGCTGCAGCGTCTGAATGTTGGGATGTACGGTCTTGAAGTTGTGTTGAGTCAAAAGTTGGGGCCATTGGGGAAGGGCCCACCTTTTGTTGTGACATATGCTCCGTAGTACTGGGTACCAGTGTTGTCTTGGTCAGTCTGGAGCTATTAGGATCCCCTTGGGCTTCTCTGCTTTGATCTTTAGTAATACTGTGGTCATCAGTGGCAGAGGTGGGAATGCACAGATTTTTAGGAAGTTCCAGTTGAATGAGAGAGCATCTATTTTCCATGCTTGTGGATGATATGTCCTTGAACAGAACTTTTGTAGATGATGATTGAGGTGAGAGGCAAATAGGTATACTTCTGGCCTGCCCCATGTCGAGGTGAGTCGTATGAAGATTTCTGGATGTAACCTCCACTCGTGGGGGTCTAGGAAATTCCTGCTTAGGCTGTCCGCCAACACATTGTCTTTGCCTGGAACAAACTGGGATTGCAACTGTATGTTTAAGCTCAGTGATTTTTCCCAAGGATTCATTGTCAGTCTGCAAAGGGGGTAAGAATGGGTGCCCCCCTGATTGTTTATGTACCACATGACAGTGGTGTTGTCTGTCCGTATTAGCAGGTGGCCTTGCTGAAGTTGTTGTCGAAAGGCCTCGATGGCATGCATTACTGCCAGCATTTCTTTTTGGTTGATATGCAGATGTGTTTCCTTTGGAGACCATTGTCCGTGAATACATCTGCCCTCCATGTGCGCCCCCCATCCAAGGTCTGAGGTGTCTGTGGTCATTGTTTGTGTTATTTGAGGTTTTTTGAATGACATACCTGTGTTTGCCTGGCTTACCGAGGCCCACCATAGAAATTCCTTTTGTAGGCATGGAATGAGCGGTATGGTTGTCTCTAGGTTGTTGCTGTGTTGAGACCATAAACTTTTTAGGTACCATTGAAGCTTTCTCATGTGTAGTCTTGCTAATGGAACCAGGAGAATGCAGGATGCCATGTAACCCAGGGCCTGTAGGAATCTCCTTGCAGTCATCTGGGTGAGCTTTGCCAAACCTTTGAAATAATGAGTTAACTTCTTTTGCTTGTCTTCTGTCAGGTAAGCCATTTGAGAGGCTGTGTCTAGTTTGGCTCCTAAGAAGGTTATTTGCTGGGATGGCTGAAGTCTTGACTTTTGGAAGTTGACTGTGTATCCCAGAGCTTGTAGCAATTGTATGACATAATTCAGTTTTTTTGTCAAAATCAGTTTGTCGTCCGCTTGAATGAGGCAGTCGTCCAGGTACGGGAAAATTTGGATTCCCAGGAGCCTGCAATGAGCAATTACTGAAGCCAGGCATTTCGTGAATACTCTGGGTGCAGTAGATAAGCCAAATGGCAATGCTGAGAATTGATAATGCTCTGGCCCTGCAAGAAATCTGAGGTATCTTCTGCAGCTGTGTCTGATAGGGACATGCAGGTATGCCTCCTTTAGGTCCAGAGTAATCAGCCAAGACCCCTTGCCCAGCATGGGAAGGAGTTGCTGTAAGGTCAGCATTTTGAACTTTGGTACTATGAGAAAGGTGTTTAATGCGGACAAATCCAGTATTGGTCTCCATTGAGTTTCTTTTCTTGGAACAAGGAACAGTCTTGAGTAAAACCCCTGGCCTTGTTCTTGTTGTGGAACTTAGCAAGCAGAGAAATTTGCTTGATGGCCTCTGCCCTCTGGTTTTGTGGTAGGTTTGGCATGCCTTGTTTCCTTGGAAAGGTATGAAAGTGGAACCTGTAGCCTTGGTCTATAATGTCCAAAATCCATTTGTCCTTTGTCAATCTGTGCCAATTGTCTGAAAACAGAGATAATTTTCCGCCCAAGGGAGCTTCTGTTTGCTCCTTGGTCAGCGGAAGTAGAGGAAAGTCATTGGGATTGTCCCTGTGGGGCAGGAGAAGCCCCTGTGTCACTTCTTTGGTTTGCTGGTTGCCATTGTCGTCCCCTGTAGGAACCTCTGTATTGTCCTCTTCCTCGGCCATGCCTGTTTTGCCCCTTTGAAATCTTTCAGGATTAGGAAAGGACCAGTTTTTGAAGGCCAATTCCTGCTGAATCTGGGTGGCTGAACCTGGAGGAAATCTTTGACTGTCTGAACTGACTTGGCTTTTTCCTCAATGGACTTTAATACATCTTTAGCATTAGCACCAAAAAGCTTGTTCTTTTCCAAGGGTGCATCAAGAAGTTTTGCCTTAACATGATCTGGCAGAGGTTGTTCTTTTAACCATGCATGTCTACGAATGACCGCCCCTGTCATAGCTGCCCTACATGAAGCTTCCAATGCATCATATCCACACAGAAGGAAGTGATTGCTAACTTGCTGAGAGTTATGTACAGCCTCCTGCATAGACTTCCTATCTAAAGGTTCAGGAGAGGCCAAAGTTTTCTGTAAATCATCTAACAAGTAATCCTGATATTGAAACATATGAAAGAGACAATTGAGAGCTCTCATAGATAAAGTAGTGGAGGTGTAAACCTTCTTCCCCATCTCTAATGACCTAGCTTCCCTGTTGGAAGGCAAAGGATTTTTGGAGGTGGTAGCTGAAACCCCTTTCGGCCCCTGTGAAATGGTTTCTAAATCAACAGCATGGGCCCTAAAGAAATGAGAATGTGTTTCTGGGACCCTATAGTATCTGTCAGGCTTGGCAGGAGCAGGAGGAAGAGTATCAGGGGTAACACTGGAGTCAGAGTATAGATCATCCAAAACATCAAGCACAGGAGGTATAGCTAAGGGCCTGTGTTGGGGCTTTTTGAGGAAGGTTCGAAGGTGCTTTCTGGAATCAGAATATTCCTGGCCTTGCCACTTAAAATGTTCCCTCATGGAATGCAGAACTTCCCCAAAAGAAATATCCTCAGGAGGGGAGGCCAAGGGGATGGAGTCCTCTGCATCTGAGTCCTCATAGGTCTGGAAAGGCTCTTCCTGGCTATCGGAGTGAACAGAGTCCTCAGAATCTTCATCTGAAGGGAGAGGGTCAGTGGGCTCAACCCTGGACCTCTTATCAGGAGGAGGCTGGGATCCTTTCTCAGGATGGGCCTGGGAACCTCTGATCATGGAAATTAAGTCTGCAGCCATAGTCATGATTTGTGCTTCAGGAGTAGGCTGAGGTAAGGCTTTAGCAGTAAGGTGCTTGGTCTTGCTGGCTGCCTTAGCACATGTGTAGGCCTTGATAGACATGGACATGGGAGGCCTAGCAGCTCCACGTGCAAGAGTGACCTTATCCACAGCAATGGTCTCGGGCATTTCCTCGGTTTCAGTATCCGGAGGAAAATCAATAACTGGCGTCGGTGTGGTCTCCGGTATCGGAGGTGTCGGTAATGCGGTGTCTTCGGTTCGGAGCGGTGAAATAACCGCCTCAGAGGGAACCGGGGCACTCGCGGTAGGTTTTGGCGTGGTGTCGGTGGAAGACGCGGGCCGAGGATGTTGGTCCCGGTCTTTTCGTTTTTTAGGAGTCTGCGATGTCAGTAATTCCGACGGCATTGTATAATCGTATTTTTCGCCGAAAAAGTCTTCAGCGAACTCCGCCCGGCGCCTGAGAGTGCGCTTATTGAAGCGAGCACAGGCCGAGACGTCGTGGTCTGGGCCAAGGCAAGGAAGGCAGAAGGAATGGAAATCCTTATGAGGTATTTGTTTACCACAAGACAAACAATTATTTACTTTTTCAGTAATTTCTGACATCAGCTGAGGCAAGAAAAGGTCCCCAAAGGGGTACTTAGCTTTTTTGATGACTTCGGATCGAAGAATACAGGAGCTGACCGACCGGCACTTGCAAACTGCTTCTGCTTCGGGCACCGCGCGGCAAGAAAGACTGAAGAAGATGGCGTGGTGTCAGTGGAAGACGCGGGCCGAGGATGTCGGTCCCGGTCTTTTCGTTTTTTAGGAGTCTGCGATGTCAGTAATTCCGACGGCACTGTATAATCGTATTTTCCGCCGAAAAAGTCTTCAGCGAACTCCGCCCGGCGCCTGAGAGTGCGCTTATTGAAGCGAGCAAAGGCCGAGACATCGTGGTCTGGGCCAAGGCAAGGAAGGCAGAAGGAATGGAAATCCTTATGAGGTATTTGTTTACCACAAGACAAACAATTATTTACTTTTTCAGTAATTTCTGACATCGGCTGAGGCAAGAAAAGGTCTAGCGGGTACTTAGCTTTTTTGATGACTTCGGATCGAAGAATACAGGAGCTGACCGACCGGCACTTGCGAACTGCTTCTGCTTCGGGCACCGCGCGGCAAGAAAGACTGAAGAAGATGGCGTCGGCTGATGCTTATATACTCCAGCCGCTCTGACGTCGGAGAGAAATGCGACATCAGCCGACGTCGGACCCAGACTTTGGAATCCGGCCGACCGAGGGCTGCCTGAGGCAGGACAACCCATATGTTATGACTGCAGTTGCATTCTTGAAGGACATCTATACATTTTTTGGCATTAAGCTTGAGCCCATGGCTCTGGCACCAGGCATCTGTTTCTGTAAGGCCCCTTTGTAGAATATCCACATAATTTGGGGATTCAATAATGGCTCCTAGTTTCCAGTCATCTGCGAAATTTGTTAGCCAGAGTCCCTTAGTGTTGGCCTGTACTTCAGATAAGTAGATGCTAAACTTGTCTGGAGCTGGATTTGGAGTCGGCTACTTTTACAGTCTGGGTTCTGTCAGTAAGCTAGTTGGCAACCCATCGAGTGACGTAGGGATTTATGCCCAGTTTAGTAAGTTTATCTATGATTCCAGAGTGGGGGATGGTGTCGAATGGCTTGGCGAGGTCCAGATAGGCTGTGTGGACCGCCTTACCCTTGTCCACAGCTCTGAAGACTGATTTGAAGAAGTCAATCAGATTCAGGAGACAAGATCGGCCCTTCACAAACCCAAACTGGGTGGGGTCCAGTGTTTGAAGTTTGCCAATATCTTTGTTTATAAGTTTCATGATAATGCGTTCCATGCCCTTGCAGATCAGGCTTGTCAGACTGATGGGACGGTAGTTCCCAGGATCCAAGGTGGATCCTCCCTTGTGGAGCAGGATAACTGTAGCTGTGTGCCACTCAGTGGGCATGAAGCCTGAGGTGAGGCTATGATTAAACATGACACTTAGTTCATTTTGTAGTTCATGTAGTACACAGCCTGGGATGTCATCTGGTCCCATGGATGCTGTATGCTTAGCTTTGGAGAGTGCGGTTTCCACCTGTGTGGCTGTGATTATCAGAATTTGGCAATCTTTTGGTATTGAGATGGGCCATTTAGGGGGTGAGAGGGGGGGTGAAGTTGGCACTAAATCGATCTGCCAGGATATTGGCAATATCCTTGGGATCAGTATATTTAATGCCATTCTGTTGTAGCTCAGAGCAGATCTGAGCATTGCCATTTAGATTCTTGACATAACTATAGAATGCCTTGTGGTTGTCTTTGGAATCTTTGGCAATTTTATTTTCGTAACTAACTTTTGAGGATTTTATGAGGGATCTCAGCTTCTTACTGAGGCAGGTGAAGGAGTTTTTTGCATCCTGGGATTTTCCTCTTTTCTGCAACAGTTTCTTCCTTCTGTTGTATAGTTTGTTTATAGCAGGGGACCACCAGATTGGCTTCCTTTTTTGGAGAACAGCATCTTGGTTCTATTTGGGATGGCACGATTCATGCACGAGTGGATGTGCTCGTACAGTGCCTTAGTGTAGGATTCTGCAGTCGAACTTCCAGATTCCGTCTATGTGGGTGTTGTGAAGTTTGTCACTTCTGCCTTCATAGGTTCATAGGTAGATACTAGGCTATCTGCCCTAGGGCATTTATAAGCCTAGCCAGAGTGTATTGGCTTCCGCCTCCCTATTAGATTAGCTTGCTGTGCGCCTCTGTAAGGTAGGTCACAGAAGGTACCCTTTTAAGATTAGTTTACTGTGCCTCTGTCTAGCAGGGACACAGAAGAGATCCCAGGGGTGAATTTGCGATTTCCCATCTACACGTCCAGATTTCGCTTGAAGAGGGTCAGCGAGGGGCTATGTCTAACATGAATTGGGATTCTATTCCAGAGTGAGGGGAGCTTCTGGGAAATGAATCTGTCCCCTCCAGCATGTCCTATTTATTTTTGTGCTGAGGTTTAGGTCCCTGGAGCGTGTAGCTCTAAGGGACTTGGATTTTTTCAGGTGGAGCATGTCCATTAATTCTGGGTTTGACATGGCTTTGTATGTCAGGCATAGATCGCCTCTGAGTAGGCGGTAAGCAACTGAGTAGAGCTGGAGTTTCTTTAGTCGAGCTGCATAGGACATCTGTTTGTAGCCCATGATCCTCTTGGTGAGGTACTTTTGGGGTCTCTCCAGTTGCTGCAGGTGTCGGGTAAGGTACATCCCAAAAGGGGCATTGTATTCAATTATGGGCCTGATGAGTGACGAGTAGAGGGGCACAATGACCTCTATTGATCTAGATGCGAACCCTTTCGTGATAAGGTGGGCTATACAGAAGGTCTTTCTAACCACTTTGGCAACGTGATTATCAAAGGAGAGATTACTATCTACGTTGGTCCCCAAATCTCTAATTACTTCTTCTGTACTTAATGGATTACCACCTATGTGGTAATTTGTGGGTACCTTGTTTTTCCCAAAGGGGATGACTATGCACTTTTTAGCATGTAGCTTGAGGCTGTGGCTCTGGCACCAAGCATCCGTCTCTGTGATATATCCAAAGTGAAATAACTTGACTGCAAAGAAATAAATGCTGACAGGACTCCATTCACAACTAAACAGCCTCAAGAAAAGTAGCATGAAGTTGGCTTTAGAGAAGTTTTTTAAGGAGGTTTCCTTACTGGGGGTGGGGGTGGGATGTGGATGTCAAAGGTGATTTGCTTATGGTCAGACCTGACCATTGAGGGGGTGACCACTGGTGTGGAGCATCTATCCCCCATGTTTGTAATGACCAGGTCTAGGATATTGGAGCCCCTGGTGGGACAATGGATTAGTTGATCCAGGGCATTGGAATTTATGAATTCCAAGAACCGTTGGGTAAAGGAGTTGGTACCCGAGTAGTTTTCCCAATTAACGGCAGGGTAGTTGAAATCACCCAGTATTAGGGTATTTGGTTGTATCTTAATATTTTCCAGTATGTTTAGAAAGGTGCAGTGAGAATCTTGGGGCATGGTGGGGGATCTGTAGCAAGCTACAATTTGGATTGCAGTCTTACCTAATGTTAGTTGCACTTGGAGAATTTCAGATGCATTGTGATGAGCCTCTTCTTAGATTCTGAGAAATCTTGACTCTCCCAGTGAAAATGCACCCTCAAAGTATGCAAGGTTTCTCCAAACTAATAATCCTCAGGAGGTGATGCATCAGTTTTTTAGTTTTAGAAGTTGATTTTGTCTTTGGTTTTGCAGCTGTCGTCGGTTTGATATAAAAATGTTGAGGACTGAATACACCCTCAGAAGCCGGTGCCTGCTCAGCGGCTCCGGACCCATCCAAGGGAGATACATTCGTGGGTCCAATACTTTGAGTATCTCGCGGCGTGCCTGACTCCACATGGGTCTCAGTAGGTGCCTGCGACTCGAAAGTAGCGGGTATCAGGGGCTGCGAAAGCGCTTCACTGAGTACCGGCAAACTGGTGACTGGCTTAGGAGAAGCTTCATCGGTTTTGGACCTTGACTGTCTGTCTCTGTCCTTTTCTTTGCGTTTTTTATGTACTCTGGTAGTCGGATTGCTATCCAACGACATTTCTGGGTAGTTAAATCCGTTTTCCAAAATACTTTGAGGCAAAAGTATACTGATGCTTAATAGTGCGTTGGTTAAATCTAGCTCAAAACCGACAGCCAGGCACGTTGTGATCAGGGCCTAGACAAGGAATACAGCATAAATGGAAATCCTTATGAGGTATTTGCTTCCCACAAGTAATACAATTATTAACTTTTTCTGACATAGGTATGGAGCAAGAAAAAAGTTTCCCCAGCGGGGTACTTAGCTTTAGTGAAGACTTCGGTTCTGAAACAGACTTGAATATTTCAGGAGTCGGCCGACCGGCACTTACGAAATGCTTCTGCTTCGGGCACCGCGTGGCAAGAAAGACTAAAGAAAATGGCGTTGGCTGCTTGTTTTATACCCCTGATGATCTGATGTCATGGAAGAGGAGACAGCAACTGACGCAGGACCCAAGACTTTGGAATTCAGGCCGACTGAGGGCAACCTGCCAGCAGATTACCCAAATGTAATGACTGCAACAGTGAAACACGAAGAACATCACTGAGATGTCCTTTTCTAGTTTTATCAGGTACAAAATAATATCATCTGCAAATAAAGCAGATTTAGCAGATTTTTTTAAATTACCACACTAATTATAACCTTGAATTTCAGAGTCCCTTATTTTCTATGCCAAGGATTTTAAATATAATGCAAATAAAGGGGAAAGTGGATACCCCTGCCTGGTTCCTCTGTTCAGACAACTTATCAGAGAGGAACCCTCCCAGTTTGATTTTTGCCACAGATTCCCCATATATCCACTTAAGTAAATTATTATTCTGTCAAGGAATGCAAATGCTTCCATTGCCCTACTCATAAAATTCCAGGCCAATAAAGCCAAACCCCACTAGTTGTGGATATGCATATTTCGGCCTTGTTATGTCCTCATCAGCACAGCACAAGCAGAGTGTTTGACTAACCATAATAAATATGCATATCCACAGCTAGTCAGCTAGTAGGGTTTGGCTTTATTGGCCTGAAATGATCCATTAAAATGATGAAACAATTCATGGGCATTCAAAATTGCCGATTAGCTGAAATACCTGGTGTTCATATGGGTCATTTGCATGTATTCCATGTGCCTCTGATTCAAGAGGTTTGAGAGGTCACTCATTGGAAGTCCCAGCTTGGCTGGAGTTTTCATTTAGTTTTTACTGATCCTTTTAAAATACCGGTAAACAAAACATTTCAGACCTTTATCACTTTACTCCCTCCTAGCTTCTACAAGAATGCCATTTACTCCTGGAGACTTTCCTGCAGATTGGTTATAAATCTCAGTTTTTATCCCATCTCCTCCTATCCTCATTGTTCACTGCTGAGCCCCATCTAACTCTAACCTTGGCATATCCAAGTCCTCCATAAATATTTCCATTTGTGCCTTTTCCTGATTCCCACATTTCTCTGCTTTATACAAATTTTCAAAAAAAATTTCCAAAATATCTCTATTGCCTCTACAGGATCTCTGGTTATTTTTCTTGTTACAGGCTCCATGGGTTTGGCAACAACTCCTTCTACTTTCTGTTACCTAAGTCATTATGTTACAAGTTGTTGTGCTCTGGAGTTAACAAACAGTTGCTTAACAGCAACTTTGCTAAACTGATGCATATTATCCAGGTACTCCCTTATTTTTTCTTTAGCACTCTGAAGTTGATTGTCTTCTTGTTCTATGAGATTCCCCTTTTTCTGCAACAATTTTAACCTTTGTCAACTCTTCAAAATAACTCTTGTTACTTCTTAACTATATCTCTCTTTCTTTTACTTCTACTCTATTTTTAAACTCCAATTTAATTTCATCCCGCTCACTAGCTATACCTCCTGAAGTACATTCTGTCTTCCCTAGTAACTCCCAAATAATTTCACTACCCATTCCTTAAATTCCTCTCTTTTTAGCAGGTAGATTGGGAAGCACCAGTGTCTCATTATTATTCCATTAGCCTGTATTTTTATTTTAGTTATTACTGGCACATGACTTGAAATAGTTATTGGCTGTGTGTCAAAGCTCTCAATTAAACGCACATATCCCTGTGAAATACAATTTCTTTCTAGTCTATCCCAGTTACTGTACCTTGAGGAATAATATGTAAACTCTCTCAGAGTTCCTACTACTGAATTCACGTCTTCAGTCAGGAGAACTTATCTAAACCACCACAGGACCTTTTTCTAGATCTCAGAAGTCCGTACCAGAAGGTAGTCTAGAATAACAAGTGCAACTAACCAGCTACACAATAAATGCAATCACTTAAGAAAAAAAAAAAAAAAAGTCAGGCCAGTCAGGTCCAGACTGGGGGATGGAACTCATCCTATATACAAATATTACGTACTTACTGTAATGATGGATCTGGATCGGCAGTTCCCTTCTCACTCCCTTCTAGGTCCAAGGCCCAAGCTAACCTCTTATCTGCCAACTCATAAAACAATGCCCTGGATAATGGTGGCACCAAATGAAGATATGGATCTAAAGATTACAAGTAGCTTAGAGCATCTTGTAAAAGTATTTAATGATGCCTATGTAGTCACTGCACAAGTAACATAAAAGGATACATTCAAACTTAGAACACACATTTTTGTATACTTCCAGTTCATACCCATATCTCCTTATGGTGTTCACAACTTTTCCAGGTCTGGCTACTTTAAGTGACTTACCAGACAATAGGTAGCATTAGAAAGAGTAAGGAGTTATTAACAAAATGACATTAAGCTTGTTAGTCTAGGATGTCCTGGAGTGGAGGAATTAATCTTTGCCAGTTATTATTCATATTTTCATAAATGACAGACCTACATTTTATTGAGGTGCATAGTGTGAAACACCAATGTGGGAGACAGGACAATTCACCAAAATTGTTGGTTTATATCACACTATACTGGAAATATTGCTAGTTGTTTTTTAGTTGTTGTTGTTGTGTCTTTCGGCTTTTCCCAGTTAAGGGTCGCCACAGCGGAACTCCGGTCCGCTAATGATTGGTAGTTGATTTTTACGTGCAGAGTTACCAGCCCTGACTCACAACCTTCAACGAAGGTACGCCCATTCACGCATGTCTCCACGTAGAAGACGCTCTAGCTGAGAATCGAATCGGACAGCGTCTTACTGTGAGGCAACAACGCTACCGCAGCACCACCACCGCAGTATATTGTTTTTTAGTAATTATGAAAATAAGTAATATTTCCATATGTACTTAATACTTCAAAAAACAAGTGCCTTACAATCTGTTGACATTAGGTGAAACCTTAGCAGTTGTTGAAGAAAACAAGTAACACATCTTGAGAGATATCCAGTACTATGTGTATTACTAACTATACAATTAAACATATGTTTTTCATATTTCTGTAAATATCTCAATAAACATGCATTTACAGAGGAATTTCTAGTCGTTATGTGAAAGCTTATGTCTGGCTCTGGTTAACAAAGATACTAACATTTATTTGTGAACATTTAGAGAAAATATGCTTTGGGGGTTGTCTGCATTATAATATATTACAATATTTATGGATAAGACTGTGAATGAACTGATTATTACCAGTGTAAAGCATACTTCTTACTGAGAACACTGCTATTTGCACAGTTTTAATAACTTTTATTGTTCACAAAATATTTGCTTTTGTTTGTCTTATGCATTTTAAATTTATTTTTCAAAAAATGCTCAGGAATGCAAGATATGTGTAGGCTGCTAGCTGTGTGTCATTACACACCACATGAGAAAGCCTGACAGACTGTCATGGCCCTAACACAGTGGGCCTTAGAAAAAATGTATAAACTTAATCAGTGTCTCTAACAAGATTTAAGACACAATCTATTCAGAAACAGTTAACTTTGATACTTTAGGTCCCAATTTATTTTTTGAATATGAAATATATAAAGAGAATCCTTTCTAACTGAATTGGTTCTGTCTACATATGATCTGAGTTTTATATAAACATCCATGAAGTGCAACAGATATTCCCAGTTAAATTACTATGGAATTCAAAAACTGGCAGATTAATGGCTTGTCTAAAAAAAAAATAAAAATGGTTGGTAAATATCTCTGACCAGAATCAAAATAGTACAGTTTTGTACCTACCATAAATGTAGATGTTCGAGTGCTAATACAGCTGCAGTAATCACAGATGGGTTTTCTGCCGTCAGGCGGGTCCTCGGTCGGCCGAATTCCAAAGTCTAGGTCCAGCGTCGGTTGTTGTCGCTTTCTTGCCTGATGTCAGTGCGACAGGGGTATATAAGACACAGCCGACGCCATTTTCTTCAGTCTTTCTTGCCCCAGATGTCAGGTGCCCCCAGAAGGAAGGCAATATATAAATTATATATATATATATATATATATATATATATATATATATATATATATATATATATAAAATCAAGCAATGCAGTATAATCAAAAATCAGTAGTTGCAAGCAAATACACCATAGAAGGATAACCCAATCAGGTTGTATGAGGAGGTGTTAGCCACTAGGCCTTTACCAAGAGGGGAAGGAGGGAGGGAGGGAAACCTGTACTGCAGCTGTATTAGCACTCGAACATCTACATTTATGGTAGGTACAAAACTGTACTATGTTCATCGTGCATACAGCTGCAGTAATCACAGATGGGTAGAATCTCAAAGCTACGCACAGGGTGGTAGGCACTAAGTGGAATTGGGAACAGCCAGAATGCCCTGCAACACAGAAGTGGCAAAACCTGCTCTAGTTTTGGAGTATAAAGGCAGGTGGTAGTGTTTTGTGAAGGTATGCACAGAACTCCAAGTGGCCGCCTCCAAATTATCTTTGGTAGGGACTCCTCTGAGGAAGGCTGTAGAGGTAGCTGTGGCACTTGTGGAGTGGGATCTGATGCCTGTAGGAACAGGTTTGCCATGAAAGGAGTAACAAAACCGTATGCAGAAGCCTATCCATTTTGAAATTGTCTGTTTGGAAATTGGCTTCCCTTGAGCTCCTACAGCATAGGACACAAAAAGTTGTTCTGATTTCCTGAAAGGCTTTGTTCTGTCCAAATAGTAACGTAGCTGTCTATGGATGTCTAAGGAATGTAGCAGCCTTTCCCCTTTGTTTTGAGGATTGGGGTAAAAGGTAGGTAAGTGTATGTCCTGATTTAAAGCTACCCTGGATACTACCTTAGGCATAAATGATGGGTTGGTTTGTAGGGAAACCCTGTCCTGATGGAAGATGAGAAAGGGCTGCACAGCCATGAGGGCTTGTAGTTCCAAAACCCTACGAGCTGAGGTAATGGCCAGAAGGAAAGCTGTTTTCCAGGACAAGTATTGCAAATCTGTTGAGGCAGCTGGTTCAAAGGGAGGTAGTGTTAATTTTTCTAGAATGCAGTTAAGATCCCAGGCTGGTATTGGTTGTTTCCTTGGAGGTCTTATATTCTTAGCTCCTCTGAGGAACTGTCTTAAAAGTGGGTGAGAGAATAAGGGTGGATCAGTGTTGTATTCTGCAGAAATGGCTGAGGCATGAATTTTGATGGAGGAAAATGAAAGTCCACTGTTCAACAGCTCAGCTAGATACTGTAATATCTGAGGTAAATTCAGTTTTCTAGGATCCTGGCCTTTTTTCTCATTCCAAGCAAAACCGTTTCCATTTTGCGGAGTAAGCCTTTCTAGTAGATGGCCTTCTGGCCTCCAAAATGACATCCTGCACCTCTTTGGACAGTAGGGTCTGTTGTGGTGTTAAGGAATTTTCCATGCAGCCAGATTGAGTGTTTTCAGCTGACTGTGAAGAGTTTTGTAGCTGTGCTGAGTCAGTAGAAGAGGCATTAGAGGTAGGGTCCAGGGAGGAGTATGTGTTAGGCTCTTCAGGAGTGGGTACCAGTGTTGTCTTGGCCAGTCTGGAGCAATCAGTATCATCTTTGGTCTGTCTGCTCTTGCTTTCAAGAGCACCTTGGGCAGAAGAGGCAAAGGTGGGAAAGCGTAAACTGTCCAGGCTGCCCAACTGAAAGAAAGTGCGTCCACTCTCCAGGCCTTTGGATGAAAGGTCCTTGAACAGAACTTTATTAATTGATGATTCCTGTGGGAGGCGAAGAGATCTATGTCTGGCTTTCCCCACGCTTGGATTATCTTTGTAAACACTTGAGGATGCAACTTCCATTCGTGTGGGTCTGTCATATTTCTGCTTAGATTGTCTGCCAGCGTGTTTTCCAATCCTGGCAAGTACTGTGCTTGAAGTTCGATTTGCCATTCCAGAGCCAAGTTCCAAAGTGACATGGCTAGCCCGCACAGGGGGTATGAATGTGTTCCACCTTGTTTGTTTATGTACCACATTACTGTGGTGTTGTCTGTTCTTAGCAATAATTGCCCTGGATGCAGGAGGTCCTTGAAAGCTGTAATTGCATTTATCACTGCTAGCATTTCTTTTTGATTGATGTGAAGGTGCTTTTCCTTTTGGGACCATTTGCCCTGAATGCACCTGTCTGTCATGTGCCCCAGGCGTAGTCTGAGGCGTCTGTTGTGATGACTTGATTTGCTTGAGGCTTGCAGAATGGAAGACCTGTGTTTGTTTGGCATGCTTGGGCCCACCATAGAAATTCCTTTTGCAAACATGGGATTATTGGTATTATTGTTTCCAAACTGTGGCTGTGTTGAGACCATAGGTTTAGGTACCATTGAAGTTTCCTCATATGCAACTTTGCACATGGGATTAAAAGAATGCAAGATGCCATGAAGCCCAGAGCCTGCAGGATTTTCCTTGCAGTGAGCCTGGTACAATTTGCTAGTATTTTGAAGTACTGAGTTAGTTGCCCCTGTTTTTCTGGCGTAAGATAGGCCATCTGGGTGTTTGTGTCCAAGTTGGCACCCAGGAATGTTATTTTCTGAGATGGTGTTAGCCTGGATTTCTCTTTGTTGACTGTGTATCCCAGAGAATTCAATAACCGTGTTAGATAAGCCAGATGTTCCAGAAGTATGTGCTTGCTGTCCGCTTGGATCAGGCAGTCGTCCAAATAAGGGTAAATTTGTATCCCTTGAAGTCTGCAGTAGGCAATTACTGATGCCAGGCATTTCGTGAATACTCTGGGCGCAGTAGATAAGCCAAAGGGCAATGCAGAGAATTGATAGTGGATTGAACCTGCAAGAAATCTGAGGTATCTTCTGCAGCTTTGTCTGATTGGGACATGCAGGTATGCCTCCTTGAGGTCCAATGTTACCAGCCAAAACTCCTTGCCCAGCATGGGAAGAAGCTGCTGTAATGTGAGCATCTTGAATTTTGGTACGAGGAGAAATGTGTTTAGGATGGATAAGTCCAAAATGGGTCTCCAGTCGGTTCCTTTCCTTGGTACCAGGAAAAGTCTGGAATAAAAACCTTGACCTTGTTCGTGAGTAAGTACCTCTTGAATAGCTTTCATGTCCATAAGCTTTGAAATTTGTATTTGAGCCTCTGCCCTTTGATTGTGTGGCAGGCTCGGCATGCCTCTCATTTTTGGAAGAGTGTGAAAATGAAATCTGTAGCCTCTGTTTATAATGTCCAGGATCCATTTGTCTGTTGTGATAATATGCCAATTTCTTGTAAATAATGCCAGCTTTCCTCCCAAGGGTGCTGTCAGCTGAGACTTGCTTGGCATGAAAAGGGGGAAGTCATTGGGTTTGTTTCCTGTATTGTTGTGCACTGTCTTCTCCACCTCTTGGTGCTGGAGTTTGCCATTGTCTGCCTGTATATGATCCTTGAGGTTGTCCTCTGCCCCTTGTGCGCCTGTATCTACCTCTTTGTGGCTTGTCCGTGGCTGGAAAGGACCAGTTTTCTGAAGGCCAATTTCTGCTAAAACGTGGTGGCTGAACCTGTAGAAAAGCTTTGACAGTTTGCATAGATTTAGATTTTTCTTCCATTTTCCGTAGTATCTCCTTAGCATTAGTGCCAAATAGTACATCCTTTTGTAAAGGAGCATCTAGTAGTTTAACTTTAACATGGTCAGGCAAGGTTTGTTCCCTAAGCCAGGCATGTATACGAATGACTGATCCTGTCACAGCAGCTCTACTTGAGGCCTCTAGGGCATCATAGCCACATTGTAAAGTGTGTTTACCCACTTGTTCTGCACTATGCATCATGTCCTGCAACTCCTTCAAATCTGGTTGTTCAGGTTGAGACATTTTATTTCTTAATTGTGATAACAGAAACTGCTGATATTTAAACATATGGAACTGACAATTTAAGGCCCTCATGGCTAGGGTGGCCGAGGTATATACCTTTTTTCCCCACCTTTCTAAGGATCTAGACTCTCTTTCGGAAGGTAGTGGATTCTTAGCAGTAGAGGCCTTCATTCCCTTGGGACCTTGAGCAATGGTTTCAGGGTCAGCATTATGGCTTTTGTAAAGAAATTGGTGAGAGTTGGGAACTCTGTAGTACCTATCAGGCTTGACTGGGGCAGGAGGCAGGGAATCCAGATTTAGGCAAGCCTCCAAGTAAACATCATCAAGTATGTCCAGGACAGGAGGTATCGCCAGAGGTCTGTGCTGAGGTAACAAAAGAAATTCCCTAAGTCTTTTTTTGGAATCAGAAAAGTCTTGGCCTTACCAATGGAAGTGTTCCCTCAAGGTGTGCAAGGTTTCCCCAAAGGAAAAATCCTCTGGGGGAGATACAGAAGGAATGGACTGCTCAGCATCCGAATCTTCAAAAGGGGAGTACGAGTGTTCCTCTTCATCAGAATGTTCTGAAAAAATGGATTCCTGGTCAGAAGTCGGAGAAGCTTCCTCCACTCTGGGTCTCTTGTCTGGAGGGGGTTGGGAACCCCTGATAAGAGTAATTAAATCCTCAGCCATTTTTAGCATCTGCTTTTTAGGCATGGGGCCTGGAGATGGGCCCTGTGCAACAGGCCTCTTGGGATGCATGGCTGATTTGGACTTAGTAAAGGCCTTTATGGAAAAGGAAGATGAGGGTCTAAAGACACCATGGGTGGAAGTGGACCTGTCCACATTAGGAGGCTCAACACTCACAGTGGCTTCGGTGGTTGTAGTCTGGGTATGGGCCGAGGTACCTGCGGTCTCGGTTACAGAGGACACCGCCAAAGAAGTGTCGTCGGTAGTCAGGGGCTGCGTAGGAGTCTCGCTGAGAACCGGACCACGTGCAGCCGGTTTTGGCGTGGTGTCGGTGGAGACCGCGTGCCTCGTGTGTCGGTCTTTGTCCTTGCGTTTTTTGGACAAAACGGTAGTCGGCAGTATCCGACAACATTTTATAATCAAAGGCTTTACCAAAAAAGTGCTGGGCGTACTCCGCCCGATGCTTAATAGTACGTTTATTGAAAGTAGCTCAAGAGCGACAGGCCGAGACGTCGTGGTCTGGGCCTAAACAAGGTATGCAGAGGGAATGGAAATCCTTATGCGGTATTTGCTTCCCACAAGAAATACAATTGTTAACTTTGTCTGACATCGGTCTGAGGCAAGAAAAGTTTCCCCAACGGGGTACTTAGCGTTAAAAGAAGACTTCGGTTTCCAATATTTCGTAATTTCAGGAGCTGGCCGACCGGCACTTGCGAACTGCTTCTGCTTCGGGCACCGCGCGGCAAAAAAGACTGAAGAAAATGGCATCGGCTGTGTCTTATATACCCCTGTCGCACTGACGTCAGGCAAGAAAGCGACAACAACCGACGCCGGACCTAGACTTTGGAATTCGGCCGACCGAGGACCCGCCTGACGGCAGAAAACCCTTCTGTGATTACTGCAGCTGTATGCATGATGAACATCAGGGGACAAATAATTTAAAATAGGTGGGACCTAAACTGTCAAAGGACTTAAATGCTGAGCATGGCCTAAATGGAAAAACAAATCTGCTTTTCTGTATTTTCCATGGGATTTATGTTGAGTTGCCAAATGCAGTTCTGGTTGACATTCGCCGAGACTGCATTTAGCACACTTTCTAATTAAAGATTTTTTTTTTTTTTGCAGAGGGTCAAACCCTCCCTGCACCCCCCCAAACGTATATATACTAAACCCTGGGATCACACAACAGTGTAGAAAAAGCCAAACTCCACTGTTGCCTTATGTAGTTTTGTCAAACTTACTTCAACAGTGTTACAGTTGTTGAACTTCCTTCAGTGAACTGACGTGCTCCTTTTCCAGGTGTTGGGAATCTATGAATATATGATGACACGGACTACTCTTTCATTGACTATCACCAAAATTAGAGAAAGCATGTGGGTTAGGCATAAGGAGTGAAATTCCATGACAGGCTTCCTGCACAGGTGTGATAACAGCCACCTGGATGACCTTAATGTAGAAACCTCTCCAAAAGGTGAAGCCATAGCAGGCGTGGCATCAAAATGTAGTTATCAGGGTGACTTGGTCTTTTGCTTCCTGGCTTTCTATAGAGAGGAAACAAGGGAGTCAGGAGTGCAAAGAAATTCAGTGGCCACCTCTGGGCACTGTATCTGAGATGTCCTCCCCAGAGAGAAATAAAGAAAAAGAGGTTTCCCATTTGGTCTTGCTGGAGATGAAGGAGGTCACAGCAAAGGCTTCCTCCAAAGACAGAACAGGGTTCTGGCTACAGGCAGGTTGACAGACCACTAGTGAGTCATCAGTACACAATGGTTGAGACTGTCTTCTAAATACTAGCTTGTCCTCTAATGCAACTTGCAATGAGAAGGTGACTGACTGTAAAGGCCCACTCCCAAACTCTCATGGCCTCTGAGTAAAAGGGAAAATAATGGATTCTGCTTGCTTGTTTATAATATCATACCAATGCCATGTTGTCAAAGTTGATGGCTTCAGCACCTGGTAGAGTCTTAAAACATGTGCAAGGTCAGGTGGACTACTTATTTACAGAATTGTGATGGACAGGGAGGCCTCAGCCAGTGATAGTGTCCCCTCTATGGTCTTTTCTTGACAATGATCCCCCACAGCCTAAAGAAGAAGCTTTCAAGGTGACTGTCACAGCTGGGCCAAGGACTTGGAAAGCTGTGGCCAAAGACAGGATGGACTTGTGCATCCAACACCTGAAATGACACATGCACTTACTAGAAAACCTGCATGGGATATCTAATGGATTCAATAACTGAATACTATGAACTCTGGGGTCCACTGTAAAACTCTCATATTTAAATGGGCATTGAGGACTATGTAAGTGAATGACATGATGAATCAAAGCCCCCAAACACAAAGAATGGCCAAAACAGACTGATGCAGTAGAATGTGAAAGACAATTAATGGAGACAATTCTGTCCAGTGGAAGAAATGTTCAATGAACCAAAGTGTCCATCCAGCCCTAAATGCATCTGATGGATTACATGGACATCACCTGGGATTTTATGATACTCATCAGTATCCCTAAAGACCGAAGCAGTAACAGAAGATAGCCCCTGAAAGCTGGCATACTCTACCAAAACCTAATTTTCCAATACGGACAAATACCGGTGCCTTGCAGCCTTACATACACTGCCACAACAGCTAAATGTTTGGCAAACACACAGGGGTTAAGATTAAAAAAGGTAATGGTCAAAACTGAAAATGTGTGAAGCTCATGCACAAGCATTAGAATCTGAGAGATTTCATTGCAATCATGATGTGTGGACAGGCATCCTGGAGGTCCAGTGAACTCATCCACTTTCTTTCCTGTGAGATATGGATGATGAACTGTGCTATGACCATGTGGAATGTCTCTTTTGGAATTCATTTATTTAAGCTGCTGCCATGAGGAAACCATAGCCCTTGCTGATCTGTTGGGACGTCTTGGATTATTCTTTTTTGCAGAAAGCTTACAGATACTTTTCTTGAGGTAGCCTTCCTATGGGATGGGATGTCTGGAAGGGTTAGGAAGTGCAGTCTAAGGGAGGAGATGAAGAGGCTGTAAAACCTCTGAAAATCACTGTCTTCATCCACATGTCCCTTGTGATAGCTCACCGTGTAGACAAGAGAGATGTAGGTGTCCCCCAAATGCTTCCAGAATGAGGCTGGATATATCCTCAGAGAGTAGACTGCAAGCCCCCAACCTCCAAAATAAGATGGTATCCTTGGCTATTCTGCAGATTCTTACCATCTCTGGGTTGTTGGCCAATATAAAAGTTGCTACAATCTCTACACTCTGCTCCACATCACAAGTTATTAGGTTGCACTGACCACATCTAAACCATAATTGATGACGGTTCCACTGCATACTGAAACAGGAGCAATGTGAAAGTTGAAATTCAACCCCAAAAGCAGTGAGGGCTTTGCCATCCTGCACCTGTTTCTCTAGAGACTTAAACCTCGACACGGCTATTAATAGGACGTGCTGGAGGGATAGATTCATCACCCAAAGACTCCCTATGCTGTGGAACAAAATCCCGGTATATGTGAGGCAGAGCACCTCGCTGGCCTTGTTCAAGAGAAATCTTGACCAATGGATGGGAGATCGCAAATATACCCCAGGGATTACCTCAGTGTCACTGCTCGACAGAGGCACAGCAAAATAATGGGTATAGTTCCCCATACTTAAGGGGTGGCGTAAGCCACAAAACGATGGGCTAGGCTTGTAAATGCCCTCGGGCAGATAGCCTAGTATGAACCTATGAACCTATGAACCTATAAAGGCAGGCACATGTGCTCCTGAGGAGATGGTCATGTTCAAGATCCATGACTGTGGGGGGACAACAAGAAGTCTGCATCATCATCAGATCTATAACTTACTTCAAATCCTGTTGAGTTGAAATGCCAGACATCTATCAGTTGAAGCCCAGCCAGCCTTGACCCTAACTGTCAAGGTCTTAAAAAAAAAATGATGTTGAAATGGGGTTTCAAGTTAATTGGTCAAAACACTGTCACAGAGGACCAAACTCCCATGCTGAGGGGCTGACCATTTGCCTGAATGGGGCCAGAATCTAGACCGAAACAGGTGATGAAATGTTTGGAGCAGAAGCAGCACAATTTGGCAGAATGGTACTGTAGTCACCCCAGTGTTAGCAAGGGAAGAGGCAGGCAACTACATATTAGGCATTGACAAATCTGCCACATCTTGGTATAATCAAGCTATATAGAAAAAGAATACCTGGACTTGAGTTACATAACAGAGTGCTTAGCAGGATTCTCACTTAGTTTGAGCTAACAGGCAGGTCAAGAGATGCCACTCTTCCAAGCTCTGCAGCATCATACTTAGACAAACTGAGATGGAGGTTAAAAACACCTGGTCTGAGCTTATTAGCTGGAACAGTTCTGGTTTAAAAAGGGGCAGTTTTCGTCTGACTCTATTCTCCCAACCAAACCAGTAGAGGACAAAAAGTAGATGGAGATACTCTGAATTCCTTGGGAACAGAGCTGGTCGTAAGCATCTTTAATTAAGCTACATGGTTTTGTCTGTCTTACAGGGTAGACAGTATAAAAGAAGTACAAATCTCATACAGCTGCAAAAAATGAGCCTCTTCCAAACACTTTCAATATTTAACAAGTTTATCTTCAGGGAGAACTGTAGCTCCACCTTTGCATTTTCTATAACTCCTTATAGTCCCCATTATGATTAAATGCCAGTACAATGGTAATGACTGCCAAAAAGCAAACCCAAATGGTCTTGGGTAAAAAGTCACAGCAAACAACAGAATGGCAATGACTCAAACACACACTGATCAACAAGTCTGAAAAAACAAACAGCACTGCAACAGAAACTCTAGAACATTCAGAAAGTCACAATAGTAAAGGAGTAGCAGTTCTATTAGGGAATCTGAAAAGTGAAGTGCTAAACCTACTGTAAGAACTGGCAAGAGAGCAACTGAAGAAAAACAGAAGCAAAGTTTTAGAGTGGTGGGGAAGACCAGCTACAAACTCCAAAAAGGCAAACAGAAGGCATGGCTAATGGAAAACAAAATGTCATTTTCTACAACGAATAAATACTGAAACAACACTCATAAAAATATAAAGGTAAGTAGCCTAAGGCCTTTCCCTCTCTTATGAAATGATTAAGCAGTAGCTGAAAAGATCTGGAAAAGGGTCTCCTGAGCATCACAGCATTATGGATAAGGGGGTAGGTGCTAGATCTCAGTAGTGGGCTCAGTCCTGCTAGTCTTTGCCCCCAGTGGTAATGAGGGTGGAATTCCAAACCCAGAATAAAGGGAATACTTTTAATACTCTGTTGGGACAATCGGCACTGCATTTCAAAGTAACTTAGATTTTTTTCCCCCAAAACACATCATCTAAAGCCACTACATTACCATCAGTGCGCTCCATCAGCAGTTTCATCAGAAGGTGACAATTAAACTGCTGCCTTTCACTGCTCTGCAGCAGTGAGGGAAGACATTATTAGACATGCAGTACTTCTCAGGTCTACATACATAAAGCAGGGTACCAGAATAATGTTGTACGAATATTAACAGACAAAAAGAAATTGGGAAACCTTTCAGTCTGAAACTTGTAATGAACAGTATCGACAGACTGACATTTTTTTTTTCACATGAAGACTGCAGGTAAGCTATCACCAAAATTACATCAAGGTTAGAGCATCTCATAATTGGAGAAACATTGCAATATTTCTTCCTGCACATTACATGTTAACTACCAACTGCATTAGTTATGCATTTTAGGATACTTGGCTCTTTTAATGCTGATTCAAAGTGGTGATTTAATAGTTGATGACTAGTATCCCATCAAATGTAATCTTGTTGATTTCAACTTCTGGCATTGACGTCTGCTGTACTGCAAACTCACAGTGTGCATCAGTACTTTTTTTTTTTTAACCTGTGTAGGGTGTTTCTCTTCTCCAGTGGTTGTGTGCCCTGAAGTTAGTATGTTTAGTGAAGGTGAATGCTGGGATCAAAGTCCCTATATGCAAGGTTGCAGGTGAATTTTTTTAGTGGTGTCACTCAAAGGTTCAGTTGCTTTGGAGGAGATTCAAAATGGTTCTGTCAGCAGCCTATGTGTCGACTTCCCACAGGGGATCCTACCAAAAGCCATGAGCCTTCAGGTAAAAATTACCCCCAAGATTATATTAACAAAAGTGCAGCTTATTGAAGAAATGGCATTATCAAGCAACCAACTACATATAACTGTAGTGAGAGATACAAACTAAACTTCAGTGCATGGAGCACAGTGATTATACTCTACATTCAAGAAAAAAACTTTGCAAAGCACACTTCTGATGTAAGAAAGGTGTTTAATAAAATTTTAAGTACCTGTCAACACTGCTAAGTTCTAATCGTGGAAAAGCATAACGACCAGTGCTGGCCACCACAAAAGTGTAGTGAGAAGTTAAAATAGCTTTAAAGTCTATTCTACACTTCTCTGTCTCACACACACTCAAAAAGTGCCATGTGCTAACTACACAGACACTTACCTTCTGCTTGCTGTCTACATGGTTGCACTGCTTTACATTTCTTATTGTGTGTTCTTGAAATGGATGTCAAGATTTGCCCCTCAACTTTCACTTCCCTTCACTGTCAAGGTGAATTTCTTGAAATCTATGATCATAAACCTGATCACAGTCCTCAAGTTTTGTTCTTTTGGTTTGCATCTTGATGGGACTCCATTCTGGAATTCAAACTCTAAAGGTATTCACTAATTGCCCATACCTATTTTCTTCTTTTAAGGGTGAAAAGTTGGGTAACAGAATTCTTCTACAGCCACCACATGAACAGACACCCCCCCCCCCATATGATGCTGGTGTTTGATGTAGTCAAGTCTATGCAAGAAACATGCAGGTGTTCCTGTAGAGACTCCTATTACACTATGGGATGTCCTATTGGTGTATCATACTCATGTGCTAGTATCTTTCCACAGGCTTTCACAGGAGCTACAGCAGACATGGAGAAGCCTTCCTCTATAAGAATATGTGAGCTAATTCTTAACTGCTGATTTCATTTCGTCAGACCCTGGGACCAGGCTCAGTAGTCAAATACGTCACCTGTAAAGTAGACAGAAGCCTTGGGTATATACCATCAGGCCAGCTATCTGCATTTATAACTACTGATACCATGCATTAGGAAAATTACAGCATTTCTCCAAAGGATACATGAAACTGAATAATTTCAAAATTTACTGTAAAGTTTATGACTAAATTCATCTACGCTCTGGAGGAATACAGTCTACCTTTCTAAGTTAAATGCCATTAAAAAAAAAACTTCAGCCATTCTCTGCTTTAATGATTTGTGTAGAATGCATTAAAACTAGTTGTTGTTGTTTTTCGGCTTTTCCTGGTTAGGGGTCGCCACAGCGGAACTCCGGTCTGCTAATGATTGGCAGTATATTTTCACGGTGCCGAGTTGTCAGCTCGACGCCCAACCTTCAACAAAGGCACGCCCATTCACGCATGTCTTTCGGAACGCTACTCGACCCGCGGGGAGGACATGCAGACTCCACACAGAAGGCACTCCCCGCACACTAGCTGAGAATCAAACAGGAGAACCTCTTGCTGTGAGGCAACAACGTCTCAGTGACTAATTCACAGAGGTGCTTTAAGCCAGCAGCGACACTTCATACACTGAATTATGCAATTGACTCAACATACATTGAATTATTATACAACGTGCTTGTAACACAAATTACATTTTCAGCACCAATGCCCTGAAAGCAAGAGAAACACAATCAAGACATCTGCTCTTGCAATTCAAAAGGACAAAACTCATAAAACCTGCAGAGGAATTAAAATGCAGCACCATTTAAGCAGTTTTTTCTTGAAGGGATAGAGGACAAACATGTGAAATTTCTAAGCAGGCACAGTCCAAACAAATCAGCAGATTTCAAGACGGACATATGAGAAGAATGAAGATTTAGTTACTAGAAGGAGACAGTAAATCTGTGTTGGCAGGAAGGGGAAATCTCCTTTTCTGACAAAGGTTTTGTGAACACTCTTCACAACGTGCACACTTACACAGATGTGCGTGTGACTTTACATACACACACACACACATACATATACACGTGTGCAATTCTCTGTGCATGCATACTGTTATCATGCCAATAATGAGGAAGCAGTATCACTGCTTACTAATGGTGAAAATTAATTTATGACTGCTATTTCATCTTTTGTGTAAGGAAGATAAGTACAGTACAGTACACATCACCCATAGCAATTTTTGGTGGTGAACAACAAATAAAGTAGCTAAAATGAAATATTACACTTTTGCAGTGAAACATCACAATAATGGATTTAAATAGGTCAATGGGAGTGTATCTCCTTAAACTTATTCAAAGCACAGTTAAACAGTACTGTAAAAACACACCTTTGAATCTTCCATCAGGTGGGCTGCACCATCTGGATATTGTCAGGTATGCCCCTATTTTAAAGAGAACCAAATGGAACTATTTTCCATGGCAGTTGCATAGAGGTAGCCAAGCAAACATTAAACAGACATCCCACTCTACTGGAGAAATACTGAGAAGCACTAGCCAAAACTGAGAAAGGATCTTAAACAGAAAACACCAGGGCTATATGTAGTCAGCTTCAGGCTAAAGAGGATAACATCTTTCTAGCATAACTTATACTAACTAACAAATTATACATATCCACATCCTCAACTGCCACCAGACTGGTTAACAATGTAAAAAAAAAAACTATGCTTCTCTTTATAAGTAAATTTACACGACATTTTAAGAAATATCAACCAATATAAATATGTTGCCCAGTACCATAGTTAGGATGGGGTTAAGGGGATAGCTGTTAGGGGAGCACAATCAGCAGCTCAGAAGAGTTGCCAATCAGGCCTAAGTGCAATACTAGTATTCAGCATAAAAAAGCTACAGTTGCTTAAGCAAATGTGTTTCCTCATCTGTAGTGTAACTGTAGTAAGGAGGAGTTTTTTTTTCAGTCCTCAACTATGTAAGGACTATTTTAAGTTCCTCAACCTTTACTTGCTAACGGAAATCCAAATCTTTCACCTGAGTGTTTGTGAAGGCATTTGATTTGCAGAGGTGCAGAAGGAAGAAGGAGGGTTTAGTTGTTAACAGCACAGAATGCAGTGCACAGATCACTGTCAAGTACATAAGAAACAGTGTATGGAGACAGAGCTTCAAGCCTGTCATGATTGCTGAAGGGCTTTAGTCTGGTGAGCCTTCTAGTTAGAAGCCCCTACAATCTTTAAAGATGAATGATGTTTGGATAACTACATATTAAAATGAGAACTGTATTCAGGGAAGAGTACAAAGAAAAAAAAAAAAATATATATATATATATATATATATATATATATATATATATATACACACACACACACATATATATATATATATATATGTGTGTGTGTGTGTGTGTGTGTATGTATATATGTATATATTTAGCTGGGTGAGTCACTTTTAGTTATTAAATAGGCTAGATAGAAGGATTTCCTGACAACTGCTGCTGCAGGGTGATCAAAACTTAGGGAGTTGCCTTGAAAGGTGCCGAGGTCTCTGTCAACTGTATTAGTCTGGAGTGGGGACTATGTTTTTATTTATTAATTCCATAATGAATCTCTGACCAGCCTTACGTATAAGGCTGGTCAGACTTATGGGTCTATAAGTACGAAGGTCCACTGACGCCCCAACTCTCTGCAGTGGTCCTCCATTCATCCAGGACAAAGCCTGTTTGGAGGCTGACACTGAATAGCTTCTGCAAGAGGGCTGACAGGTCTTGTTTTCGGCTGGAAAGTAGGCAGCCTGGTATGCTATATGTTTCTACAGAAGCAATGTTCTTTGCCTTAGAAAGTGTTTAAAGTACTTGTTCTTGGGAGATTTTTTTTTTGGGGGGGGGGTGGAGATTTGGGTATGCAATCTGCGAATGGGGGGGTGAAGTTACATCTAAATGTATCTGCCCTTAGAGTGGCTATGCCTTTGGGGTCCAAGTATATGACTATCATTTACTACTAGTTCTATGCAGGGCTGAGCATGGTTTCTAACATAGTTACAAAAGACCATATGGCTGTCTTTTACCTGGGTGACTATTTTACCTCATAGCTAACTTTGGTTGATTTGATCAGGGAATGGAGTTTCTTGTTAAGTTTAGCAAGAGTGTTTTAACATATTTAGAGTTACATTTATTATTGCATGGAAAGGATTTTTTGTTCTTTTATTGCACAGTCTGTTTATATTTGCGGTTAATGTTGGACTTTGGCATTGCATTTACTTCAGATGGGAACAGATGCAACTCTGCAGCTACAAACATATGCACATAATTTGGTGCTTAAGGATTCCATATACACAGTGGGGTCATCAGATTGGAGGGGACATTGAATTTAACCAAGTCATCACTCGGTTTTAGTAGATTAGCCTTTGCATAATCTCTAAATACCAAGGTATTTGAAGATGCTTCTGGCTTCACTTTTAGGGTGAATATGTCTGATTTATGGTTCAATTTGATTAGGGAAGAAGTTACAACTGGGGAGGGGGGACAGGGTTGTCCCATACTGGTGAGGATCAAGTCCAGCATTTTGCCTCCACGGGTTGGGGTGCAGACTAAATTGTCCAGAGAATTTGCATTTATGAAGTCCTGAAATCTCTGGGCATACATGTTAGGGGATGTACAAGTCTTCCAGTTGATACAGGAGTAGTTGAAATACCCGAAGAGAATGGTATTTGGTGGCTTAATGCATAGGGAATCCATACCAGTCAGACAGGAAATATGGGCCAAGGAAGACATAAAGGGGCTCCTATAGTGCTTTGATGTGATAAGGGGTTTTGTTAATGGCAAGCAGGATGTGAAGAAGTTCAAGATCAATATCCTGTCTCACAAGTCTGGAGGTGAGATTTTGTTTTATGAATATAGAGGCAGTGCAGTGGGCCTAAATGCATGGGGGATGCTGAAATCCTGAACTGATGGGATGCTCTCAATGGACTTAAACCACTTTTCCATCACAATACATATGGCAATGCATTTCACGGTAAACAGTATCTGTAGGGAGTAGATTTTTTTTGAGGTTCTTAGCATTGAGCATCACTACCTTTATGTTATCTGGGTTCTCTTTATCAGCTTTTGTTAACATAGGATCATAGGGTCATTGGAAGTTACTAGGCTAATGGCCCTAGCCATATTCTACCCTTATTTCCATGATCAGAACCTAATGCTTGGGCCCAAGAGGGACACAGGTGGAACCCCCGGGGTGAATTTACGGTTACCCATTCAATCATCCAGACTGCATTTGAAGAAGGCCAATGAGGTGCTCTGTTTGACATGAAGTGAGAGTCTGTTCCTAAAATGTGGTAACCTCTGGGAGACAAATCTGTTCCTTCAGCAGGTTCTATTAATGTCACATACCAGGTTAAGATCTTTAGAGCGAGTAACCTGTGTACCATATGACTTGTGGATAGGCAGCATTTCCAATAAAGCAGGGTCCGAGATTGCCTTATATGCAAGGCAGAGATTGACTCTGAGTAGTATGGATGAAACAGAATAAAGTGACAGTGATTAGACATGATCTACATAGGTCAGATGCTGAAGACCTTGAATTTTCCTTCTGAGGAACCTTTGTGGTGTCTCCAACTGCTGCAGGTGCTTGGAAAGGTACATACCAAAAGGGGCATTTTACTCAATTATTGGCCTGATGAGGGAAAAGTACAGGGAGGTTATAACTTCTTTTTTTCTGGAGGTAATACCCTTACTTATGGGATGAGCAATCCAGAATGTCCTTCTTACCACTGTGGAGACATGGTGGTCAAAGGTAAGATACATGGAAGCTTTTGAAGACCAACATTGCTAAAAAAGGCACAATATGGGTGGACAAGGTTTTAGTCAATATATAAAAGCCTTTGGGAAGCACACCCAAGCACTGAAAAAGACTTAGTAATGAATCCCTTGAATCAATAAGGTTGTCCCTTGGGGATACTATGAGTCAATTGTTCAGATAAGGAAACACCTTGGAACCCTGGAGTCTTATTCTAGCTGCTACAACAGTATGTGTTTGATGAACACCCTGGGTGTTGTTATAAGAGCAAATGGCAGTATCCAGAATTGGTAATGACTACCTGCTTTGGAGAAACAGAAGAATCTCCTGGACTCCTTGGACACATTAGTATATAAGTAGGCATCTTGCAGCTCCAAACAACACACCCACTTTCTTTCATTTAGACAAGCAAGGATGCACTGCACAGTGATCACCTGAAACGGCACATTCTTGACCAGTTGATTTAGGCCAATTAGATCTAAAATGGGCCTGAAGTCCTGACCCATTTAGGCACTAAAAAGAACCCTGAGCAAAACTGTAACCTTATGAGGTCTGCTGAAACCCCTTGGATGATTCTTTTTGACAGTAGGCTGAGAATCTCTAATCTGGCCATAGATCTTTTGTGGGGTAAAGACATATGGGAGAGCATGGGACTTTCACTGGGTTTGTGATAGAAACAAAATTACATATCCCTTGGAAATTACCTGCTTCATCTGCTTGGTAACATGCAAAGGGCACATGTGTCCTTGCTGAGGGAGAGACAACCCCATCTGCTTTTAGAGGGCAGCAGTTAGACAAAACCACATGAAGTCAAATGCTCACCCTTGGAAGAAAAGCCTATGTATCCCTGATATGGATGCAAAGAACCTTCACCTCTGCAAAGGTAGCAATTTTGGAAACCACCCTGTTCCCTGTGGCCTTTCCCACAACCATTAAAATTACCTTTAACCTCATATGACTTTGGTTCTGCTGGTTCCAAGAAAAAAGTTGTTGAGGAGCATGAAACCTCATGCTAACTTTTGAGGGCTTGGCGGATTCTCACTCAGCAGAGTAAATATTGCCTCTAGGTGAATTCATTATACTGACTAATGATGACACATCCCAGTCCCATGCAACACATGGGATAAAGGGGATTGATGACAATGACTACTGAATGCATTCTTCCTAATTCTCTAATTCAGCTTTTACCTTTATATCGAACATCAAAGGAAGCATTCATGAATTCAGCCTTGGTGTTCTCAGCAAATCAAGTAAGGTGCACCACTCTTATCACTCCCTAGTAGAGGCCAGGGGGAAACACAATAGTGCAATGAAAACTGGGGAAACCAAAGGAATCTCTGTGCTACAATGTACAGGGTGTGCACATCAAAAGGTGTGCTGGAACCCATCATCAGGGTATAGGGTTCTCCAGACTCCGATGGCCAGCAGGCTTTCCTCTGTGGAGACGAACGATTCACTCAGCAACTGGACATTTATTTATTTTACATTTGTTGACCGGGCTAGTCTAACTGGATATATGTCCATTTTCAGTAGAGGCCTGGGGAGACAAGCTCCAAGGCAGAAACAAAAAAACAACAAATAACAACAACAGTCATATATACAATGTATATTACAGGTTAACACAGAATTTTCAGCGAGGGCAAAAATCATAACAGTGCAAAATGCAGGTGCAATACATCATACAGGTACAGTACATAATAAAAAAAGGAAGGCAGGTTATTGTATAGTAACATTAATGAAGAGTTCCCTCAATAATAAGTATCCACGGATTTATAGTTAAGGAAGGTATAACAGTTATTGAGAAGTATGGGGTAGGCAGAGCCAAGTTTGAAGAGATAGATGACTAGTCAGGTTTAGTACAGGAGCATAACCAGTGTGTTCTGAGGAAAAGTTTCAGTCTATTTTTGAAGAGTGATAAAGAGGCAAGTGAGAAAAGGTCACTGGGGAGAAGATTCCAGGATTTTCCAACAGCATTAGAGAAGAGAGAATCCCCAGCCCTGTTGTTAGGTTTAGAGGTATATACAAGAAGTTTGTGTGATGAATGTAAGGACTTCAGACTTTTATAGGGGATGATGAGGGTAGACAGAATAGGAGTGTTGGAAGGTTTATAAAGAGTCTTATGGGCAATGGTTAGTTGGTGAAATTTAATCAGGTTTTGTAGTTCTAGCCATCCTAGCCATCCATGTACATTCACAGACACTGCAGAAATGTGACTTTCTGCCAGGCAGCCTGAAACCAGAGAAGGGCTGTGGAGAAAAAAAATGGAAAGCGTCACAGATTTTACTTCTCAAATACTGCATTAAGGGTTAGCAAGTGACGGTACTATCACCCAAAAGTGCACAAACGTCTACGAACTCATGATCAGTTGTGCTCCACAAAGTTGTACTAAGCTAAAAGTCAGTGCTAAAAATGCAAATGTAGTTAAAGGAAAAAAGTTATACTGGCTGTCATACCAAAGGTAAAATATTCTTCTAAAACGGAAATGTTGTGAACTTGCTTCACATTCTCAGCGGTGAAAGATCTGTTTCCTCCTTGACATGGAAGGAAATAGCCAATTAAAGCAGATGACTCGGACACTACATACAAATACTAATTTTCTCAGGTGGCAATGCACTATAAGCCAGATTCAGACTAATAGTACAACCCTCCCCTAGCTTTTGGTGAAGTTATAACAAAATTGTTAGCCTAGAAGTTATTCCCAGATGTGCTAAGCTGCAATTTCATCATTATTATTATTATTATATACAGAGAAGCCTTTGACAGATATTTTACACTTCCTTGAAACAGGGTGAAACTTTTTAAGCAATGATAATAAATAAATACAGCCACTCCGTCTTACTGGAATCATGCCATACATTAACATGTAAAGACAAAGTATAAACAACTTATGGTAAGAAGGATGCAAAATAAAGACTTGTATGTAAATTAGATTAAAGGAACATGATGCCTGAGGCATCAAACTAAAGCCACCAAGCATAAACAAAGTAAAAATATTTAACAGAGGCAGGCGAATAATAAAATGCAAAGCAGTCTAACCAGAGATTTGCATTACAGAAGCTACTTCTTCATGGCTGTTTGTTCTGTTTCTACTGCATACAGGATAATGCATGGAAACAGCATCTAAAAAAGATAACTTCTATATGTGCTTTGGGAAGTCTGCTATTATATTCTTCAGTGGTATGTGCAGAACCTAGCAAGGCTAGGGCAAATCTGGAAATCTGTGCACTCAGACAAGGAAGATTTGAGCTTTTGGCCTTCTCTAAACCTTGAGACAAAAGCCCCTCCCCTTACCAAACATTACAGATGGTCTGTGTGCAAGCACAAATTAGAATAGAAGCCTAAACATAGGGGTCTACATTTCAAAAATAATATACAAAAAGTCATGCTGCCTGGCTGAGACATGCCTTGTCTCTTGGCACGTAAAAACACAACAAAAAACTATACTAGCTTACAGGCAGTAGGGGAAAAGAAAAGATTCCACAACAGGTAAAGTAATTTCCATAATGTGGCACTTCAGACTAGTTTTTCACATACATGACTCAGGACTTTCTGAGACACAACCTTCATAGCTGAAATTCCAATGCTTCTCACTGGCAACCTGTTAACCCGTGGAAGTGTTTAGTGTGCTGCATGTTGCTACAAACCCCTAAGAGATGGCAATGTCAAGTCATAGAGGTGGGTCACTTATTAAACAGGAGAACGATTCAAAGCTAAGCAAGATTTTTCTAGTTACAAGTGAATAGTGCTCAGAAGAATGTCAGCACTTCTAGTTCAATCAAATTTTTATGCCCTTGACTATTTAAATAAAACTATAAGCTGTATGCTATATCCCTATTGTTGAGGCAGTACATGCCCTGTCTGTTCTAATGTTGTTCTGCAACACTATTTGCACATCCATCTAGAAAGATGAAACATTCATCGATCATGCAAGCTTCAGCAAGTAAAAAATGACACTTAATGACACACAATATTAATATTGAGCAGAAGACCTATAAGCAATATATCTTAATAAGTGCAACCCTGACACTTGTTCCTAGCTTACAAGGAAAGACTCCATAATCTATGGAAGACATGTAAGAGCTCTCGGATCATGTGGACCAGGCAGGTATGACCCTAGCCCTGAGTAGCATCCTGCCTTCGCCCAGAATGATACCACAATATAAGGACACAATGATTGAATTCAACAATTGGCTAAGCTTCTGGTGTCATTCAAAGGGGCTCCAGTATCTGTCTGTCTGGGACGACATGATCGACAGACCACGATGCTTTGCCATAAATGGTCTGCACCTGTCGCCCCTGGGATTCAGGTTACTGGCTAAGGCTCTTGCCACCCTTATAGTGCCTTTTTTAGGCAAGGTTCAAAGGACGAAACCACCACTGTAACAGATACAAGCATGCAAAATCTGAAGGTAATGCTACTCAATGCTAGAAGTCTAAACCTCAAAATGCACTCTCTCGAGGCACTCCTAAAAATGGAGAACATCGATATCTGTGCAGTAACTAAGACCTGATTCAAGGCTCCAGAGAGCACCCCTACAATACCAGGCTACAACTCTTACCACACTTTTCGGCCACCAAACCAGGATCGAAACACTAAAGGTGGAGGTGTGTCCATATTCACCAAGGATATTCACACCACCAGATTAGTTGCCCAACACAATGCATCTGAAATTCTCCAGGTGCAACTAACACTAGATAAGACTGCAATTCAAATTGTAGCTTGCTACAGATCCCCCACCATGCCCCAAGATTCTCAGTACACCTTTCTAAACATACTAGAAAATATTAATATACAACCAAACACCCTAATACTGGGTGATTTCAACTACCCTGCCATTAACTGGGAAAACTACTCGTGTACCAACACCTTTGCCCAACGGTTCTTGGAATTCATAAATTCCAATGCCCTGGATCAACTAATCCATAGTCCCACCAGGGGCTCAAATATCCTAGACCTGGCCATTACCAACATGGGAAATCAATGCTCCACACCTATGGTCACTCCATCGTTGGTCAGGTCAGACCACAGGCTAATCACCCTTAAAATCCACATCCCAGCCCCACCCCTCAGTAAGGAAACCTCCATAAAAAACTTCTCCAAAGTAAACTTCATGCTACTCAAGTCAGAAGTTACAAACTTCATAACACCCATGCAGACGGGAACTGAAAGTTCAACTGCTGAGTCCTACACTAAGGCACTGTATGAGCACATCCACTCATGAATGAATCGTGCCATCCCAAATAGAATCAAGATGTTCTCCTCCAAAAAAAACAAGCCAATCTGGTGGTCCCCTGCCATAAACAAACTTTACAACAAAAGGAACAAACTGTTGCAGAAAAGAGGAAAATCCCAGGATGCCAAAAACTCCCTTACCAGCCTCAGTAAGAAGCTGAGATCTCTCATAAAATCCTCCAAAGCTAGTTACGAAAATAAAATCGCCAAAGATTCCAAAGACAACCACAAGGCATTCTATAACTATGTCAAGAATATAATCGGCAATGCTCAGATATGCTCTGAGCTACAACAGAATGGTATTAAATATACGGATCCCAAGGATATTGCCAATATCCTGGCAGAGCGATTCAGTGCCAGCTTCACCCCCCCTCTTTCCCCCTAAATGGCCCATCTCAATACTGGAAGATTGCCAAATTCCGGTAATAACGGCCACACAGGTAAAAAACACACTCTCCAAAGTTAAGAATACACCATCCATTGGACCAGATGACATCCTGGGCTGTGTGCTACATGAAATACAAAATGAACTGGCACCTCACCTAAGTGTTATGTTTAATCATACACTCACCTCAGGCTTCATGCCCACTGAGTGGTGCACAGCTAAGTTATCCCACTCCACAAGTGGGGATCCACCTTGGATCCCGGGAACTACCACCCCATCAGTCTGACGAGCCTGATCTGTAAGGCCATGGAACGTATTATCATGGAACTTATAAACAAAGACACTGGCCACCTTAAAACACTGGACCCCACCCAGTTTGGGTTTGTGAAGGGCCGATCTTGTCTCCTGAACCTGACTGACTTCTTCGAATCAGTCTCCAGAGCCGTGGACGAGGGTAAGGCAGTCCACACAGCCTATCTGGACCTCGCCAAGGCCTTTGACACCATCCCCCACTTTGGAATCATAGATAAACTTACTAAGCTGGGCATTAATCCCTATGTCACTCAATGGGTTGCCAGATAGCTTACTGAAAGAACCCACACTGTAAAAGTAGCTGACTCCTAATCCAGCTCCAGACAAGTGACAAGTGGAGTACCTCAGGGTTCAGTCCTGGGACCTCTCTTGCTTGGCATCTACTTCTCTGAAGTACAGGCCAACACTAAGGGACTCTGGCTAACAAAGTTCGAAGATGATTGCAAACTGGGAGCCATTACTGAATCCCCAAATGATGTCGATACTCTACAAAAGGGCCTTACAGAAACAGATGCTTGGTGCCAGAGCCATGGGCTCAAGCTCAATGCCAAGAAATGTATAGTCATTCCCTTTGGGAAAAAACATGTACCCGTGAATTACCACATAGGTGGCAGTACACTAAACACCGAAAGTGTGATAAGAGACTTAGGGACACAGGTGGACAGTGGTCTCACCTTCAATAACCACATCGCACAACAGTCAGGAAATCCTTCTATGTGGCACACCTCATCACTTAGGACTTTTCATCCAGGAAAAAAGGAGGTCATTGTCCCACTGTACTCATCCCTCATTACACCCATTATAGAAAACAATACCCCATTTGGTATGTACCTCTCAAGACATCTGCAACAACTGGAAAGGCCGCAGAAATACCTCACTAAAAGAATCACAGGCCTAAAGCAGATGCCCTACGCTGACCGCCTTAAAAAAACTCCAGCTATACTCTGTTGCATATCTACTCAGAGTTGATCTCTGCTTAACATACAAGGCAATGTCAAACCCAGAGCTGTTGAACATGCAACACTTAAAGAAATCCCAATCCCTCAGAGACACAAGCTCCAGGGATCTAAGGCTTGTCATCACAATAAACAAAACATGTGGAGGGATAGGTTCCTGACCCAGAGACTTCCCAGACTCTCGAATAGACTGACCATACATGTCAAACAGAACGCCTCTTTGGCCCTCTTCAAAAGGAACCTTGATGATTGGATGGGAGAAAGGAAATTCACCCCGGGGATCACATCAGTCACCCTGCTAGATAGGAGTCCAGGGAAGTAAATAGTGTGGGAAGAAACAGCCAGGGAATTGTTATGGCTAGGCTTGTATAGGACCTAGGGCCAATAGCCTGGTACCAACCTATGAACCTATGGTTACACTGTGCCATGAAATCATATACGTTTAATATCCAAACACAGTGTAGAGGCATAAAACAATGGAGAAGAAAGAGACAATCTACTGCTTAGCTGGCATATTATATTAATGTGCAAAACATGATTTTTTTTGGGTCATTACGCAGAATGTCTTATCCCCCCAACTAGATTGTCTCCTTGCTATATCCTTTCCCCTTCATTTAATTCTCTGCAAGTATAATATATAAAATAGATTTCCTTTCCCATTTGCTTATGAGGAAATCAAACAAAAAAGTACATGACAGAAGTTGAAACAAAAACAGTTTCTTGCAGTGCAAGAGTTGGCTACATTACTAACTGGTAGAAAAAGGAATGGGCAGGGGTAGAAATTTCACATTTCACAACACTGGCTGCCCAGGTCTATATTACGTAATCAAAGAGTCAGTTCATCGAATGGCATTTTACAGCGAAAATGGCGTTCAGTGACCTGTAACAGTGAGATGGCGATACAGTGAAGATCAGAATATTTGCACTTTCCTCACTACAGTGCGATCTCAGAGTTGGTATATATAATTAGCTGGGGTTGTGGGGGGCACAGCCCCCCCATGATAGTGAGTTTGAGGTCCGGCATTTTCAGTCTTTATGCCATTCGATACTTAGACTATTTAGTGTTCTAGTATAGACCCAGCTGCCCTTGGTTCTAAATGAAATAGGTTCATCTGAGTCACAACTACAAAGAAAACTTGTAATAACATATAACAGCTTTAATCAAAATTTTGCAGATGTAATAACATGAATTAATTCTGTTTGACAACACAGCCTTTACCACAGAGCTGCTACGTCACCATCTGAATGACCTTTACAAAAATGAAACACATGGCTGCCCTTACTCTAAACACTACACTTATTATGTCATCTGTGACACAACCTCAACATCTGACCAAATCTGTAGTGCACCCTCTTTCTCCTATAAACATGTGGTGTCTTAATGGCAAATGTATCCAAATTCATTACAAATGTTACATAAAAATGAAGCCACCAGTATCTCCTGGAAAAACATGCGAGACAGACTGACCAAAAAACACTTTCAAAAGAAAGGGAAACTTCTAGTACCATGCCAATATTTGTGGGATCAGCTTTTAACCGCAAAGAAATCCAGCACAATGAAAATGACCATTCACTTATGCTCTTAAAAGAGGTAGGCGTGCATAGTATCCAAATAAACACCAAAAATATAGGTGGTGTGTGTGTGTGCATGTGTTGGTGTTGGTGGTGGTGGGTACACAGCACCTACATTTCCTTCTTACTCAGATTTCAAAAGGAATTTAAGTCACTTCACAGACAATAGAACAGGTAAAAAATTCTGCCAGTTCAAACTGAACTGAAGACTATGAACATCACAAAATCCAAATGTAATTCCATTATATCAAGGTGCTGGTTAAGAACAGTCAACCTTCAATCTGTGTATACATACTATGATACGAATCCTGACAGCGAAGCATGAAATAAATTTACTTAAATTTAAAAAAATACTACAAATTATTTTAATAAATTACTTGAAAATTCATTCACTCATTTTCTAGAAATCTACTATATTCAGGGAGAGCAAAAACCAGCTCCACACTCAGACTGTGCAGGTCTGTGAAGTAATAAGGAACAAATCTCTTTCTTATCAGAACTGGCTCTCTATTTGCTTAAAGAAACCAAAGTCCTAGTATGGAAAGCCTCAACCTTAAACTTCAAATCTGATCCCAGGGTACTTAGAGTTATGACTGGTCTGATGCATGCCTCTCAAAGGACAAGAAAGTCCAGATATTTGTCTCATATTTTTATTCTGTTCCTCATATAAATTTATGGTTTTCTAGGAAATCATTGAGGGTTGAAGTTAAAAACTAATGACAAACATTTGAGCTTCAGACTTCATATTACTCAGAAAATGTAGTTTAATGCAAAACCTGTTAGTCTGTCAACTTTCTAAGTTTACAAGAGCAATACTTAAAATCTGTCCCTGATTCTGGGTCTTTGCACCCCCATTATTTTTGGCTTTGTCCAGGTTTCTTGCACTAAGAGTTTGAGAGGTATGGAACTCCTATGTAACATTTAAACACAACAGGACTCTCCATATTACATTCAGAGGTGTTGAACTGGCTTGGCATAATGCTACAATGCAGCTTCGATCTGTAGACATCGGCAGTTTACAGGTGTTATTTTTCTTTGTTCTTTTCATATTGTGCTGCATGTTATTGCATAGCCAAGTTCAAGGTTTTGTGAGTTCAAGAACTTCTGCACAAAAGGCCTGTTTGTCCATTACTGCATTTAAGGTAGGTTCAGGCACCTAGGCAGAGGGATATTTTCCTGTGGGCAAAGAGAAGTAAACACCGCCATACCCACAGCTTTAATAACTAACTGCATGAAAGCAGAAGAAGGAATGAGTATTGTGTTCAGTGTACAGAACATGCTTATGTAACTACAACATGTAGAAATATGATAAAGCATGGATGAAATTCTGCATGCTACTGTAGTCACATTTATGCTCCAGTATGGATTGTAGGTAATATTCCTTTGACACTGTGAAGGAGGTAATGGTCCACATGCACGAATTATAAAGGCACTGCCCATTGTGTACTGCCTTTTTACTGCCACTGACATGCCCACTGACCAGCCTGCTGTTGATGCCTGCCATACTACCTGCCATCTCATGTTGTTCCGGGGGCCATGGACATTATTTCCCCCTGTGCATTTAATTATTGAAGTTGTAAGCATGGCACTGCATTCTTCTCTTTGCCCAGAGGGAATTCGCAATGGCCATATTTCTCTACAGTTGAATATCAACTTCAGTCATGTGTCCCATCCCCAGCCAAATGTTCAGCAGGGAAATGTCTTGCTCCCTAGGCACTTGGACCCTTAAGTTAAGGTTTGAGAAGCATTTCTGAAGCTATTAGCCTCTACAGCCCCCCTCTTCTTTTACCTTTATCTTTCCCACCATCAGCGCCTTTTCCAATGAATCCTGCCTTTGCGTACACTATGCACTTGAGTTGCAGTTTTCCTATCAAACCATATAGAACACAGAGTGCTGCATACATAAAAGCTTTCTATACATCACCTAATTATAGCTGAATCTCAAGATAAAAGCCAGTCTGTAAATTACAGTATTAAAGGCAAGCCAAAGAGAAACTGTATCTGTGTTGTCAAGTGTGTATCCATGTCCCTCTCTGCCACTGTTCTAAAAAAGAAGTCAAAGTTTCTGCTGATCACTGAGAGTAGGAAGCAAAGGAAAAAAAATTTGGAAAAAAAACAAAAAAACAAAACGAAAACAGTTTCTTCTCTTTTCTGATAAACTTACTTCAAAACTCTGCACCATTTATCTCTTCAACTATCTTCCTTCTCACTCCAGAACCTTGCTTCTCAGCAACTACAGTTAGAAACATAACTACAACTTCCTCCCTTACTAACATCTTTAGCAGTGTGTAATATTTACTCATTGCCCTACTCCGTACTGTCTGTATATGGTATAAATTATAAGCAATATTCTTTCAGTACCAGAACTCAATCACTAAAAATATGTCAATGTTTACAGTCGTAATTATTGGCATTCATTATCTTGTTTCTCTCTCTGGGCCTCCACTGAAATGTGGCTATATGATCAGTCAGATTATCCTGGTTAACAAATAGAAATAATAAATGAATGAATTAATAAAGAAATAAATAAAGGTAGTAGTTGATTAAATGCACTTTCAATGTATTGTGCATTGTTTTATTTATATTAGCTTTATCCACAGAATTACAAACACCCCCAATAAATAGCACTCCCATGGCTACCACAGTCTTGCTCACAAAAGAAGGCTTCTGACTGTGGCTTCTTCTTGCAGTATTAACATTTATTAATCAGGATTAATTGACCCTTTGTTCTTTCACGATCCTGCTGACTGCATTATGAACAGCAGTCAAAAATATGTTTGCTTACTTTATTTATTTGTGTAAGAGGAATGAAATATTTAAACTCAAAGAATGTACAATTAAAAGACATTAACTTAATATGAATGTTAAATCCATCATTAAATACTTAATTAGCATGTCAGACAAAAATTTAAAAAATGAATTTCCATATCCCAATGGTGCAGAAGAGCCAAGTCCTTATTACAACCCTGATGACTTATGTTTGACTAATGGAATGGGTACTGCATGGGCTGACCAGGATTAGAATGGGCCTGTGTGTCCATCCTTGGGGAATAGAGGAAGCCAGGTCCAATACATTAGTGCTAACTACCAGAGGAAGGATCATTGCTCATGAAAGAAGCTAGGCAGGCTTGTAAAGTTGCAATGCTGAATGTACCTCTGAGTTGGGAGGGGGGATACGTGGAAGCATGGTGTCTCTCCTCAACTCCGCAGCCACCAACAGTGAAATGGTTAAATAAGAGAGAAGACTGCTATGAGACCAGCATCTGGCTTACTCATTCAAGCACAACTCTTACCCTACAGGGAAATGAATATAATAAGGCTCAATGGATGGGAACAAATGGCCTTAGGACTCTCAGTCACTCTAGGGGCAGCCATCTCTTCTCTTCACAGAAACAAATGAGCTGATGGGGCACATGAAGGGGAGTCACTAGGTAAGTCCTGTAGAGGAAGTTCAGAGAAAAAAAAATAAGATTTTGCAAGTTCTCAAAATGTTGGAAATTCTATAAATGGAGGAGACTAGGTGTTCTTCTGGAATCCCCATCAATGGCGCTTGAATCAAAGAGGCTTTATCTTTTATTTTGAAATTTTACAGTTACAGTTGCAAGAAAAAGGGGAGATCTATGAGATGGAAAGCATAGGTAAGCCAGCTACAGTAAACCAATCTCTTACTAAACAAAGTCTGAAACTTTTGTAAAATGGGTTTAGAATTTTGAAACTGATAGGAAAGATACTCAGCTCTTTGGCACTAGGCGGTAAAACTCTGGTGCATCTCAGCTGTCCCAGCTTTGATTAAGGACCTAGCTCCTGAACAGACAGCAAGTGTATGACAGGACTGAGTTTTCAATGCTCAGAGAAAGAAGTAGGCTAAATCCCATCTCAGGATTACCCTCTGGAAGATGACCAGAAATTGTATACCATAAACAAAATCAGACATAGAAGGAATGACTGAGTTGGGTAGTTTCATTATACTGAGGCTGACTCAGGGTAACTACATATTCATCAAGCCCTAAGAAAGGGCTTTGATAAAAAAATGTGTAGACTTTTTTGTATAATTTACTACACACAATGAAAACAGTTAATGCACATTCTAAAAGTATGACCCCCATGTATTTCAGCAGCACAGCATACTTTTTAAGACAATTTTAGAGGGAGGTAAGCTTTGTCACCAGCATCCCTCATGCAGAGTGTAAAGGTCCTTACAAGTCCTTATTAATTATTTGTACTGCTAAGATAGTAAAACTTGGGGGCAAGAACAATTAACCACTCATTCAAGCAGATAGCCTTACAATAATTAAATGCCTGCATATCAGAGGTAGACATCTCCCCCTTTTCTTTGCATGTGCATTTCAAAAGCTTTGGGAACAAACACAGAGCAGCAATCTTTTAAGACAGCCATACCCAAGCTGCTTGACTGGGAACTGTTGACCATAAATCCCATGACTGGTGTTTGTGGTTAACACTGCAGCACAGGTGAGAAGTAACATTCTGAAGCGTTCCAGGTTTGATTAATTGCATGGGCATCTGTTGGAGCTGCAGTGGGGAGGATGGGTGTGACTGTCCTGGGTGAAGGAGTGTGATTTGGGTAAGCAGATGAAACAATCCTCTTAAAAAGGGGGGTAACTAAGCACAGACCAGTCCTAGAGCATGAATTCTGCTCACAAAGCCATGAGTGTGATAACTTTAAACTTGGGCGCAAGAAGTGTGCACTTACACATGGAAGGTTTAATGGTTCTCATGATGATGGGTCGCAAGCTCCCCCACTTAGAGAAGGGTTACAGCTATAATCCTCTTATTTATTTATTTATTTCAGTTTGGTGACCGGGGTAGTCCACTGGGCCCATGAGTGCCCGTTTTCAGTGGAGGCCCGGGGAGAAAAGCTCCAATATAACATAAACATTAAAGATACAAAAGTAAGTAAGTTACAAAAATAAAGTACAGTTTACATGAATGTACATTCTGTATCAAGCTTAGTCGACAAAGATAATTTTGATGTACCTGGAAGGCTGTACTGTAGAGATTCATTTGCGAAATACCTTCATAACAATTGAAGTGTAGTAACATTATACATAACAATTGATTAAAGTAAGGAAACACTTTACATGCATTCATTTGACACAAGAAGCTATTTACAAAGTAGATACAGTATCTTGAGAAGCAAATGCAGAGAGCTTGAGACAGCTCAGGGAAATAGTTGTTAGAATGTTAGAGAGATTAGGAGTAACACTTCCTTAGGGCAGTTAGAAAGAATTAGACAGGGTGAAAGCAGGTGCATTTGCATTTGGAGTACAAGTAAGTGAAAAGCTGGGTTTTAAAGTTTTCGGAGTTAGTTATTGTCCTAAGAGTGGATGGGAGAGAATTCCATTTCTTGCCTAGTGAGAAAGAGAGGAGAAGCTGACCAGCAGGCCGTTTTGGTTTGTGGATAGTAATTAGGTTTTGATTTTCAAATCTAAGAGGTCTATTGGGGGTGTAGGGGGGAAGGATGTTTATTAGAGCCGGACATTTATTTGGGTGAAATACAAGTCTGTGTGCTGTGGTAAGTTTGAGGTAGTCTAGATAATTAGGGAGTTCTAGTCAGTTTAGAGAATTAAGGGCATGGCAGTGATGGGTGGAATTTTTGGATCTGGAGGCAAATTTGGAGATTTTGTTAGAGCAGTTTTCCAATTTAGAGGTGTTGGTGGTGGTCAGGTTAGTTAGAAGAGGGGCTTCATACAACAGGGAAGGGAGGAGGTAAGTAGTAGCTAAAGTATGTCTAGTAGAGTTTGAGAGAAAGAGGTTGTTCCTATATAGCATACCCAGCTTTTGGTGGGTTTTCTTTATATTTTGGTGGATATGGATATCGAACTTGAGGTGTTCATTAATAGTAATGCCAAGAAGTTTTGCAAAGATTTGGCAAAGAAAATTGCCATCAATGCCCCAAAACCATCTCCATGACTGCCTGAATAAAGGCCCCTTGGAATAGCTCCCACTACACTGCTGCATATGTCCAGTACTGGAGAATGAATGTGCTGAAGTCTGACAGGGACAGGATTAATGGTCAACAACTAAATAGGTAAAAGGCATACAGAGAAAAAAAAGAAACTACATTTTAGACACAAAATGGGGAAATGTGAATTGCTGGCTCAAGAGGTAAATGGAGCACTGGGGGAAGTGCTGGCTCAAGAGGTAAAGGGAGCACTGGTGGAAGTACTGGCTCAAGAGGTAAAGGGAGCACTGGTGGAAGTACTGGCTCAAGAGGTAAAGGGAGCACTGGGGGAACTGCTGACTCAAGACTTAAAGGGAGCACTAGGGGAAGTGCTGGATCAAGAGGTAAAGGGAGCACTAGGGGGAGTGTTGGCTCAAGACTTAAAGGGAGACCTCTGGGAAGCCGTGAAGTAAAGGGAGCATTAGGGGAAGCACTGGCTGAAGAGGTACAGGGAGCACTAGGGGAAGCAGTGCCTCAAGAAGTAAAGGGAGCACTGAGGGAAGTGCTGGATCAAGAGATAAAGGGAGCACTAGGGGAAGTGCTGTCTCAAGACTTAACAGGAGCACTATGGGAAGTGCTGGATCAAGAGGTAAAGGCAGCACTAGGTTTGAAGTGCTAGCTCAAGAAGTACAGGGAGCACTAGAAGAAGTGCTGGCTCAAGAGGTAAAGGCAGCACTAGAGCAAGCGCTGGCTCCAGAGGTAAAGGGAGAACTAGGTGAAGTGCTGATTCAAGATGTAAAAGGAGCACTTTATGAGCAGGGCAATGGAAGCATTTGCATTTCCTGAAAAAATTATAAAGTTGATTAGGAGACTACATGAGGGATCGGAGGTGAAACTTAAAGTGGATGGGGTCCTCTGTGATAATTTCTGCTTAAGAAGAGGAACCAGGAAGGGGTGTCCTCTTTCCCCTTTATTATTTGCATTATATTTAGAACCATTGGCAAAGAAAATAAAGAACTCTGAATTTCAAGGATATTATCGGTGTGGTAGTCAAGAAAAGCTGGTTTTATTTGCAGATGATATTATTTTGTACCCGACAAAACCAGAAAAAGACATTACAGAGTTGTACAACATTTTGACAATAGTTTCAGATCTTTTCAGGATACAAAATTAATGAAGCTAAAATAAAGGCAATAATGGTAAATTATGTACCCACACATGAACTGTTTCAGGAATACCCCTATTTATGGGGACATGATCAAATGAAATATTTATGAGTATGGATTAAAAACGATTCTAGTGTGGCAGCTAAGGATATATGGGAGGAGATGAAACAAAAGATAATACAAAAATGAGAAAATGGAACCTCTGTTACATGGATATGGATAGTAAAGTACAAGCAATTACAATGTTTTTAGTCCCTTTAGTCTTATACACAGGCCAGGCATATTTTTATCAACCAGGAAAGCAATTGTGATTAGCAATTAGTAAAGAGCTTAATGACTTTATCTGGGAGGGGAAGATGGCAAGAGTCAAGTAGGATAAGCTGATACTTGCAGCAGAACAAGCGGATTGGGATTACACAAACTGAAGGGATATTTCAGAGCTACACAGTTAAGACTCCTATACATAGCACAAGCAGAAAACTACAATTCAAAATGGAAAGGGAAGATGATGAAACACCGAGGAAGCTCAAGAAAAAAGGAGAGACTGGGATTTTGGATGCAGGTCTTTAAGAACAACAACAATAATCATGCAGAATATTATATCCATAAAGTAGCAGAAAGTATTCTAAGAACTAAACCAACACAGGAATGGAGAATAGAAATTCTGCTGATAGGGACAACTGCAATTAGGGATAAAGACAACAGGCAAGAGGGGCGCGGAACTTATTGGAGAAAACTAGCAAAGGAACCAAGGTACTGGGAGCAAATAACTAGAGAGGGAAAGATGATAAAATGGGAAGACACCAAGAATTTATTTGGACTCTAGGTTACAGACTGCCTTCATTATCAGGGATTGATATCAGAATATAGGCAAAGAAAAAGGGGGGGTCCTAAATGAAAGGCCAGTAGTGGTAGAGTTTTTAATAGAAATGAGAACAGAAGCTGCCATTAAAAAGGAATAATTAGTAGAGCATATAAAATATAACTATAAGAATCAATCAGAGGAGGTTAGAAAGGATTGAGAAGAGAGATTGAATAAGTAATTTACAAATAAACAATGGAAAGATTCATGTAGGTCTCCTGTGTCCCTGCTGGACAGGGGCTTGGGTGCTGACTTGGCTAAACTCTTGGCTAGTCTTATAAAGGCCTCATGGCCAAGAGCCTGCTAACTTCCTATGATCCTAAATATACAATAAAATCTAGAAGATTTAGGGTTTTTGCCTGGAAATATTTACATAGATATTTTTATACCCTAAGTAGACTCCAGAGAATTTTTTCCTCAAGTAGATAGTAAATGTTGAAGGTGTGAACAGGAAGAAAGCAGCAATTGGGAACATATTTTTTGGGAGTGTGGTTAAGTTGCCTTGCCGGACTTTAAGGATTCCCTGCTGGATTCACTGTTGGAGATGCTGCGAGGACAGATTGGTCTGACGAGGGAGATGACTTTTCTGCGCTATGATACAGAATCGGAATTGTCTAGACGTGGCAAGGCCTTGCTGTGTCTAATAATGGTGGGTGACAAAAAAGCAAAGGAAATCAATATCTGAACCAACTATACTGGGAGATAAAACAACTGGAATCAAGATCTTTAGGAAAGGGTAGGAGCAAACTACATACGGAAAAATGGGAATTGTGGGAACAATACATACAGGGGAGGAATGAAGCCTAAAAGGCAGCAGGACTTAAATGAGCTATGTAATATTTGAGTGAGAAAGACTGGCTAGATTATAAGTGATGTATAATGTTTGCAATTGGGAGTGTGTGAGTATGGTTTGTGATGTGAAATGCTTGCGACTAGGATTGTGTTGGTGTAGTTTATTTTCATTTATATAAATGTATGATTACCTATGTATTAAGTGATGGTTTAATGAAATGTTTCTTGTTTAAAAAAAGGCAAAAACTGAATAATTTATGTAATATTGCTTAAATTATATGATATATACAGCAATATATGTGAAGTATAATTATAGTTATGTACTTACCATAACTTGGCATCTGTGTTATCTGTAGTCACCATTCATCACGTTAGGGTCTTGGATCCAATATTGGATCTGAGCCGGCATACACAGACAAACAGCTTAGCTCAAGCTCTTCCCCTCCCATAATGCTCTGCTGCCTTTTAATCCCTCAGATCGAATTTGCATAAGGAAAGAAGACAGACAAAAACAATTAATAGCAAAAAAGGACCACCATAATCCAACTAATCTCCCAGGAAGGGGGCTTGTGGGTGGGACTGTGATGAATGGTGACTACAGATAACACAGATGCCAAGTTATGGCAAGTACATAACTATAAATCTGATGTTATCTTGATCACCATTCCTCAAGTTACAATCAGAGTCCCCAGCTACCTAAATCCTTGGAGGCCTCAAGGAAGGACACGCTGAAGAACCGTGGTGCCAAAGGAAGCCCTTCCTCTAGAAACCAAATCCAACTTATAGTGAGAAATGAACTATGTGTGAGAATAAGACCACGTTGCTGCTGCACAAATGTCATCTAAAGACTGACGATCTGCAAACACAGTTGAGATAGACACTGCTCTGGTGGAATGATAAGCCTTTACTGGTGCAAATAAAGGAACACCTTTGGAAGAGTAAATGAAAGAAATACACTGCAAAATCCAGCAGGAGACAGTGACTTTCAAAATTCCTCTGCCCTTTCTATTCATAGAAAAAGCTACAAACAATTGGTCTAAATGTCTAAACTCCTTAGTCCTATGTAGATAAAAATGAAGTTGATGATGACCGTCCAAGGTGTGCAGGACATATTCCCCTTTATTGGCACAGTTAGGAAAAAAAAAACACTGGAAGATGAATACATTGATTTAGATTAGCTGTTGAAGCACCTTGGTTATAAGAGATGGGTCTGGTTTCGGAGACACTCTGTCCTTATGGAAAATTAAGTAGGGTGGCTTAACTGCAAGAGCTTGCAGTTCGGAAACTCTCTTCGCCGAAGTTACTGCCACCAAAAAGGCAGTCTTCCATGAAAGGAATTTGATATCAAAAGATGTCGCCGGTTCGATGGGTGGTTTTGTCAATGCCTGCAGCACCAAAGTCAAATCCCATGGAGGAGATGGATGCTTCACAGGAGGTCGCAAGAGAAAAACACTTTTTAAAAAGGCCTTGCAGAGGTAGGAAGAAAAGGCAGAATCATCACTAAGATAAAAATTTGAAATTGCCGAAAATTGAACCTTGATCATGGAGAAACTGATCCCTTCCTTAAAAAGAGAAGTCAAGAAGAGAAGGATCTCAGGAATGGAAGCAGAAAATGGATCCAGATTCTTATTCTTTGCCCAAATAAAAAACCTCTTCCATTTACTGGTATAAACCTTCCTAGTGGAAGACCTCTGGGAAGCAAGGATAATATCCTTTACGGGTGAAGCTAGCCTGAACTTGGCCAAAATCACCGGAAGTAGACATACCACTCTGTCAGAATCAGGGTCTGAAGGTTCGGGAGTGAAAGCAGAGATGGATGGGATAAAAGATCCGGAATTGGATAGAGCACCCAGGGTGGGTGCCTCAAGTGAGACCACAGAAGGGCGAACCCCACCTGCCGAGGCCAGAAGGGAGCAATGAGAATCAATTGTCTCTTTAGGCATCTGGCTTTCTGAAGTACTCTGGGAATTAAAGGCAAAGGTGGAAAGGCATACAGGACACCCAGAGGCCAATCGTGAGTGAGCATGTCCCTGGGCGATTCTCCCTCTGGGGGGATCAATGCAAAGAAGTTGCTGCATTTGAGGTTGAAAGGAGATGCAAACAGATCGCAGCTCGGACATCCCCACCGACGGAAGGTCTGTTGGGCCACCACTGGATTCAGGGACCACCCGTGAGGGGTCAGAATAGCCCTGCTCAATTTGTCCGCCAACATGTTGGATGCTCCGGGAATGTGAGTTGCAATGAGAAAGCTCCACGTGGACATCGCCCATTCCCAGATCCTCATAGCCTCGCGACAAAGCAGATAAGAACGTGTGCCCCCTTGCTTGTTTATATACCAAACCACTGCCATGTTATCCGATATAACTGCAATCGTTCCCTGAGGGAGGCAATCCTGAAAGGCTTGCAATGAAAGAAGGACTGCTCTCATCTCCAGAACGTTGATGTGCAGTTTGGTCTCAGACAGTGACTACGTTCCTTGGACCGTCTTTTCCTGGAAATGTCCCCCCACCCTAGTAGGGAAGCGTCCGAGGTGACCCTCGCCGTGGGAACTGGTGGAGAGAACGACTTGCCCGCCAGGAGGTCCAGTGAGTGAATCCACCACAAAAGATGCTTTCGACACACTGGGGTGAGATGAATGGTGAATGACAGGGGATGCAGCAATGCTGACCACTGAACTGCAAAGGTCCATTGAAGAACTCGCATGTGGTGCCGAGCTATTGGTACTAAGTAAATGGCAGCCTCCATGGACCCTAGAGCCCTGAGAATGTGAGAAGTCAGAGGACATGTTTGCTCCAGCAGAACCTGAACCTGGGCACGAATCAGAGACACCCAGCTGAGAGGGAGGGCTGCGATCTGTGTGGTGGCATCCAACAGAGTGCTTATGAACTCCAGATGCGGATTAGGAATCAAGGAGGATTTGGCCATGTTCAACGTAATTCCCAACTGTTGGAACAGGGAAAGTAAGGTATAAATGTTGTCCAATAGTTGATGTTTTGCAAGGGCCATTAGGAGCCAATCATCCAAATAGGGAATACCTGGACTCCCTGTAGCCAGAGATGAGCTGCCACCACTGCCATGCACTTGGTGAATGCCCAGGGGGGCTGAGGTGACGCCTAAGGGCAGGGCCCTGAACTGAAAATGACCGGCTCCCAAGCAAAAGCAGAAAAATCTCCTGGATCGTTGAGCCATCTTTATATGGTAGTACGTGTCCTGGAGGTCCACTGAGCACATCCATTGCTGTGCAAAAGCGGCACAATCGACTGCACAGTGACCATCAGAAACTTTGACTTCTGTACAAACAGGTTCATGCGACTGAGGTCCAGAACAGGACGTAGGTCCCCTGTTCTCTCTGGAACTAAAAAGTGGGAATAAGTTCCGAATCCTCTCTGCCCTGCGGGGACCTCTTGGATGGCTCTTATCTGAAGGAGGTTCACAACCTCCTGTCGAGCCAACTCTTTCAGACTGGGTGGTATGTCCAGAAGAGTTCTGGATTTTGGGGGAACTTCCGAAAAGGGAATGCAATAGCTCATGGATATAACTGTTAGCACCCACTGATCATTTGTAATGTTTGCCCAGGCTAGACAGTGCAAAGATAACTGAACCCTGACTGGCTCTAGGGAAGGACAGTCGGGCAACGTTTCAGGGACGCTAAAAATGTTTCTCAGAGAAGGGATCTCTGGAAAGTACAGTTGTGTACCTACCATAAATGTAGATGTTCGAGTGTATTCACTGTTGCAGTCATTACACTTGGGTTATCCGCCGGCAGGCGACCCGCAGTTGGCCCGAGTTCCAAAGTCTTGGTCCGGTGTCAGTTGTTGTCGCTTCCTCCCTGACGTCAGAGTGCCAGGAGTATAAATGTTGCAACCAACGCCATTTTCTTCAGTTTTTCTTGCCCCAGATGTCAGGTGCCCCCAGAAAGGAAGGCTGAAAAGATATAAGTATGCCAAACAACAATGCATATAATACTATAAACATATCTTTAATCTACAAGCAAATACACCACATAGGTTGTATAGAGTTGAGAAGTGCAGAATAGTCCCAGCAAAGAGGGGGATGGTGGGTGGGTAACCTGGACTGCAACAGTGAATACACTCGAACATCTACATTTATGGCAGGTACACAACTGTACTATGTTCATCGTGTTTCACTGTTGCAGTCATTACACTTGGGTAGAATCCCAAAGCTGAGGTTGGGTGGCTGGGTCTAGACTGGATTTGGCGAGGCTAACAACCCCTGCAGAACTGCGGTGGCAAAGCCTGCTCTAGATTTGGAGTAGAGAGGTAGGTGGTAGTGCTTGGTGAAAGTGTGCACTGAGCTCCAGGTTGCAGCTTCTAAAATATCTTTGGTTGGTACCCCTCTCCGGAAAGCTGCTGATGTGGCTGCTGCTCTGGTAGAATGAGGCCTAATGCCCTTAGGCACAGATTTGCCATGCTGTGCATAACAGAAGCGGATGCAGTGTCCTATCCATTTGGAGATTGTCTGCTTTGTAATTGGCTTTCCTTATGATCCTGCAGCATAAGCTACAAACAGTTGCTCAGTTTTTCTGAAGGCTTTTGTTTTGTCCAAGTAAAATCGTAGCTGCCTGTGTATATCCAAAGCGTGCAGAAGTTTCTCCCCTTTATTCTGGGGATTTGGGTAGAAAGTAGGCAACTGAATGGTTTGGTTTAAGGCCACATTGAAGACCACCTTTGGCATGAATGTGGGGTTTGTTCTAAGAGAAACCCTGTCTTGATGAAAAATGAGGAAGGGTTCTACAGCCATCAATGCCTGTAACTCTGAGACTCTTCTTGCTGAAGTTATTGCTAGGAGCAGAGCAGATTTCCATGACAGAAATTTAAAATCAGCTGTGCTATCTGGTTCAAATGGAGGCAGTGTTAATTTCTCTAAAACAAAATTGAGGTCCCAAGTTGGTAGTGGTGCTCTTCTAGGGGGTCTTATATTATTTGCCCCACTGAGGTACTGTCGTAGTAGAGGATGTGAAAAAATAGGAGGATCCGCACTGTAATGAGCTGAAATGGCAGAGGCATGGTATTGTAAAATCTGAGGTATATTAGGAACCAGTGGGTCGAGTCCTTGTGCTTGGTTCCAAGCACAGAATATTTTCCATTTTTCTGCATAAGATTTCCTAGTGCTGGGCCTCCTGGCTTCCAAAATTACATCCATTACAGCTTTAGAGAGAGTTGCAGTCTGAGTGGCTACATTATTCGCCATGCTGACAGGTGAAAGGTACTAAGCTGACTGTACAGAATCTGATAGTTTTGCTGTGTCAGAAGATGAGGGATTAGAGGAAGAGGCCAAGGTGGGTCCTTAGTCAGAGTTTTTAGTATTGGATACCAGTGCTGGCGTGGCCAGTCTGGTGCAATTGGGATCATTTTTGGCCTCTCGTCTGACTTTTAGATGTACTTTGGTGAGAAGAGGTGTCGGAGGGAAGGCATAGACTGTCAGGTTTTTCCAGCTGAATGATAGAGCATCCATTTTCCATGCTTGAGAGTGATAAGTCCTTGTGCAGAATGTCTGTAATTGGCAATTGTGTGGGGAGGCAAATAGATCTATGTCTGGGTGTCTCCACTCCATTGTTATCATGTTGAACACTTGTGGATTTAACTTCCATTCGTGAGGGTCCATGAGATTTCTGCTTAGTTCATCTGCCAGTGTATTTTTTGTTCCTGGCAGGAATTGTGCTTGGAGATGTACCTGGTAGGTTAGTGCTGTGTTCCACAAAGTCATGGCTTGTCTGCATAGGGGGTAGGAATGTGTGCCCCCTTGCTTGTTTATGTACCACATAACTGTGGTATTGTCCATCTTTATCAGTAGCTGTCCTGGGTGTATTAGGCCCTTGAAGGCTGTCAGAGCATTTTGTACAGCTAGCATCTCTTTTTGATTGATATGAAGATGCATTTGCTCCCTGGGCCACGTGCCCTGAATACATTTTCCTGCCATATGTGCTCCCCAGGCATAATCCGATGCATCCGTTGTTATTGTCTGCCTGGCTGTAGGTAAGGTGAAAGGCTGTCCCTTGTTGTGGTGACAGGCCTGGGACCACCATCGAAACTCCTGTTGTAGGCAGGGGATTAAGGTTATGATTGTCTCTAGGCTTTGACAATGCTGAGTCCAAACACTTTTTAGATACCATTGTAGTTTCCTCATATGCAGCTTTGCATATGGAATTAGTAGTATGCAGGATGCCATGAAACAAAGGGCCTGTAGAATTTTTCTTGCAGGGAGCTGGGTCTTTTTTGCCATCATTTGAAAGTAATAAGTCAGTTGCCTTTGTTTGTCTGGAGTGAGATAAGCCATCTGGACAGATGTATTTATGCTTACACCCAGGAATATTAACTCTTGAGAGGGCACTAGTTTTGATTTCTTTTCGTTTACAGTGTACCCTAGGCAAATTAGCAACTTTTTTACAAACGCCAGGTGCTTTAGAAGAATGTCCTTGCTCTATGCTTGAATAAGGTGGTCATCCAAGTAGGGATATATTTGAATTCCTTTTTGTCTGCAAAATGCAATTACTGGGGCCAGGCATTTTGTGAAGACCCTGGGAGCAGTAGATAAGCCAAAGGGCAGTGCAGAGAATTGGTAATGCATTGAACCTGCTATAAATCTGAGGTTTCTTCTGCAGAATTGTCTGATTGGGACGTGCAGGTATGCCTCCTTGAGGTCCAAAGTAACTAGCCAAGCCTCCTTGTCCAGCATGGGCAGGAGTTGTTGTAGTGTTAACATTTTGAATTTTGGTACATCCAGGAAAGTATTTAAAATTGACAGGTCGAGTATTGGCCTCCAGGCCTTGTCTTTTCTGGTTACTAAGAAAAATCTCGAGTAAAATCCTTGTCCCTGTTCTTCTTGTGGAACTTTTTGAATAGCTCCCATTTCCATAAGAGCAGCAATCTGTTTTTGTGTCTCTGTCCATTGGTTTTGTGGCAGGTTTGGCATGCCTTTTAGTTTTGGAAGCGTGTGGAAGTGGAACTTGTACCCCTGAGAAACTATACTCAGCACCCATTGGTCTTGGGTGATCATGTGCCAATTGTTTGAGAAAAGTGCTAGCTTTCCCCCTAGGGGTGCTATCAACTGGTAAGAGCTTGGCATTTGCAGAGGGAAGTCATTGTGTTTGTTTCCTATATGGTTGTGATTTGTCTTCCCCTCCTTTGGGGGTTGAAGCTCCCCATTGCCTAGGTCTGTAGGTGCCTTGGGGCTGAGATCTGCCTCTTGGGCATCTGTATCTGCCTCTTTGTGGCCTGTCTGACACTGGCAAGGACCAATTTTCAGTTTCTGCTAAATCTAGGTGGTTGAACCTGTAAGAAATCTTTCACTATTTCCATTGACTTTGCTTTATCCTCCATTTTCTTTAACACCTCTTCTGCCTCAACACCAAATAAAGTATCCTGTTATAGAGGTGTATCCAATAACTTTACCTTAACATGGTCAGGTAAACTTTGTTCTTTCAACCAAGCATGTCTTCGAATAACTGAGCCTGTAACTGTGGCTCTACAAGAAGCCTCTAATGAATCAAAACCACATTGCAGAGTATGCTGTCCCACTTGTTCAACTGCATGCAATAATTCCTGCATTTCTTTACTGTCTGGACTGTCTGTATTTGTAACCATTTTCTGCTTTAACAATGACATGAGATACTGTTGATTTTAAGCATGTGAAACTGACAGTTTAAAGCTCTTACAGCTAAAGTTGCAGAAGTGTAAACTTTTTTCCCCCATCTGTCCAGAGCTCTGGAATCCCTATCTGAGGGGACAGTATTTTTTGCAGTGGAAGTTTTAACCCCTTTAGGACCTTGAGAAATTGTTTCTGGGTCTGCAGCGGGATTTTTGTAAAGGAATTTATGAGAGTCAGGTACCCTGTAGTACCTGTCTGGCTTTACTGGTGCAGGGGGTAAAGAATCTAGAGACAGACTGGATTCAGTAAAGACATCATCTACAATATCAAGCACAGGGGGGATAGCCAGGGGTCTCTGCTGAGGCAGTAAAAGGAAATCTCTGAGCCTTTTCTTGGATTCTGAGTAATCCTGGCTCTCCCAGTGGAAATGCTCCCTCAAGGTGTGCAGGATTTCCCCAAAAGAATAATCCTCAGGTGGAGAGGCTGAAGGAATGGACTCTTCAGCATCAGAGTCCTCATAAGGAGGGAAACAATAGCCCTGATCAGAAGAAGAATCAGAGGAAATGGAAACTTGATCAGAGGAATCATAATCAGTGTCTTGCCTAGGCCTTTTTCTCAGGAGGGGGATGGGAGCCCCTGATTAAAGTAATTAGGTCCTCGGCCATTTTTAGCGTCTGTTTCTTTGGCACAGAAGACTGCTCTGAAGAATGCTGCACTTGTTTCCTTGTCTTTGACTTTGCCTTTGCTGCTGTAGTAGTCTTAATAGTAAGTTGTGAAGATCTGAAGACGCCCTCAGAAGCTGGTGCCTGCTCAGCGGCTCCAGACCCATCTGAGGGCATAGTTTCCATAGGCCCAATACCTTGAGTTTCCACAGGCCTCAGGGCCTCCCCGTGGTTGTCGGTTACGGCCTGTGGCTCTGAGGTAGCGGGTGTCAGGGGCTGCGAAAATGCCTCACTGAGAAGAAAATGGCGTCGGCTGATGCTTATGTACTCCAGCCGCTCTGACGTCGGAGAGAAATGCGACATCAGCCGACGTCGGACCCAGACTTTGGAATCCGGCTGACCGAGGGCTGCCTGAGGCAGGACTACCCATATGTTATGACTGCAGTTGCATTCTTGAAGGACATCCGGCGACTGGCCTAGAAGAGGCTTCATCGTCGGTTTTGGACCTCGGATGCCTGTCTCTTTCTTTGTCCTTGCATTTTTTATAAATAGCGGGCGTCGGCTGATCCGACGGCATTATATAATTAAATCTTCGTCCAAAGTAATGTAAAGCAAATTCAAACAGACGTTATAGTGCGTTTATTGAATCTAGCACAAAACCGACAACTAGTAACGTCATGATCAGGGCCTAGGCAAGGAATGCAGTAAGAGTGAAAGTCCTTATGAGGTATTTGCTTCCCACAAGAAATACAATTATTAACTTTGACCGACATCGGTCTGGAGCAAGAAAAAGTTTCCCCAACGGGGTACTTAGCTTTATTGAAGACTTCGGTTCTCAAATTCAATTTCGAAAATCTCAGGAGTCGTCCAACCGGCACTTGCAAACTGCTTTTGCTTCGGGCACAGTGCGGCAAGAAAGACTGAAGAAAATGGCGTTGGTTGCAACATTTATACCCCTGGCGCTCTAACATCAGGGAGGAAGCGACAACAACTGACGCCGGACCAAGACATTGGAACTCGGGCCGACTGCGGGTCGCCTGCCGGCGGATAACCCAAGTGTAATGACTGCAACAGTGAAACACGATGAACATCCATGATTCTGTGGGCCTCCTCTGCCCCTAGGGCGACATCTAACATTGAATCCTCTTCCCCATCCCCTGGAAGAGGAATCATCCTGAACATTGTGGAAGAAAGACTGTGCCTTCCGAAACCACATTTTCTTACTCCCATTCTGAGTCTTAGAAAGAGACCTCTGAGGGGCATAAAATCTGATCCCAACAGCCGACAATGTCTTCTCTTCCTCTTCACTGCAGGTCAACATCTCATTCATGCTGAGGCGCTCATAAACGACGTCTTGAAGGCCTCTGCAAACCCGCTTAGGCACAGCCAGGCATGATGCCTAATGGCGGAGCCTGAACCCGCTACTGTGAGGATTCTTCCGCAGCATTGGAAATTAGCCTCATGGACGCTTTCCAAATCTGCTCAGAGCTCTTGATTTGCGATTGGGAGAATAGACAGAACTCTGCTCTGCCAATTCCTTTATGGTGGCAGCGGCCGCCACAATAGCATCAACCGGGACATCTTTGGACCAAAAGGTTTTATCCGCTGGGGGACTTAGAAATTTGTCTGCTTTCTTAGGCACTGGCTTCACAGTGTCTGGCTCCTTCCAAGCCCTGCTGGCCATGAGATTAATAACAGGATCAGCAAAGGGGGACACCCAAGAGGTACATGGGCTCATACCAAAAGCCTCCAGAAATACAGTTTCCACAGAGGATGAGGAGATTGAGCAGACCAACCACCTTTCGTCTCGAGGATCTCGAGTATGTCTCAAGTGTGTTTGTGTTTGTGTGTGTGTGTGTGTG